>NC_080165.1:25921114-26242274 GCF_950295315.1 Erinaceus europaeus
CTGGGGAGTTCTTCCCTGCTTTGCAGAAGCCGAACGACGAGACAAACACCCCTCACTTCAGATGTGTGTCCCAAACTGCTGCCTGAAGCCTCATGGCCCCACACCACAGGGAGCATGATGGAAGGACTCTCACCTCTGACCAGGATGAAGGTGCCATTGCCTGTTATGGTGACTTTTGGCCAGTGGACGGAGCAGTAGTAGGTGCCGGTGGCTGAAGCATTAGGCAGCTGGGGAGTGACCTGGCACTCTGCTCTGAGAGTCTGGTTCTCTGTGCCTTGCCTAGGCTGGCAGTCAACTGGCACATTCTGCCTCTTCTGGCCCTGGAGGTCCACAAGGAAGTAGCTGACTGTGAATCTCTGCAGCAGCAGCGTGTACCGGTAGGTGATTCTGCACTTGAAGGAGACAGCCGTGTTGGTCAGGGACACCACGATCGGGGGGCCAGTGTGGATCACAGACTGCCCTCCTGAGGGGGAAGGAAGAGGAGGAGGTCACTGTCCAGGCTGCTCCTGGCACCCCCGTACCCTCTGAAAATCATGGCTCACACTCAGGGTTCTCGTGCACTCAAGCGAGAGAGTGTGGCTCACAGGTCCTGAACACTGTGTGTGCAGGTGTTCTGCCAGATGCCTTACACTTGTGAGTCCCCGCCCCCAGCACAGCAGCACATGGTGAGAGTTCCACTTAGCAGAAAGAGAGCCTGGAGGCTGGGGAGGTCAAGCAACTAGCTCTTCATTTCTCCACAGGCATGGAGTTGAGCTATGTGAGTGCATGCGTGTGCGCGTGTGGCACGCACACACACACCCTCACGTACATGCATGTACTGGGAAAACTCCGGACCCCATACTCCTGATCATTCTCTTTCAGTGGTTGTGAAGCTGAGCTGGGTTAAAGCACTTGTCAGAGATCAGAGACGCCCCGGGGTTGGTAAAGGAGAAGTCCCCAGGTAGGGGACAAACTCTGGAAGCCCCTCCTGGCTGGTAACAGGCAGGCCAGGGTGGGTTCCAGGGCACTGCTCAGCCCAGAGGGGAGGTGGGCAGGTTCCAGAGAGGCCAACAAGAAGCTGTCCAGTTTGTACAGAGTAGAGCAACTCATGAGGTGGGGGAGAGCGAGGCACCGCCTGCCTCTGAACAGACCATGGGGGCCGCTGATCCTCCTGGAAGGAACTGTGTGGGACCTGCCTCCTTTCTGGCCCAGTACCACCCTCCCCCAAGAGGAAGGCAGCTGTGTGTCCCCTCAGCAGCTGTCCTGGCACTGCCTCCCCAGATGCCAATCAGGTCCAGGCTGGGGTCAGTGGCTATCACCTTTCTCCCCCAAGCCCTGTAACCCTGCCCCCAGCACCTTCCTCTCCAGCAGCCCCACAGCAGCCAGCTCTAAACTGAGGTCAACAGTGAGTGGCCACAACTCACAGGCCTGGCTGCCACCAGGGAGACCAAACCTGTGTGTGTGTATGGGGGGGGGGGACCAGGGGCTCCCACCTGTGGTCTGGGGCTGGTGGGAGGCCAGGCTGGCTTGTGCTCAGGCCTGGCAGCCCTGTGCTGGATTCTGGAGGTGGGGGGAAGTGTGGCCTTCTAGAAAGCTCCAGCAGAGACAGGGAAAGAGGAGCTCACAGCTCTGATCACACTGATGTTTAGAGCTTGCTGAGCCTCAGATGAGACACCCGTGCCCCAGAGACTGAGAGCCAGCTTTCCCAGGAGGCTGCTGGGTGTGCAGGGTCAAAGGGGGGTATTGCCTGCCCCAGCCCGAGGGCCCTCAGTGGGCCAAGAAGGAAAATGGGGTGGCTGGGACCAAGTGATTGAGGCTGTCGTTTGTCCTGCCCAGCAGCTCTGCATGTTCTTCCTGCACACACGGGCCTCGGTACCTGGCCCAGGTGACCATGCCACCCCAGGACCTGCAAAAGGCCACCCCAGCCCCAGGGAGGTTGGACTCACTGGCGGCAGGATGAGGCTAACTTCCTGTTTGTCCTGGCAGGAAGACATTTGTCCAGCTATCCAAAAATCCTCCCCATCGGAGGTCTCTTTTGAGAAAAGGATGGAATCTGACAGTGCAATTAAGCCCATCTTCACCCTCCCAGGCGAGTCTATGACAATAGATGGCTATTGCTCTGTATTCTTCCCGGAGTCCTCATGCTGAAGTCTGGGGGTTCAGATCTGAAGAGTACATGGCCCTGGCTCAGATCTGCCACTGTGACAGGGACCATGGGCTTCCCAGGAAGCTACTGTCCCCAAAAGGTGAAGAGAGAGGGTGGGTCTGTCCATCCAGAGCAATAGCCAGTCTGGGCATAGACAGAAGAGGCCAGGGAGCTGGCTCAATGGTATAGCATATGCTTTGCACATATGAGGTTCAATCCCTGGCAGAACAAGTAGGGGGAAAGAGAAGAGGAAGAAGAGAAAGAAGAGGGAGGATAGGAGGAGGCAGCAGGGAGGGAAGGAGGCCTGCACTGGGTTTGGCCTAATGATGCTGTTGTCTCCACTGTCCCTTCTTTTAATTTAATTAAATGAATTTTCTTATTTGTTCATGTTATTTTCTTGCTACCAGGGCTGGAATTTGAGCCCCACTCTTCTCTCAAGAACACCCAGCAAAGGTGCACAATGCTATGGTGTTTCCCCTCCCTCTGCCTCTCTCTCTCTACCTGAAAAACACATACCCCTTAACTTGAGGCCACCAACTAGTTAAAAAAAATGGGGGGTGGTCAGGGAGGTGGTGCAGTGGCTAGGGCACTGGACTGTCAAGCACAGGGTCCTGAGTTCAATCCCCGGCAGCACATATACCAGAATGATGTCTGGTTCTTTCTCTCTCTCCTCCTATCTTTCTCATTAATAAATAAATAAACTTTTTTAAATGGGGGCATGAGGGAGCAGGTGGTGATGCACCTGGCTAAGGACAAAGCTTCACAAGCAGCAAAGGGGGAGTTGCAAGTGTCTCTCAATTTTTCTCTATTCAATAAAAATAAATAAATAAATAAATAAATAAATAAATAAATAAATAAATAAATTTGAAGGTCCTCAGCCCACATAGTGGCTCAGCTGCCGTCCATGTAAAACCCCCCTCTCCTCCCAGGCCTGTCAGGCTTTCAGCCTCCGCCCTGCTTGTCCTCTCCCTCAGCCATGGGATCACCCCTCTGGTCACCTGCTCCCTGAGTCATCCCTGAAAGCATGTCACAATGTGCACAGTCCAGGAACCACTGTCACAACATACATGTGAAACCACATGGTGACACACTGGGCAGATAAGGAGGCTGTGGCCCCAAAAATCTGCTCGCAGTGCCCAGGCAAGACCTGAAGCAGGAACCTTTGGGGTCTTAACCCCGTTCTGTCTCTGTCTCTCTCTCTCTGCAGAACAGGGTCTCCATGCAGGCATGATTTTACCTCTCTCTAGTGAAGTGACTATCACTAGAAGTCTAGTGACTTCTTTTTTCCATTAGAGAGAGAAACAGAGAGAAAAGCATGACAGTACCTGAGCTTCCCCCCTCACTGTGGCACTCCCATGTGGTGTTATGGCTCAAACCCATGCCCAGTTTTCCTTTATTTATTCCTTCCTTTCTTTTTTCCTCCAGGTTATTGCTGGGGCTTGGTGCCTGCACTATGAGTCCACTCCACTGCTCCTAGAGGTCATTTTTTTCCTTTTTGTTACCCTTGTTGTTATTGTTATTGCTATTGTTGTTGTTTGATAGGACAGAGAGAAATTGAGAGAGGAGGGGAAGACAGAGAGGGAAAGAAAAAGATAGACACCTGCAGACATGATTCACCACCTGTGAAAAGACCCCCACTTGCAGGTGGGGAGCTGGGGACTCAAACTAGGATCCTTATGCCAGTCCTTGCGCTTCATGCTATGCACGCTTATCCCACTGCACTAACGCCTGGGCCTCCCCCCTCATTCTTTATTTCTTTGAAAGAGGGGAGAAAGAGACAAACAGAGAGAAAAAGAGACACCACAGCACTTATCTACCATCTGTAGAGTTCCCTGTGTGATTTTGGGACTCAAACCCAAGGCCTCATGAACGGCATTTGTTTTCCTGGTGAGCTGTCTCCTAGCCTGAACTAAACTTTCTTAAAGGGAGTCAAACATTCAGAGACCATCTCCCCAACTAGGTCAGCTAGTAGGCAGACAGGCCTGGCCCATGTGGGGCCTGGGGACAGTGATGCTTGGAGCTGCCCAGGGAGTGCTAGCGACTGGTTGTAGGCACTGGCAGAAGAGTGGCCTGTGGGGTCCTTGAGAACATCCTGTGGCAGGACCAAGAGAGTCAGAAGAGGCTCCCAGCATCCCTCCCTCACTGCTGCCTTGACATACCCACATCTGGAGTCTGGTCCCACTCTCTCCTCCCTCCTCCCCATCTTTCCATCTGCCTCCCCATCTCTCCTCCCTTCTCCCTGTCTCTTCTACTTCTTCTTAATCTCTCCTTCTGCCTGCCCATCTCTCCACGATACTCTTCATCTCTCTTTCCTCCCCGTGTCTCCTTACTCCTCTCCACTTCCTCCCCATCTCTCCCTCTCTACCTCTCACACCTTCCCATTCTGACTGCCCCCTGCCCAGCAGTCCAGGGCTCCCAGCTGCTCCTCTTGCCCAGCTTCCTGGGTCAGGCCTTGTCCCCAGCTGCCCTCAGCCCGGACTCAATCCCTTCCTCACCTGGAGCCTCAGCATCCCACTCTAGGGTGAAAGGACTAAATCCTAAGTACTAAAGGTATCTCTATTCCCACTAGGGTGCAAGGACTAAATCCTAAGTACTAAAGGTATCTCTATTCCCACTCTAGGGTGCAAGGACTAAATCCTAAGTACTAAAGGTATCTCTATTCCCACTCTAGGGTGCAAGGACTAAATCCTAAGTACTAAAGGTATCTCTATTCCCACTCTAGGGTGCAAGGACTAAATCCTAAGTACTAAAGGTATCTCTATTCCCACTCTAGGGTGCAAGGACTAAATCCTAAGTACTAAAGGTATCTCTATTCCCACTAGGGTGCAAGGACTAAATCCTAAGTACTAAAGGTATCTCTATTCCCACTAGGGTGCAAGGACTAAATCCTAAGTACTAAAGGTATCTCTATTCCCACTAGAGTGCAAGGACTAAATCCTAAGTACTAAAGGTATCTCTATTCCCACTAGGGTGCAAGGACTAAATCCTAAGTACTAAAGGTATCTCTATTCCCACTCTAGGGTGCAAGGACTAAATCCTAAGTACTAAAGGTATCTCTATTCCCACTAGGGTGCAAGGACTAAATCCTAAGTACTAAAGGTATCTCTATTCCCACTAGGGTGCAAGGACTAAATCCTAAGTACTAAAGGTATCTCTATTCCCACTCTAGGGTGCAAGGACTAAATCCTAAGTACTAAAGGTATCTCTATTCCCACTCTAGGGTGCAAGGACTAAATCCTAAGTACTAAAGGTATCTCTATTCCCACTAGGGTGCAAGGACTAAATCCTAAGTACTAAAGGTATCTCTATTCCCACTAGGGTGCAAGGACTAAATCCTAAATACTAAAGGTATCTCTATTCCCACTAGGGTGCAAGGACTAAATCCTAAGTACTAAAGGTATCTCTATTCCCACTCTAGGGTGCAAGGACTAAATCCTAAGTACTAAAGGTATCTCTATTCCCACTAGGGTGCAAGGACTAAATCCTAAGTACTAAAGGTATCTCTATTCCCACTAGGGTGCAAGGACTAAATCCTAAGTACTAAAGGTATCTCTATTCCCACTCTAGGGTGCAAGGACTAAATCCTAAGTACTAAAGGTATCTCTATTCCCACTCTAGGGTGCAAGGACTAAATCCTAAGTACTAAAGGTATCTCTATTCCCACTAGGGTGCAAAGACTAAATCCTAAGTACTAAAGGTATCTCTATTCCCACTAGGGTGCAAGGACTAAATCCTAAGTACTAAAGGTATCTCTATTCCCACTAGGGTGCAAGGACTAAATCCTAAGTACTAAAGGTATCTCTATTCCCACTAGGGTGCAAGGACTAAATCCTAAGTACTAAAGGTATCTCTATTCCCACTAGGATGGACTTGAAGGAAAACCCTCTGATACCCTCCCTCCTGTCTTTCCAGGTTTTCTGAAGTGGGGGCTGGGGAGACACAGGTGCAGTGAAGCCAACCCCAGGCAGGTGCCCCAGTGAAGAAATGAGCCCCAAGGGACGATGGGGAAGCCACCTTTGAGAGTGGGCTCTGGAGTTGCTGGAGGAAGGGCCTGGGAGCACCGCCATGGGCTGGTGTCAGTGCTTTCAACACCTCCCAATCACTGAGCCACAGGCTGTGACTGCCTGTCTGCACCCCGCCTGTACATCTAGAGCCCAGCTGGCGGCTGTGGTAGGGGGTGGAGGGGGGTCACACACCATGCTCCAGCATCCAGCACTTGGTGCCAGAGGTGAGTCCACCTCTTGGGTGTTAATTGATGTTTTTCCAGCAGTCACTCCCTCTCAGCCCACTTTGAAAGGCCAGCAGCTCAGCTGTGCTGCTTGAGGGGTATGAGCTGAGCTGAGAACTCTCTCCGCCTCTGCACGCTTGGAAATGGGAGGGAGGCGTTCAGGGCAGAAGGGGCTGGGGGGAGCTGTGTCCCTGTCTCTGAATGAGAGTAAGAGAGGAAAGGAGGGGTCCAAGCTCTGCCAGGGCTCCACTTCAGTGCTGTGTGATCCCTCCGCAATCTCAGGGTGGCAGAGGGGGTGGGGGGTAGTCATGCCCTAGGAAGGGAGCTGATGAAAGACATGGGGGGGGCTGCAGAAACCCAGGGAAGGGGCTCAACCCAGCATAGGGGGAGAGTAGGGGCCATCCTTGGGTTGAGTCCCTTTTTTTTCATAATAAATATTTTCCTTTAGATTTTATTTGACAGGACAGAGATAAATTGAGAGAGAAGGGGAAGATATAGAAGGAAAGAGAGAGAGACACTTGCAGCCCTGCTTCACCATTCATGAAGCTTTCCCCCTGCAGGTGGGGAGCAGGGGCTCAAACCCAGGTCCTTGTGCACTGTAACACGGGCATTCAACTAGGTGCACCACCTCCCGGTGCCCCCTACCTTTTGTAAGAAAGAAGGTGAGAGACAGAGAGGGAAAGAGGGAGAAAGGAAGAGAGACAGAGAGAGGAGGAGAGATATCACAGCACTGCATCTCTGCTTGGGAAGATTCCCCTTTGATATTGCTCTCATGTGGTAGCCAGAGGCTCCAGCCTGGGTCCTCACACAGTGTGCAATCTACTGAGTGAGTTATCCCCCAGTCACTAGTCCTTACTCCTGTTTTTTAATGTTTTATTTATTTATTTATTTGTTTATTTATTTATTATTTATTATATGTTGGGTAGAGACAGAGAGAAATCAAAATGGAGGATAAAAAGGGAGAGAGACATCTGCAGCCCTGCTTCACCACTCATGAGTGAAGCTCCCCACCCACCCCATCCCCTGCAGGTGAGGCTCATGGACTTGAACCTGGGTCCTTGTGTATTGTAACTTGTGCTCAACCAGGTGCACCTCCGCCTGACTCGGTCCATACTCTTTAGATTAAAATTCTTCAGCCTCCCCATGCTCCAGCAATGAACCATGCTCGCCATAGAAATTCTAGAAACCCAGCAGAGAGTGAAGAGCAGGGAGCTTGGCATCACAGCTGGGAACATTTTGATCTTTGCTTTTCATCTTTCTCCTAAACTGAACTAGGAAGAGTGGGAGGGAGTCAGGTGTGGGGGGAGGGCATGGAAAAGGGGCTTAATCTCAGGCAAGCTCTTGGGTGAATTTTCTAAAAGTCTTGAGACAGAGCACTAAGAGTATGTGGGGGGAGGAGGAGGGACTGGGGAGCACTGTGGAGTTGAGAGGAAGGATTCAGAGAGGGGGCAGGTGGGCAGGGGACATGGGCGGTGAGGGAGGTGATACTGTCTTGGAAATCTGGGGTGCCCTTGTGGGCTCCTGAATGGGGGGGGTGACATGATCATTTCCTGATAGAAATACTAGGGAGTTCCAGCCAGGCCTGGCAGCCCCAAGACTCTGTCAGTGGATTAATTCAGCAGGACTTAGCGCCCCTCCCCCTCCAGCCTCCTTTTAAAATATAAATGCTTCCGGCTGGGAACGCACTCCCTCCTTCCTGCAGAGCCAGCGCCAGATCACTTTCATCCTGCTCCTCTTCAATCTCTGTCTCCCTAAAGATCCCCTACCCTCCGGCACAAAGTCACTGAGTCCTCGGCCTCCCTCCCTCCTCCCACTCTCTGCAGAGCTCCTGCCAGAGCTTCCTAGCCAGAGGTCAGCAAAGAGGCCAGGCAGGCTGTGGCTCCTGCTGTTTCTGGCCTTGACCCTGAAACCTGCAGGCACAGCTGCCCCCTTTGTCCTCACCCCTGCACTCCCCTAGTCTGCAGCTCCTCCTTGGCCCTTTCTCTGGCTGCTCTTAAAAAGTGTATTTGTAAGTTCGGGGACCTGTGCAAGGATCCCAGTTTGATCCCTCGGCTCCCCACCTGCAGGGGGTCCACTTCACAAGCGGTGAAGCAGGTCTGCAGGTGTCTATCTTTTTCTCACCCACTCTATCTTCCTCTCCTCTTTCAATTTCTCTCTGAACTACCCAACAACAACGGGGGAAAATGGCTGCCAGGAGCAGTGGATTGATGCACAGTGCAAGCACCAAGCCCCAGAGATAACCCTGGAGGCAAAAAAAAAAAAGTGTGTTTGTTTGTTTGCCACCACGTTTATCACTAGGGCCAGATACATGCACCACTCATCCATTCCTGGTAGTGATGACTTTTTTCCTTTCAATAGAGGATGAGAGGTGGGGGGTGGGGTGGGGGAGGAGAGACACAGAGAAAAAGAGACACCAGCAGCACTGCCCCATCACTTGAAAAAGCTTCCCTCTACAGGTGGGGGTTGGGGGCTTGAACCCAGGCCCTCAAGCATGGTTTTGTGTGCACTCTACTGAGTCTATCCCCCACAAGATTCACTTTTTTTTTTAATCCAGGGTTATTGCTGGGCTTGGTGCCTGCACCATGAATCCACCGCTCCTGGAGGCCATTTTTTTCCCCTTTTGTTGCCCTTGTTGTTGTAGCCTCGTTGTGGTTATTATTACTGCCATCGTTGATGTAGTTCATTGTTGGACAGGACAGAGAGAAATGGAGAGAGGAGGGGAAGACAGAGAGGGGGAGAGAAAGATAGACACCTGCAGACCTGCTTCACCACCTGTGAAGCGACTCCCCTGCAGGTGGGGAGCCGGGGGTTCGAACCAGGATCCTTACGGTCCCTGCGCTTTGCACCACGTGTGCTTAACCCACTGCGCCACCGCCCAACCCCCAAGATTCACTTTTTAAGGTTGAATATCTGTTCTCTGGCACCATTTGCACCCTCACCTGCCTCGTGTGAGTTCAATCATATCCCCTTATACCTCTAAGCTCCTATGTACTCACAAGCACAGGTGCACAATTGGGGGGGGATACAGATGTGGTCCCTCATGTGTGGGGTGGGGGAGGGTGCTGGGAGATCAGGTCAGAGAGGCTGCCACAGAGAAGGCAGCAGAGTCTGACACTGACAGCAGGCAGGCAGGCAGGCAGCACAGGTGGGTAGGGGGTAGGCAGCATCCTGATGCTCCAGAGCAGCCAGCCAGTGGCTCTAGAGAGTGGTGTGGGGAGAGATAGCTCTCTGGGCGGAGGGTATACCTTGCCATCAAGTGCCCTGGCACCACTTGGAAGTACCACAGCCCCAGGGGGAGCCCAGGTGCTGTGCTGTCTCTCCCTCCCTCCCTGTCTCTGTCTGAAAACCTGGCCCTAGAGTGGTGAAATCACTGCACTTGCCCGAGCCTCCAACCAGCAAAGCCAGAGGAGGAATAAAAAAAGAATTGGGGACACGGCTAGGGGCGCACCTGGTTGAGTGAACATACCACAGTGCACAAAGATCCAGGTTCAAGCCCCCATCCCCACCTGCAGGTGGAAAACTGCAGCTGTCTCTCTATCTCTCTCCCTGTCTATCCCGTTTTCTCTTGATTTCTGGCTGTCTCTATCCAATAAATAAATAAATAAATAATAATTTAAAAATTAAAAAAAATTAAAAATTAAAATAAAAATTTAAAAATTAAAAAAACAGTGTGTGGGGGGGCTGGAATCTAGAAAGAAGGGCTCACTGGGCCCAGATCACTGCAAGTACAATGCAGACCACTGCAAGTCTGTCTGGGATAATAAGGGACTGCCCTGGCCAGCTCCTTGGGGCACGGCTCCAGAGGGAACTTGATACTTTCACATGTTGATACAGGGGGCAAGTGGCCCCTGGACCCCACTATGTGGGCCTCAGCCCTTTGGGACGCCACCCCTTGACCTTGGTCTTGATCTTGGGTCACACTCACTCTGTGCCCCCTCCCCTAGCCCATCAGGCAGGGATCTGCTCCAGAGCCTCAGACCCCACACCACCACCAGGGGCTCCACCAGCCAATTCCATGTTGACACCACCCCACAGCTCCCAGGCCCCCTTCCTCTGGCTTGGCTCCTCATCCAGCACCTGACACCTGCTCATCCACTGCAGAGGCCCTCCGAGCCCCCAAAACAAGTGAGGGAGCAGGTGGAGGGGCTCAGGGAAAGGATGAGATGCTCAGATCCTACTTCTGGTCCACGTCAGCCCAGCAGCCTCCCTTCATTCACAGATCAGCAGTACCCAGCACCCATGTGCATTCCCTGTGGTGTTCTCTTTTTTTAAAAAAAATATTTATTTCTCCGTTTGTTGCCCTTATTATTTTTTAATGTTTTATTTATTTATTCATGAGAAATTATAGGAGAGAGAGAAAGAACTAGACATCACTCTGGTACATGTGCTGCCGAGGATTGAACTTGGAACCTCATGCTTGAGAGTCCAAAGCCTTATCCACTTCACCACCTCCCAGACCACACTGTTGTTATTTTTTTAAAATTGTTGTTGTAGTTATTGTTGTTAGATAGGACAAAGAGAAATGGAGAGCGGAGGGGAAAAGAGAGAGGGGGAGAGAAAGATGGACACCGGCAGACCTGCTTCACCACCTATGAAGTGACTCCCCTGCAGGTGGGGAGCAGGGGGCTCAAACCGGGATCCTTATGCCAGTCCTTGTGCTTTGAGCTATGTGTGCTTAACCCACTGCACTATCACCTGACTCCCTCCCTGTGGTTTTCTATTCCTCCCCTGTGCTGGCTTTCTCTCCTGAGTCGGCTGTAAAGAAGGAATAAGATTTAACCATCACTCCCTCTCCTGTACTCCTGTAGTCCCCCCCCCCCCCCCCCCCGCAAGCTTCTGGGAGCCAAGGGTTTGAGGCCAAGTGAGTCAGTACTGCTTCTGCCCTCGGAGCTGTGTTCACACCACAGCTGACAGCTGACATTGCACAGGGACCCCCCCGCCCCAGCAGCACACTCCATGGAGTGTCAAGGGGACACTCCATGGTGCGGGGGCTCCCAATAGGGCTGGATAGCAGTCTTCCCACAGCCACCTTCTCTGCCCCGGAGCAGGAGGACTCAGGCATGACTCCTCTTGGCTTTCCTCCAAGAAAACTACTCACAGACCTGGAGGTGTGTGACTGTTGGATCATTCTCACATGTTGCAAAAGATCCTCCTTTTGATTTTTCTCCCATCCATTGAAAATATAGAAGCCAGGGCCAGGGAGGTAGGTCAGCCTCTAGAACACCAGCTTGCATGCCTGGAGTCCCAGAGGCAACAGGTTCAATCCCCAGTGCCACCTTCTGCCAGAGCTGAGCAGTAGGCTTTCTCTCCCCCTTCCTCTTTCACTCATGGTCATCTCTCCCTCTTCCCGTCCTCTCTCACAAACAAATACATAAATCTTTAATTAAGTTTTTATTTATTTATTTATTTATTTATTTATTTATTTTCCTTTTTGTTGCCCTTGTTGTTTAACATTGTTGTGGTTATTAATGTCGTTGTTGGATAGGACAGAGAGAAATGGAGAGAGGAGGGGAAGACAGAGAGGAGGAGAGAAAGACAGACACCTGCAGACCTGCTTCACCGCTTGGGAAGCGACTCCCCTGCAGGTGGGGAGCCGGGGGCTCGAACTGGGATCCTTACGCAGGTCTTGGCGATTTGCGCCACGTGCGCTTAACCCGCTGCGCCACCGCCCGACTCCCATACATAAATCTTTAAAAATATGCAAACACAGGGGCCGGGCAGTAGCGCCTTGGGTTAAGCGCACGTGGCACAAAGCCAAGGACTGTTGTAAAGATCCTGGTTCGAGCCCCCGACTCCCCACCTGCAGGGGGGTCACTTCACAGGCAGTGAAGTAGGTCTTCAGGTGTCTGTCTTTCTCTCCCCCTCTCCATCTTTCCCTCCTCTCTCCATTTCTTTCTGACCAATCCAATGACAACCGCAACAACAATAATAACAACAACAACAATAAACAACAAGGGCAACAAAAGGAGAAATATAGCCTCCAGGAGCAGTGGATTGGTAGTGCAGGCACCGGGCCCAGCAGTAACCCTGCAGGCCATATATATACAAACATGCACACATGTCTATTTGCCGGGAGGTGGCTCAGGGGCCAAAGTGCACACCTTGCCGTGAGGCCCTGGACTCACTCTCTGGCACCACCTGGGAGCAGCATGGACAGTACCAAGAGGCTCTGGATAGTGGAGCGGTGCTTTGGTGTCTCTCACTCTTTTTCTGTCTATCTGTCTTTAAGAAAATAAAAATCAGAGGCCAGGCCATAGCGCAGCGGGTTAAGCACACATGGCGCAAAGCCCAAGGACCACGCAAGGATTGCGGTTCAAGCCTCCAGGTCCCCATTTTCAGGGGGGTCGCTTCACAAGCGGTGAAGCAGGTCTGCAGGTGTCTGTCTTTCTCTCCCTCTCTCTGTCTTCCCCTCCTCTCTCCATTTCTCTCTGTCCTATCCAACAATACGACAGCAATATCAACGATAATCATAACAACAATAAACAACAAGGGCAACAAAAGGGGAAAAAATAGCCTTCGGAAGCAGTGGACTAGTAGTGCAGGCACTGAGTACCATCAATAACCCTGGATGAGAAATAACGAAAGAAAGAAAGAAAAGAAAAGAAAAATACAATCATCAAAACAACACTGAGAGAAAGAAACAGGTCATGATACACAACAGGCAGTGGCACACATGGGTAAGCTCACACATTACTGTGACCCAGGTTCAAGCTCCTGGCCCTCTCTCCCTCTTTTTCTTTATTATTATCTTTATTTATTTATTTATTGAATAGAGATAGTCAGAAATCAAGAGAGAAGGGAGAGGCACCTGCAACACTGCTTCACTGCTCACAAAGCTTTCCTCTGGCAGGTAGGGACCAGGGCCTTGAACCTGGGTCCTTGTATATTGAAACATGTGCATTCAACCAGGCGCACCACGGCCCACCCCTTTCTCTCTCCCTATCTTCCCCTTCCCTCTAGATTTCTCTGTCTCTATCCAATTAATAATAATGACTAATGATTATTTTTTTTAAAGAAACAGGTCACAAAAGAAGACACACAACGTCATTCTGATAATACAAAATTCAAAGCCAGGCAAGACTATACAAAAATATATTTATTAGGGAGTAGACTAAAGGGGAAACCCACAAAGACACACTGGGAAGGGAACTGCCTTAAAGTCAAGATGGTGGCACCCCTGAGGAGTAAAGTGACACCTTGGGCTATACCGGGACTCTGGGGCACTGAAATGTTCTCTCCCTCTCTCTGAGGTAGGTGCCAGGAATCAAACTCAGGATCTCATGCATTCAAAGCCTGCTCTTTACCCTCAGTCCCAGCCCCAGCTCCAAGGACTGTCCCTTCTCTTGGCCTGGTGGCAGTCATGTATTTTTTATCTTACTTGTTTTACTGTCCTGCATATGTTCATGCTTCACCATTTAAGAAGGAACTATAACTCAGTGGCTGAAGCCCTACTTGGGCGTGGGGGGGAGGGGCATTTGTAATCCACCAGGCCCTGGGGTGATTTCCTCCCCCTCCAATCATAGGGACTTGCTCATGTACACCTGCTGTCTCTTCCCCTACCCCTGCTGTTTGTCTGCTCTCTTGAGGAGAGAAGTGCCACCACCACCACTGCCTGTCTGCAATACTCCTTATGAGGATTAGACATAGATGAAAAGCAAAAGTCAAGGTTGCCAGAGGCCCAGCACTGCAGGATGGGATGGAAAGACAGACTCCGAGCACCTTTGGCACAATAAAGGTGGCAGTAACCATTGAGTCCATGGCCCATGGGGCAGGAGAGGCCTCGGTGAGCACTGCCCCTGGCCACACAGGATGGGGTGAGGACTGTGCTTGGATTACCTGCAGGTTCCCCCCACACACCCCATGCCTGGAACTAATCCTTCTCAAAGGGACATCCGAATAGTAAACACACGCCAGAGTTTTGGAAAGGCCAAGAAGAGAAAAAGAACTGACATTTGTGGAGAACACAGAGACTTGGAAAGGTTAAGTAACTTGTTTGAGATCACATAGCAGCCAATAGAAGAAGGCAAGATTTGAACCTGGTGCTCAGGGCACCAGAGCCCTTGGAGGTAACTGAGGCCTGGGGCAAGTAGCACTGGAACAGGAAAGCATAGCCTCAGGCCCCAGTGAGCCTCTGAGATGTGAGACGTCTGCGAGACTCCCAGCAGCTGCTGAAAGGACCCTTTGAGGCCAGGAAACTCTGCAGAGGACTAAAAGGAGCACAGGAGTCTGGCTCACAGCTAGAGGCTGGGAAACAGCAGCCCAGGGCTCAGGACCAGAGCAGAGGGAGTGAGCTGGGGAACACACCTACCCAGTGGCTTGGAGCCCAGTTCTGTTAAGCTTGTAGGGACACTCCAGCCCTAGTCATGAATCAGCATCACCCCTGTGGCCACATCAGCAGCCTGCTTAGCGTCCTGGTTCAGCGACCACTCTCAGAAGCATGCTCTGCCCTGTGCTCTGCCTCTAGTGGGGAGACCACATGTGTTGTCACCAGGCTCTAGCTTCAGGTGCCTGCTGTCATCTCTGTGTGTGTTGGGGGTGGGGTGGGGTCTGGGTCTGGCTGTGAGTCCGGCACAATCTGCTGGCTGAAGTGAGGGACAATTTGGGGGAGCATGGGAGAGGCAGGATCCCTTCAGCCCAACCTTCAACACCCAGGGATGGAGGAGGAGCAGAGGGCAGCGGAGAGACCAGGACTGGTACCCCACAGTGCTGGGGCAGGAGTCCTGGGCTTCTGGGAGACCACAAGGGTGTTTTCTTCTCTTGCGAAAAGAGAGCAGTTTCTCCTTTTCCCAAGCATGTGCTGCAATGCTGGGGATCTGCTGTTTGTTTTGCAGTGGTTACAAAAGAGCTTTCCACAGCATCACCCACAGTCTTTCACTTTGCAGGTGCCTTTTGGGGAAGAAGGGCCACACAAGAGAAATGATGGCAAGGCGGGGGGCAGGAATTAAAGAGACTAAGTGTGATTCTACATGAATTTTCAGAAAAGTCTCTGTACAGGCACATCCTTGGGTGTGTGGGGGTGGTGTAGGGTGAGGGCTGGGTGAGATGAAATGCATCAGGTTCAAAATCTGCCCACGTCTAGGGAAGGGGGTCATCTTGTGGGCATCCCATGACAGATAGTCTTTGCAAAGAGTGATCAGAGGAGCCTGGGAACTCACTGCCAAGGACCCTGGCTTGGGCAGGCTGATACGTGTCTGAGTCTGACCTTTATTCATCCTCGAAGCTACGGACCAGTTCATTGGCCTCCCAGGACTCCATTTTGGTTAGGAGGTTACACACAAAGTGTAGCTCTTGTAGGGCTGCCTGGCCCAGAGCTGTGCTCAAAAGGGCCGATCCCAGCTCATCAGGGCAGCTGTGAGCATGTACACCAGACAGGCAGAGAGGGCGGGAAGAACAGCCGTGCTCAGCCTGGGGTGAAGGGGGCAGTGCTGCCCAGGGAGAGGCCAAGCCCTGTGGCCCCCAAAGCAAGCAGCCCATGCAGCCCATGCTTTTGTTGAGGGGCTCTCCTGGGGTTCCCTAGCCTGGTTGAATTTGCCTAGGGTGGGGGCTGTCCCAAAATTGGGTTGGGATCCATCCAGGGGTCTGGGATCAGAAAAGGGGGTGTGACAATATACCAACCCTCCCCAGAGCCCCAGCTCCTGTTGTAAAATAATGACCCGGCCTCCAGTTGTATTTCAGGAAGTGAGAGATGTGACACTTTTGGGGGACAGCGACAGTGTCGTGCCCTGGGAGACAGGACACAGCATGGTCAGTCACCTGCCTCCCCACTCCCCAGTTAGTGCCAGCAGCTGAAGGTGGCCAGGCTCCCTCTGGATGGTGGGTGCAGGGTGAGATGCTCTGAGCAGTGAGCCTGTACCCATCCAGGTGTCCCATGTCACAGCAGCACCCACCTACCTTGTTCCAGGACCTTCCTGGCAGGGAGGCTGTTAACACAGCTGCAGGTGGGAACAAGCCTCCCGTGGCCCCAAAGCCACCTAGGGTATGCATCAGCTCCACATGTCAGGGGCCCCAAAGGCTTCCCCTGTGAAATCTGCAGTGTTCAAATGGCACTCAGCCAGTCCCCGGAGACAGGGCCCTGGAATGGCGCCTCCGGCTCCCACCGGGGAGGAAAGCCCCTCTGATGTGTGAGAGCCGGGGAGCAGCAGGGAGGAAGGCGGCCTACCTGCCAGCTGCCGGGTCCAGGGGAGCAGGAGCAAAGCTAGAAGTCCGGGGGCCATGTGGGAGCTGGACAGGCACGGGCGGCCAGGAGGGGCCCACCGCTCCCGAGGCCGGCTCTCCATCAGGGACACCCGGTCAGCCTCCTTTCTTCCTCTTTAGTCACAGGACGGGACAGCCCACACTGGCAGCCAAAGTTCCCCTTCTCTCCCTGGCCAAGCTCCTCCCTAGCTGTACCCTGCTTCCTCCAACTTCCCTGGTCTCCTCCTCTCAGAGACCCCAGCTCAGATGGTGGGCAGCCCACAGCAGAGGAGCCTGCCAGGAGGTGATTCTGGGGCCCACACAGCCAGGAGAGGAGCCTGAAGTCCTCGGGCTCCTGGTGCACTGGTACAGCAGGCTTGACCCTTTGGCCCTGTCCAGACAGTGGCCCATCCAGCAGACGCCGGTGACTCAGGGTCTCAGGCATTGGGTCAGCTTCTCCCTTCTGAAGCCATCACCACCAACTCCCCAGAAGCAGAGCAGAGGCCAGGCTGGGGGCTGGACTGGGCTGGTGCAGAGGCTCACAGGAGGGGCAGGTGCCCCTTGGAAACAGAGGAAAGGCAGGTGTCACCAGTTCCCAGCCTCATGGTGACAAATGCTAGTGCTGGCGGTGGAGAGGGGCACTGTCATGAATTCAGCAAAGGCATCTGGTGCAAGCTTCCTTCCTCTCTGTTTACTTCAGGGCTTCCCTAACCCTGAGCTCACCCCACTCCTGCTGTGTGACCCAGAAATCCTCCCCTCCCATCAAAGCCTCATCTTACGGCTGCCTGAAGCCCTGTCCTACATCAGCAGGCTGCAGCCATTAGCCCTTGGCACTCCTGAGCAGCCAGGGGACAGACACTGCCAGCCCAAGTCCTGTCCAGAGCAGCAGAAGAAGCAGGAGAAAGGGGCTGAATTTCAGCCTGCCTGAGAAAGGCTGTTCTCCCAGCTTCAAAACAGAGCTGAGGGGAGGGAGGGTCTGGGCTAGGCTGGGGGCAGGAATTCATACCCAGCTGCTAAGAGTCCCAGCCTTTCTCCCCACCCAATGCCCCCACAGGACTGGCCCACTCCCCCCCCCCATCCCCCCCAGCAGGGGGTCTAGGAGAGCAGAGAGGGCACAGGCGGGCAGGGGGTGGGGGGAGAAGGGGCTGAGCGCAGCGTGGCTGGGGCAGCCCCCGTGGTATTGACTGTTGATCCATCACGGTGATACATGATGGCGGGTGTCACAGTGAGACACAGATAATCTGCTCCATGCTGTTCCTGGGCTCCTGGGGGGGAGCGGCTGTCTAAGCACCTCCATACCATGGTGACAGACGCCATGTTAATGCCTCTGTGCTCAGCAGGGGGAGCGAGTGGAGGGAGCCCCGTTAAGACTTGGCAGCAGTGATCGGTGTTGGCTGAGTGCCCTGCTGCCCACACGCACTCCCTAAAACTCTGTGGGGCACAGAGCTGACATGCTGACTCTGCCTTCCTGGGGGTTGGGGGTGGCTTGACCATTGCTGGGTCTGAGTCTGGAACCTTCTGCTTGACTGTCCTTCCTCCCCTCCCCGTACCAACATGGGAACATTGACATAGAGCTGCAGATGGGGGGCTGTGGGGGGTTTACAGGAGTGAGGCGGCCCTGGGGCTGCAAAGCACAGAAGTGCCAGGAGGGGGGCAGATCTTGGAGTCTTGTGTTGCTTCCAAGACACCCCGATGCCAAGCAGCCTCCAGACAGAGTGAGTGGGGCAGGAAGGAGGGAGGCAGGCAGCAGCCAAGGGCTCAGATGGTAGCACGGATGCAGGGAGCCAGGCTGATGGACAAGGAGCCACCAAAGTGCACTCAAGAAGAAACCTCTCTCATTCACACTCTCCTCTGTCACACACGAATGAATGAATGCCCGGTGGGAGCCTCTGACATTTCCTCTCTGCACCCTGGGGTGTGAGTGGGGGTGCAGGAGGGTGGTAGAGGAGCTGTGACAGGTCCCCAGGGGGATCAGAGGATGCAGGCTCTGCTGGGGTCACCAGAGGCAGTCACTGGTCTCATGCCTCTGGGCCAGGCCTCTATAACTAGGCTTGCACTGAGGACCTGGGGGCAGGGTCTTCAGCCCTGGCATGTGTCAGCTGCCTGTCTGTCCCTTCACAGCTGGCTGAGTACCTGCTCTGTCCTGAAGAAAGAGACAGACATTCCAGAACAGACTGGCCTCTCACAGCAGCTACTGGGTGCTGGGTGCCTGCCTGGTGCTTATAATCTCCTGATGGTTAGTTACATCCTTAGGCAGGAACTTAACCTCACTCACTTTCCACAAGTGGACACTGAGGCACTGGGAGATGAAGATGAATTTTGTCCAAAGTCACATAGCTAAAAATAAATTAATCATTTTTTTGAAAAGTGTCCAGAGGGCACTGGGCTAGCACACTGCTTCGCCGTGTACCTGCTTTGGGTTCAGGCCCGGCCACCAACACACTGAAGGAAACTTCAGTGCTGTGCTCTCTTCCACTATCGCCGCCTCTAGGAAAGAAGGATGAAAGGATGGATGGAAGGAAGTCAATCCAGGGGAGGTGACTGAGAGGATGGCCCCAGTCTCAGTCCTCCTCAGAGGCAGAAGTGTCTACAGAGCTGGGCTGGGAAGAAAGGATTCTTCCCAGGTGAGGAAGAAAGGGTGAGAAAGGGAGGAGTGCCCAGAAGGGCTTCATGGAGGAGGTGGCCACTCTGATAAAGGAAGAAATGGGGACATAGATGTCTTTGCAGTCCTGTGAATGTTTTACAAATGCTGCCCACCCCCATACACTTATTAAGTGCCTACTTATTAAGTGTCAAACTAGTGGGGTGGGGGAAACATATATCCCAATTTTCCCATCCAAGGACTCCTCATCTAGAACAGAAAGCAGGATTCCTCTTCCCTGGAGAGGGTGAGGGCTGTGGCCCACTGGTCAGGCTCCCTCGGTTCCAGGCTTAGAAACCACTGTCTCCTCTCTGTTTCCTCCACAGTGTGAGAAGCAGAAGTGCCGTCCTGGGAGGGGGGGGGGCAGGATCCTCACTTCCACAGTCACTTCCTTCCTCTTCACAGACTCTAGCCCCAGGGAACATACAGCTGCTGAAGAGGCCCCAGAGATGGGCCCTCTGCATTGGCTGGTAGCTGAGGAACCCTCTCCAGGTCTTGGGGGACCCCACTATCTGAGATACCACCAGCAGGTCCTTAGGCTCCTGGCTGCCTTCCATCTTCTCCCCCCACCCCAGCACCACCTCACAGTAGAGTCTGTGTGGAGGGCAGCCCCTTCTGCTCCTAGCATCACCCAGATTGGCTTTCAGGTCCCCGTTTCCATACATGGTTGCAGGCCAAATTGAGTCCATGGTGCTCCAGAAGGGAACTGGCCACTGGGCTCAGGTAACCCACTGGGCCCTGGCCTTGTTTCTCAGGATGGAGTGAGCTCCCTGTTACTGGGGGTGTGTGGGTCCACCGGAAGCCAGTGCCCTGCCCGCTACTGGTAGACTGAGCCAGGCTCATCTCCATGCCCAGCCTCTGCTAGGAGTCACCCTGCATTCCCGCCTATCTGTTCAGCTTCTGTTTCAGATTAGACAGTTTTCAAGGCTTCCCTTGTCCCAATACCTTCTGTTTTTATAGGAGCCTTGAGTGGATGTGGATGATTCCAGAGAAGGAAACAAGTTTGTAGAGTGTGAGTCTGCAAAGCCTGCCCGAGGCTACCCAGCAAGTCAGCAGCAGACGTGGAATGCAGTGGTCTCCCCTGGCTGCACTTCTGACCGAGCTGCTCTCCTGCCACTCACTTCATTCTTCCAGCAGGGCTGGCCGGTATCGAAGCCTTCAATTTACAGATTTAAAGATAGAGGAAAATGGAGTAAGACATGCCTATGACTGGGATCTCAGTTTTCCTGGTGGATGTGTTTCAGGAGTTTGACAAGCAGCTGGTAGGTAGCTCAGAAGTTTCAGGCATGAGGTTCTGAGTTTGACCCCAGCACATGTATGTCAGAGTGAGGCTCTGGTTCTCTCGTAAACAAATAAGCATTTTTGTAGAGCTAGACCAGACTCTCTTTGCTGGGGGACAGAAGTAGGGACCTAGTGTTCTCTCTGAAACCCTTGTCATGCTGAAAATAATGTCAAAGACCTAGAAAAAACAAGTGGCATCATGTTCTATTTATTCTACATTCAGCAGGTGCTAAGACCTTGTGAGGCTGAAACACTCAGCACAGCTGTGCCCCTAGGAAAGACCAACCACGAAGCTATTCACCAGAGGTTCTTGGTGGCTTTAAGTGCCAAAATGTCAAAGGTCTTTCATTAGGGGCCCCTCCCTTGTACCTCCAGGGGGTGGGGGTGAGGTGTGTGTGGGGGGAGCCTCTAAGTTGCCTTGTGCCGATGGCGCCACCTGGTGTCCATTATAGGAATTCCCTAATCTCGGTTGTCTCTCTTGTTCTCTCAGGCCTTAGAAATCTTGGGGGTCCTAGATGGCTGCCCACTGAAGTCAGGTCAGGGATTAAGAACCAGCATGATGGGGAGGGGTCTGGGAATGGTAGGATCAGGCATGTGCTGAGGACACAGGAATGGGGTACAGAGTATGGTGGCCACAGAACCCCCCCAACATGCCCCTATAACACTTCCTGGGGGTTCCAGGAGACTCCTTTAGCTGATGACAAGCTTTTGTGGCTGGAAATAACTTGTGAAGTCTTGGGGATGCCTCCATCAGAGCGGGCTCCAGCAGGCGAGCTAGTTTTCCTAGTGCTGGCTTTGCAGTGCCAGCCACAGGGCTCCCCTCAGTGACTCCTGTCTCCCATATAGCTATGTCACATGCTGTCACCCACACAGTCCCGTGGCTCTGTGACAGAGGCCCTCAGTGTCCTGTGGGCAGCGGAATGTGTGGCAGCCACTAATCCTGCAGATTCCTGCCCGGCCCATATTGTTCAGCTCCTGTAGGGCCTTGAGTGGCCTGGGAGATTGCATTCCTACAGTCCAGTGCCTACACTGAAGACACTGCTCCAAGCACTTCCTGAGGCAGATTTCCCCCAGGGCTGCAGAAGGGGTAATGTGCCACTTGGAGGAGCCTGTCTCTCTCCTAATCATCTTCTCCCTCCTCCCAGACCCCTCCTCTCTTAGGAGACCAGCACTGTGTGCTAGGTGGGAATCTAGAGCCAACTGCAGTCTGACCTGACTTCCTGAGAGGATGGGGTGGGGAGGGGGGGAGGGTGTTTCCTTTTCTGAGGTGTGAGGGTGAACATCCACCTGGTGGGGCCGGAGGACAACAAACACTTGACGAAACAGAGGTAAGAGCTCTTAGCAGAGATCAAGATGTTGGTGGAAGCTACTGTTTGGCCTGAAATCTTTCCCAAGCTCCTAGAGTCCTCTTCCCTGGGGTGGAGGTGGGGAGGGGATTGTGGGGGCTCACGGAGAGAAAAGGCCCCAGTAGAGACCCTAGAGTATGGTAATGAGGCAGAAATCTGTGGGAGCTACAGATTAGCTCTGAGAGGAGGTAACAGCAAAACCCCAGAAAGGGTGGGGAGAAGGAAGGGGAGGAGGAGAAGGAGACTCCCCAGACAACACCCCCCACTTGCCAGGCTGGAGGTGGCCCCACTTAGAGCTCCTCCAGGGGCTGGAGCCAGGGGGCAGTGCCCTCAGGGATTTTCCAGGGCCTCACCCACCAGCCAGCCTCATTTCTCAAGGAGATCCTGCCCATCCTTGGTCTCTGTTTGCAGGCTCTCTCCCTTTCTTTCCTACTGGCCTGTGGCTGGACAGCTCACACACAGCCCCCTGCCAGGAGACCAGTGCCAGAGGCAGATGCCCACCCACTGCCTCTCAGTTCTACAGAAGTCCATACTTCCCTCCATGACACGGGACTTGAGGCCTTTCTTACCCCCTCCTCTTTGTCCCTTTTTTAAAAAATATTTTTATTTTACTGAGCAGAGACAAAGCTAAATTGAGATGGAAAGAGGAGAGAGAAAGGAAGAGTGTCAGGAAAACACCTGCAGCACTGCTTCCTGCTTCACCACTCATGAAGCTTCCCCCGAAGGTGGGGACATAGGTCCATGCACATGGTAGCGTGCGCACCCTACCAGGCGTGACGCCCCGCTCTGTCCCTTTCCTTCCTTCCTTTTCCCTTCTATCCTTCCTTCTCCTTTCCTTCCTGTAGACCTCTCTGGGGCATTGCTCTGGATGAAGGTCTGTCCTGGCTGCTAAGTCAAAGCAGCTAAGTCATCTAGTGGGAACCCAGCACAAAAGGGTCGAGAGCCCAGGGCAGGCGGACCAACATTTTCAGAGCCAGGTAGCTGCTTTCCACAAGTTTGTGACCAGAGTCACTTGTCTGTTGTGGAGTTGCCTGTGTCACTTGTGCATTAAAGGGAAAGGCCTCGGGAGTCGGGCGGTAGCACAGCGGGTTAAGCGCAGGTGGCACAAAGCACAAGGACTGGCGTAAGGATCCTGGTTCGAGCCTCTGGCTCCCCACCTACAGGAGAGTCGCTTCACAGGCAGTGAAGCAGGTCTGCAGGTGTCTGTCTTTCTCTCACCCTCTCTGTCTTCCCCTCCTCTCTCCATTTCTCTCTGTCCTATCTAACAACGATGACATTAATAACAACAACAATAATAACTACAACAATAAAACAAGGGCAACAAAAGAAAATAAATTTTTTAAAAAAGGGAAGGGCCTCACAGTGGGACACCATGGCCAGCCTGTCTTCATGCACTGAAGGCTGTGACTTGGAATGCACAGAGTGGGTGCCCAGACCTAAAAAAGTTGGTCAAGGGCTGGGGAGCTCATAAACTAGCTGGGGGAAATGGATCCATTGTGGTGGAGGCAGCACTGATGAGCTGTGTGACCACAGAAAAGTGACTTCCTGGGGGCTGGGCAGTAGTGCACTGGGTTAAGCACACATAGTATGAAGCTCAAGGATCCTGGTTCAAGCCCTCCAATTCTACCTGCAGGGGGTCGCTTCACAAACAGGGAATCTGGTCTGTAGGTGTCTATGTTTCTCGCCCCCTCTCTGTCTTCCCCTTTGCTCTGTCCTATACAACAAAAATGGAAAAAAATAGTTTCCAGGAGAAGTGGATTAGTGGTGCAGGCACAGAGCCCCAGCAATAACCCTGAAGGCAAAAAAGAAAAGAAGAAAAGAGGGGGGAAAAGTGACTTTCCCTTGCTGAGCCTTTGCCTCCTTTTCTGCAAGGTGTGTCTATGGCAGGACCTGCCAGGCAGATAGGCAAAGAGCAGGGCTGACAGCCTAGCGTCTGGCAGGAGTCCCCAAGCAGTTTGGTGGGGTACCTGTCTTCCACACATATCCCCCCAGAGCCTGGCCAGATCAAGGGGCAGCAGGCATCTGGAATCAGCAGGATACCTGGCCCGCAGCCTGACCCATCTGGTGGGTGGCCCAAGGGTTACTTCTGGCCCAAGTCACAGACATTAAGCCTCCAACACTTTCCTACAAGCAACTCTATGAAACATTCACTCAGCTGGACCTCATTCCTGTCCCCCGGAGCCGGCCCCTTGGAGCTCTGTGGCCCTGGAGAGGTGAGGTGTGCCCTTGGTATTTGAGACACTGTGCTGCTGGGGGTTTTACACCCATGATGCCAGGAGGCTCATAGCTTCACAGAGAGCCGTCTGTCTCCTAGAGAAAGTCTCTCCTCTCCAAAGCTGTGTCATAAAAAAGGTCGGGAGCTGGGGAGTCAGAGTTTGCTTGAAAAATCTGTGTCCGTGAGATGAAACAGGTGAGATCGACACTAGCTGTATTATCTATGAGTGGCATTTCCACAGAAGAGGAAATGGTGTCCACAGTGAGCCATCTCTAGGCCCCACCTGGGTTTCTCCTTCCTTCATGGCTGGGGGTGTGTTTTCAGAGGCCATTGTATGTGCAGACAGCCCAGTAACTGAGCCACGTTGTGACTGAGGAAAACACCCCATAACCCCAACTAGATGCATTCTCAAACTAATCCCCCCCCCCCGCCCACCCACAGCCACCCACCTGGATGAGAGTTGAGAGGGGAGGCGGTCAGAGTGGAAGGAGATTTAACAGATTAAAATGTCTCACATTGCAAACTTGACAGAAATGCACCACCATGTGAACACACTGCTACTGGGGCTTGTAATTCAGAGACTGAGGAAGAGGGGGAGGAGGGAGGAGAAAGAACTAGAGTAGGAGAGGGAAGGGGAGGGGAAGAAGGAGAAACTGGAGTGGGAGAAGGAGAGGGGGAGGAAATGGGGAAGGAGAAGGGGTGGGAGTGTTTTGCAGACATCAATCACAGGGAAATGAAAAATTGTGTCCATGTGCCAACGACTGTACTGTAATCCATTAATGCCCCAACAAAGTGAGGGGGGAAGAGGGGCTGAGTGGTGGCATAACTGGTAGAGTGTAGACATTACCATAAGCAAACACCTGAGTTCAAGTCCCTGGTCCCTGCCTCCAGGGGAGAAGCAAGGCTGCAGCTGTCTTTTTCTCTCTTCATCTCTATTCCACTTCCCTCTCAATTTCTCTCTATAAAGAAGAAAGAGAAAAAGGCAGGAAGGCAGGAAGGGGGGAAGAAAAGGCAGCCGTGTATTGGTGCAGGCACCGAGCTCTGGCCACAGACCTGGTAGGGAAATCTGCACAAAGTAGCACGGGTCTCACTGGCACATCAGGGCAGGTGAACCCGGAAATGGAGCCAAGCCTCTCCAGGCGAAGTGCCCCCACCGCCTCCTGCTCTTCCTCAGAAGGCCAAGCCTGAAAAGCTTTATGGATGGCTTTTCCCTGCCAGGAACTTGAGTATGAACTCAGACCAGGAGTCTGGGTTCAGGGCCCAGAGCTGTGCTTCCTCCCTAGGACAATTGAGGGTGGTCTGAGCCCTTTCCTGCCAATGTGGGCGACTGGGTTCTGCCCAAGCAAGGCTGCAGGGAGAATGGGGGAGCCCCCTGCCCTGTGATCAGGGAGAGAGAGGCCAATGTGTGCCAGCTGCTTCCTCATAAAGCCATGGAGGTTGCCAGTACCTTCCTGGGGAAGACTGCCAGGTGGGGTTATGTGGGCTGGCCCAGGAGCCTGCTTTGGGGAGCTCTTCTGTCTGTCCACAGAGGAGAAGCATCTGGTCTTCTGAATCCAGAATCAGAGCCGAACTTCAAACCTGTCTGCCAGTGAGCCACCCTCAGAAGCCCAGTGCCCTGACCTGAGTCCCTGCACACACACACACACACACACACACACACACACACACACACACACACACACACACGCAGATGCACACACACGTAAGCATGCACACACAGGCACAAGCAGGCACAGGCACACCAGGCCCTGCCAACATCAGGGCGTGATGGATGCAGGAGACTCCTCTCCAGCTGCCAGACTCCAGCCCGCACTTTGCCTCCCGCCCCATCCAGCTCCTCTCCATCCCTGCATCAAATGTCTGTTTGAAGAGCTTTACATCCATTTTTCTGGGAGAAAAATATGTGGCGATTCAGAGACCTAGGGGAGCTTGCCCGACTAGATGAGTCACGCTGGCAATCAATCAGAGCAGCCTAAACCTGCTGTTGGGGGGGGTGCCCGGCCCCCCCAGCCCCCCCCAGGCCCTGCCCCACCTTTCAGAGGGGGTGCTGGAAGGCAAGGGCTGGCAGGGGGCCAGGAGATACAGGGAGCCTGTCTTGGGGTGGGGGGGGGGGGGTGGAGATGTGGCGCCCCCTATAGGCCAGACAGGAGAGTGGAGTAAGGGTGAAATTAGACCCCCAGCCCCTGCATCTCACCTTGGGCCTGGAAAGACATCTGAATCCTCTGTATCATTTGGCAGCAAATCCCAGAGTCTGCTGTCCCCTCCCCAGAACACAGCCTGCAGGGTGCTGAAGTCTGCATGGAAGTCGGCTGGGGTCTGAGAAGCTGTGTGGGAGGTGGGGAAGGCTGGCAGGCAGGGCTGTGAGTGATGGGTGTTGGCCTGGCCCAGGGTTTGGGATGGAAGCCTGCAGGTCCCAGGGGCAAGGAAGGGGGAGACCATCAGGGCATGAGCAGAGCTAGGAGATGGCACCCCTGAGCTCTATGGGGAGTGGGGGCGCAGGGAGAAGCTCATTATTTCTCATCCCAACCCTTCAGCCCCAAAGACTGGCGCCACCCAGAGCTCACCTACACCCTTCTGCAATCTTAGGGTTCTGCAGACAGACAGATGCAACACAGGGGTGTGGGGGTGTTGGGTTTGGGGTGGGAGAGGTCTGGGCTTGGTGTTATTATAGCAGTAAGGTCTGCTTGGACCTAAGCCGGTGGGGGGGACATCAGTTTCTTGTGCTTCTTGTGGGGGGTAGTGGGGGGGGGGGACAGACAACTCCTCCTATGATTGGCAGGTCAGAGCAATGAGGAGAGGAAGTCAGGCTGGGTTTCCCCACAAAGACCAGCGCAGGGGGTGGAGTGGAGGAAGAAGGTAGAACAGTGGGGAACAGAGGTAGAGAACACAACCAACCACACCTGACCACTTAAATGCCCTGGGCTCACCGGAGTCTCCAGGGAAAAGTCCAGTTTGGGGAAGAGAGGCAGAACCACTACAGTCAGAAAAGAAGAATCTTTTGTAAGGTGCTTTTTTTTAAGTCTACCCCCAATTCCTCAAGCCTGCTGCTCCACTGTGTACTCGCTGGGGTGGGGGGGGGATGGGACAGGGGAGTGGGGTGTGGAGGGAGGTGGGTTTGATGCCCTGCTGGTGGCAGCTCTCTTGTTTGGACAGACAAGGGAGGGAGATAGGAAACCAGAGGGTGGCTCTGCCCATCAGGGGATGACTGCAAGGACAAGGCTCTGCATCCTCTGGAAAACCTTCCTAAGGACCCAAAAGGCTCAAGTTTGAGCCCAGTTCCCAGCACACTGAAGGAAGCTTCGGTGTTGTGCTATCTCCCCCGCAACCACTGTGTTTTTTGTTTGTTTGTTTGTTTTTGGTTGCTATTGAAGGAGGAGGAGGAGGAGGAGGAGGAATGCCTTATCCAATGGAGAAGGTCGAACTGAGTCCCCAAGTACATGTTTTCCTGAGTATACACAGGGCTCATTTATTTTTTTTAATATTTTATTTTATTTATTTATTCCCTTTTGTTGCCCTTGTTGTTTTATTGGTGTAGTTATTATTGTTGTTGTCGTCGTTGTTGGATAGGACAGAGAGAAATGGAGAGAGAAGGGGAAGACAGAAAGGGGGAGAGAAAGATAGACACCTGCAGACCTGCCTCACCGCCTGTGAAGCGATTCCCCTGCAGGTGGGGAGCCGGGGTTCGAACCGGGATCCTTGTGCCGGTCCTTGTGCCGGTCCTTGTGCTTTGCGCCACCTGCGCTTAACCCGCTGCACTACAGCCCGACTCCCCACAGGGCTCATTTAGAAGTTGGGTCTTTGAGTTGGGTGGTAGTTCATCAGGTTAAGCACATGTGGCTCAAAGTTCAAGGGCTGGCTGGAGAAATTGGGTCTTTGCAGAGATAATGAGCTCCTTTCATCTTGGAATGAAATCATTTTGGGTGTTGGGTGAGCCCCAGCGGCTGATGTCCTCATAAGAAGAGAAGCGGACATCCTGAGGAGCCTGTCAAGTGATGACAGAGATGGGAGTGATGCAGTCACAAGCCAAGGAGATATGGGCAAATGAGCAGAGCAGGACAAGGAGGGATGTTTTGGGGGCCACAGCAGGAGTTTCATTGCCCACACCTCAGTCAGGCACTGCTGACTTTAGGGGTTGGGGGAGAACAAGCATCCAGTGCTGTATGCCGTCAGTTTGTGGTCTTTTTTTTTTTTTAAAAAAAATTAATTAAATTGTCTTTATTTACTTATTGGATAGAGACAGCCAGAAATCAAGAGGAAGGGGTGATAGAGAGGGAGAGAGACAGAGAGACACCTGCAGACTGTTTCACTACTCGTGAAGCTTCCCCCCTGCAAGTGAGGGCTGGGGGCTGGAACCTGGATCCTTGCAGGTTGTAATGCGTGTGCTCAGCCTGGTGTGCCACTACCTGGCCTTGTTTGTGGTCCTTTGTTAGGGCAGCTGTTGGAAGCAAATATAGCAACTAAAGAAATACAACAAGGCTCCCAGTCCCCACCTGCAGGGGGAAAGCTTCTCAAGGAGTGAAGCAGGGTGCAGGTGCCTCTCTGTCTCTCTCCCTCTCTACTTCCCACCTTTCCCTCTTGCTTTCTGGCTGTCTCTGTCCAACAAGTAAAGATAGTTTGTGGTCTGGGAGGTGGCGCAGTGATAAAGCTTTGGACTCGCAAGCATGAGGTCCTGAATTCAGTCCCCGGCAGCACATGTGCCAGAGTGATGTCTGGTTCTTTCTCTCTCCTCCTATCTTTCTCATTAATAAATAAATAAAATCTCTTTTTAAAAAAGTAAAGATAATTTTTTAAAAAGAAAAGAAGGGAGTCGGGCGGTAGTGCAGCGGATTAAGCACACGTGGTGCAAAGCGCAAGGACTGGCGGAAGGATCCGAGTTCAAGTCCCCGGCTCCCCACCTGCAGGGGAGTCGCTTCACAGGCAGTGAAGCAGGTCTGCAGGTGTCTGTCTTTCTCTCCCCCTCTCTATCTTCCCCTCCTCTCTCCATTTCTCTCTGTTCTATCCAATAACAATGACAGCAACAATAACTACAACAATAAAACTTCAAGGACAACAAAAGGGAATCATTAAATAAGTAATAATAATAAAAAAGAAAAAGAAACACAGCAGGACCTTCAGGAAGGAGGGTTGCTCTCCTCCAGAGGAGGCCAGCAAATCATGTTTATACACCTTTGATGCAGTGGTAGGGGTAGTGCTTGTACCACAAAGGGCTGTGGAAGAGAAGTAAAATGAACTTTCGTAGCAATGCCATGTCACCAGATGAGCAGTCTAGCAAATGGGAGGGGGGGGTTGTCCATTATTGTTTGGAGTCTGCAGAGCTGAGTTCAAATCTCTGCGCTATTACCTACTTTCTGACATGAACATGATGCATTTCTCTAAGCCTCAGTTTACCAATCTGGGTGGACAATCCCCGCCCTTACACATTGGAGAGCAGTAATGGAGAAAGCACACTGAGGTCCCAGCTTATGCCATGCATGAAGCCCAAGTTCAAGCCCGGGCACCACATGGGAGATGTTATGGCATTGGAGGAGGCTCTGGTGCTGTAGTGTTTCTCTCTGTCTCTTTCTGAATTAAAAAATGATGAGTGATGAAATCACACGTGCAAAGGGGCCAAGAGTCCCAGCTTCTCTCTCTCTTCTTCTATTTCTTCTTCTTCTCCTTCTCCTCCTTCTCCTTCTCCTCCTTCTCCTTCTCCTCCTCCTCCTCCTCCTTCCTCCTCCTCCTCCTTCTCCTCCTTCTCCTTCTCCTTCTCCTCCTTCTCCTTCTCCTTCTCCTTCTCCTCCTCCTCCTCCTCCTCCTCCTCCTCCTCCTCCTCCTCCTTCTCCTTCTCCTCCTTCTCCTTCTCCTCCTCCTCCTTCTCCTTCTCCTTCTCCTCCTTCTCCTTCTCCTCCTTCTCCTCCTCCTCCTCCTCCTCCTCCTCCTCCTCCTCCTCCTCCTCCTCCTCCTCCTTCTCTCTCTCTATCTCTCTCTCTCTCCCCCTCATGGCTGGGAATCAACTAGTCAGCTCAGCAGCCACGAAGAGAAGTTAGCAGGCCCCACATCATACTGGAAGCATTTGGTGTTAATCTGGGTCAAAGCTGACATCTTCTGGGGCCTGAGGCTACCCCACCCAGTGCTTCCTGTCCATTCTCATCCCCCCCACTCCCACATGGCCACTCTGAGCACACTCCGTGGAGCTCAGGCTCCTGAAGCCCCACTGCCACCCCTGTCCTGAAGACTCCCTCCTGTCACTGTCAAATCACTTCCCTGGGAGGCCTCTCCAGGGTCCCATCTAAAGTGACACCCTGATGGGAAGTTGCTGGAATAGCAGAGCGCAGGACTTGCACCTGGCGGGGGCTCCCAGCTCGTGGATCTGAATGGCACTCTGCTTCTCACTTGTGTAAAATAAATAATTTTTAAAGTACTATTTTATTTATCACACATAACAGAGGACTTCACATGACCCAGAGGGGACGGATGAGAGAGAGAGAGATAGAGAGAGATAGAGAGATAGAGAGAGAGAGTGAGAGAGATAAGCCAAAGCACCACTCTGGTGCATGGGGTCTGGGGACTCAAAACAGGAACCTAAGGTGAGCAAGGTTGGTGTTCTACCAGCAGAGCTATGCCCCTCCCTGCAGCCACTGAAATCAGCCTTGTGGGGAAAAAAAATAATAAAATGGCACATTTCCCCAAACTCCACACCCCTCCCTGCCTGCCAACTCCTCCTGAGCACTCTCACATTTTAATTGTGTGTGTGTGCGTGTGCGTGTGCATGTGTGTGTGTTTTAATCAAAGCACTGCTCAGCTCTGGCTTGTGGTGGTATGTTGGGAGTGAGGGTGGGGGACTGACCTGGAACTTAGAACCTTAGAGACTGAGAGTCTCTTGCTTAGCCATAGCCATTATGTTATCTTCCTGGAGTCCTCTCAGTGCAGGGCATGAAAACTTGCTAGAGTCCCTGAGGGGCTGATCATCATTTGCTGAGGTCCCCAGGTCACACTCCTGAGTCAGCACTCCCAGGGCACCTCCACTTGGGCTCACAGTTCATCCCTTCTTACCAAACCAAACCCAGGGTTCCAGCTCCGGCTCCAGCTCCTGCTCCTACAGGGCTGTCCCCCGCTTCTCACAGATGCCTCCTGTCCTGGATCATTGCCATCAGCGCCTGAAGCTGCCAGCACACTGAGGTTTCTCATTTCTGAATAAACAGCGCATACACACACACACACACACACACACACACACACACACACACACACCAGAAAAACCTCTCCTGCTCAGCAACTCTTTCCAAGAATCAAGCCATTTCTCTGATCTCCTTTAAGCAAATTCTTGGAAAGTCTGTATTGGCTGTGCCACTGCCCCAAGCAGCTGTTCCCACCTCCTCTCTCCCCAATGCTCTCCAGTGACTTGTGCTGACATCCACCTACCCCATCCCAGGCTGCACCCCACTGCCAATATTCATTCATGACTAAAGCAAAACAAAACACTTAGCAGACTGAAACTACAAGGAGATTTATTTTCTTTTTTAAGCTTTATTTTATTTTAATTATCTTTATTTATTGAATAGAGACAGCCAGAAATCGAGAGGGAAAAAGGAGACAGAGAGGGAGAGAGACAGACACCTGCAGCCCTGCTTCACCACTTGCAAATATTTCTCCCTGCAGGTGGGGACTGGGGGCTCAAATCTGGGACCTTGTGCATTGTAACACATGCACTCCACCAGATGTGGCACCACCACCTGGCCTACAAGGAGATTTCTTCAACATGGGAGAATCACATCTATATATAATCTACAACATTCCCACCAGTTTGGACATTTGTATTTTACTTTGCAGTCAGTTCAATATTTCTATTGATTTTTTTTGACTTGTGGGTTATTTACAAGTACATTGTTTTCCAGAGATATTTCCATTATTAATTTCTAATTTAATTCCATTCTCAATCTACTGAGGTTTTTGTTTTGTCTGGTTTGGTTTGTTTTAATCATTAATTTGGGAATTTGGGGGCTGGTGGTGGCGTACCCAACCGGTTAAGTGCACATAGTACTAAATGCAAGGACTCATGCAAGGATCTGAGTTTGAGGCGAAGCAGGTCTGCAGTATCTGTCTATTTATCTCTCTCCCTCTCTATCTCTCCCTCCCCTCTCAATTTGTCTCTGTCCTATCCAATAAAATGGAAAAGATGGCCACTAGGAGTGGTGGATTCACAGTGCCAGCACCAAGCCCAAGCAATAACCCTGGAGGCAAAAAAAAAAGGTGTTGACTTTTTGTGACCTGTGTTTTCTACATGAATTAATATGGTGTGATGCTGGGAGTTGGGGCAGTAGCTACAACTCTGAACTCTCAAGCTTGAGGTCCCCAGTTTGATCTCTGGTATCACATATGCCAGGCACATGTTCTGGTTCTCTCTCCTTCCTGTCATTAGTAAAAAATACTTTGAAAAAATGTTTTTAACTAATATGATGGGGCTGGATGGTAGTGCACCTAGCAGAACACATGCATTACAGAGTGCAAGGAGCTGGGTTCAACCCCCTGCTTCCCACCTACAGAGGAAAGTTTCATAAGCAGTGAAGCAGTTCTGCATATGTATGTCTCTGTCTCTCCCTCTCTATCTTCCCCTTTCCTCTCAACTTCTTTCTGTCTCTATCCAAAATAAATAAATAAATAAAATATTTTTTTAAATTAAGATGACATGTTTTTTTCTTTTTTAGCCTGGTGAAGTGGTGGGTTTATCAACTGAATTTAGCTATTCTTGAACAGTCTTGAACAGATAGACTGAACCTTCTTGTGACTTCTATGTGACTCTTTTTTCTACATAAGTGATTGAAGTTATTTTTAAAAAAGTTTTTTAAATATTTTATTTAGTTAGTTAATAGAGACTGACAGAAATCGTTAGGGAAGGGGGAGATAGAGAAGAGAGACAACTGCAGCACTACTTCACCACTCATGAAAGCTTTCCCCCTGCAGATGGGGGCCAGGGGCTTGAACTTGGGTCCTTGCACATTGTAACATATGTATTCTACAAAGAATATTTACCAATCAACCCCTGAAATTGTTAAAACTTTGTTGACAGCTTTCCTAAGTCCATGGAATATTTTGGTCTGTAATAGTCCTTTTTGATAGTTTTCACCTGGTTTGAATATCAGGGTAATGCCAGCCTCAGAATTGGGTTGCCAAGTATTCCCACCTCTGCTAATTTCTGGAAAGTTTGTGCCATATAAATGCTGATGTTCAACACTTCATTAAACATTTAGCAGAGTTCTCCATTGGACAAACATGGACATAAAGATTTTTAAGGGAGATCATGAAAATTTTATTTATTTATTTATTTATTTATTTATTTTAATGAGAAAGATACAGAGAGTAAGATACACAGGGAGAGACCAGAGCACTGCTTAGCTCTGGCTTAAGGTGGTGCTGGGGATTGAACCTGGGACCTCAGAGCCTCAGGCATGAAAGTCATTTGCAGAACCATAATGCTGTCTCCTCAGCCCTTGAGGGAGATTTTTCATTATGAATTCAATTACCTTGGTGAGTCTAGAGCTTTTCACGTTATTTCATCTTAGTTGAATTTTGATAGTTTGGAGTTTTTAAGGAATCATGATGTTTCATCTAAGCCACTGAATTTATGAATGTAGATTTCTGTATAGTGTTTTCTCATTATCCTTTTGCAAAAAGTTTTATTCATTGATTGATTAGAGAGTGAGAGAAACAGAACACCCTTTTGACATAGTCAATGGCAAGGATAGAACGTGGGATCTCATGCTTCTAAGTTCAGCACTCTAATCACTTTTTTTTATTTATTCCATTTTGTTGCCCTTGTTGTTTTTTTAATCACTGTAGTTATTGTTGTTGTTATTGATATAGTTGTTGTTAGATAGGACAGAGAGAAAAGGAGAAAGGAGGGGAAGACAGAGAGGGAGAGAGAAAGACACCGGCAGACTGCTTCACCGCCTGTGAGACAACTCCCCTGCAGGTGGGAAGCCAGGGGCTCGAACTGGGATCCTTATGCTGGTCCTTGCGCTTTGTGCCACCTGCACTTAACCCGCTGCGCTACTGCCCGACTCCCTCTAATCACTTTCAAACTGTTCTTGCCCTTAATGAAGCCATACGAACAGTTCTTGACAATAGAGAGTGAGAAGTCCTGCATGTCACTTCCAAGTCGGTGTAGTGAAGAGGAGACATTCTGGGGCTGGAAAGATAGCTCACTAGGTCTGGTGGGTACCTTGCCATGCTCACAGTCCAGGCTTAAATGCTGGCACCATACAGGGGGGGGTGTAGCACCTGAGGAAGCTCTGGTGCCGTATTATCACCCCCTCTCTCTGAATGAAAATGCATACACACACACACACACACCAAATATTCTTTCTTCACCCTCTTCCTTTGCTCTGAAGGAGGCGGCCAGTGACGAAAGAAATTGGGTTAGTGGGGTCTAAGGATGGAGAAAGTGAATCTCAAATCACAGTGTGACAGGTAACTAGCCATCAACCACTGCCTCCCTCCAGAGGCTGTTATGATGGAGAAACAGGTCTTGTTTCAGGCACTAGTAGTCTGGGGTAGTTGCATGGCTGTTTCTACTTCCTGGCTGTTAGCTTCAACGCTCAGCACTGTGCAAACCCAGGAGGAGGCTCAGTGGATAGAGCACATGCCTAGCCACGCCTAAGTCCCTGCATTTATTCCCCACCCCCCAAGACAGTACCAAGGGGACTCCATGGATGGTTATGTGCCTCGCCATGCATGCAGTCTAGATTGGAGCCCTGGCACCACAAGGGAGATACTATGGCCCTGGGGAAGCCCTGGGCTTCAGTGTCTCTCCTTATTTGAATGAAAAGTAGCTGGAGTGGTAAGATTGTGCAGACCCAGACTCTGTCAGTCACGCTAATAATGACTAAAATTAATAAAACTTGGGCTGGGGAACCAGCTCAGTGGTATTGTACACCCCTGGCACTCTGGCTTCCTCCCCCCCACACTGCATTAAGTATAAAATCAACAGCATACCTGAGAAACTGGGGCAAAGGACCCATCAGGACAGGGCAGCCCTGAGCATGCCTGAACTCATCAGTGGTTTTATCCTGAATCATTCCTTGCACTCTGAAGCCTTTACCTTCAGTGCCCTGTTCTGCCCACTGTACTGGAGACAGGAACCTTGGTCAGAAAGCCTGGCTCTAAGCACCTGGGAGTGGTCCACGAAGGCCCACCCTCTGCTCTCCCTGCCCAGTGTCTCACCCTGTTTCCCGCACCCCAGACTGGGTACCCATGAGCCTCAGGAGGAGTAGGTGTTTTCAGATCTTTTAAGTTTCATTATTTCCTAAAAAGATTCATTTATGAAATAAGGAGGGCGAGGAGGCCAGGTGGTGGCACATCTGGTTAAGTGTCCCCACCTGCAATGGAAGCAATGAAGCAGTGTTATAGGTGTCTCTTTTCTTTCTTTTCCCCTTTCTTCTTTTTTTCTTTCTGTCTTTCTTTATTTTATTTTTACCACCAGAGTTATCACTAGGGCTTGGTGACTGCCCTACAGATCCACTGCTCCTGGTGGCCTGCCCTTTCTTCTTTCTTTCCTTCCTTCCTTCCTTTTTAGGACAAAGAGATATTGAGAGAGGCAGGGGAGTTAGATAGATAGCTAGAGAGAAAGACAGAGAGAAACCTACAGTACTTGCTTTACAGGTCATGAAGCTTCCTCCTGCAGGCACGAGGTGGGGCTCAAACCCCAGTCCTTGTGCACGGTAATGTGTGCAGTTAACCAGGTGCACCACCACCAGGCCTGTATCTCTCCTTTGCTGTCTCCTATTCCCTCTCAATTTCTCTCTATCTCTATACAATAACAAAACAAACAAAAAAAAGAAATATAAAATAAAATGTTTTTTTAAAAGAGGGAGGAAGAGAGAGCACAGCCCCGTAAGATGTGGTAGGAATCAAACCTGGGACCTCAGTCATGTAAGGGGTGTGTGCCACCCCCGGAGCCACAGCTACTGTGTCTTCTCAGCACACGTCAGTGGGGGTCTGGGTCCGAACTGCACCCAAAACACGACCCCAGAGCTGGTGAAATAGTTCACCAGGTAAGGAGCCTGCTTGTTACATATATGGCCTGGGAGCCCCAGCACCCAAGGGCTCTATGCTGCTCTGTGCTGGTTGGTCTCTCACTCTCTCTGTCTCTCGCTGCATGAAAAAAGTAAAGGGTCAGGTACTGGGGAGAAAGCATAATGGTTATGCAAAAAGGACTCAAGCCTGAGGCTCTAAGGTTCCAGGTTCAATTCCCAGTACCACCATAAGCCAGAGTTGAGCAGTGTTCTGGATTTTCTTTTTGTATCTTTCTCTCTGCATATCTCTTTCATGAAAAGTAAATATATTTTAAAAAAGTAAGTGAGGCCTGTGAAATAATACATGTGAGGTCCCTACTCCACCAAAATATAAAAATAAAAGATCATAACCCCAAGCTGCCTCTGTGTTTCCAACTAAAAACTAACTAAACCAATAACCTGCCTGAGTCTTAACTTTGTTTGTTTAATTCCCTTACCAGAGAACCTCTCAGCTCTGGCTCATGGTGGTGTTGGGGACTATGACCTTTGGTGCCTCAGGCACAAGAGTCCTTTTGCATAACCACTATGCTATCTCCCTAACATGAGTCTCTCTCTCTCCTTTTCTCTCATCATTTGCTGCAACCCTCTCATCAGTTTCCTCCTTTTCCCAGCACAATGTCCTTGTATTTAAATATATACAGAGGAAAAATAATGGTGATTCTTTTTAAAGTCAAATATCTCCCCTACCAGGCCAAATGTGGTTGCTCTACCCTCCCCCACCCTCCCCCACCTCCACTGCTGTGAAAGCTATGGGATCTGGACTCCCCAGAATCTACCGGGTATTTGAGCTCGACTTCCAGATCAAAGCGACTGCAGGGGTGGGATCTGGGGTGGGAGCACAGCGCTGCCCGCACCCACCCCTTCATTGTGGGGAGGAGAGCCAGGGGGTCAGAGCAATTTCACCAGCCCTTGGAATCTATGCTCTGTGAGCCATGGGCTCCCCAGACCCTTCTGCGCCCATAAATAGGCATCACATGGCTTTCTTTCCTGAGAAGGTCAGAAGAAATGAGCGCGTGGGGAGCAGCAGTTAGGGAGCCCTAGTTCCCAGACCCAGCCGAGCTCGCCTGCTGGCTCTGGAGCCCACCTCTGCAGTCCAGCTCTCTGGCTGCCCCAGCTTCCGGGAGCCTAGCAGTCTCTGTCCCCAAACCCCTCTGCAGCAACAGGCCCTCTGGCGCCCCCAGCTCCTTCTCTGATAGAGCCGTCAGTTTTTATAGCCTACAGGAGAAATTATTCTCTCTCATAGCTGAATGTTAATTGGCCTCCCCCACCCCCACATTGGATTAGTACATGTAGCCTCTCCCCTCACCCTCCACACCCGCCCCCAGAGAAATGTACCTTCAAGAAGCATTCCGCTAACTTGGTTCTGGTGAAAGTGCTACTTTGCTAGACCAGAGGTTAGAAAATACCTCAAGAGACCACCATGCTGGTTGGCACACACCTGCACATGGCGCAGACTCAGGGGGTGAACTGGGCAGCCAGCTGGCTCCTGCTGAACAGACACTGAGCAGCTATGGGCGGCCAGCACCAGGGCAGGTCCCAGAGGCAGCCACTCAGACAGTTCCCAGGGGACAAGCCAGTAATCAGAGCCACAGGCCCCATGTGACAGAGCAGGCTGGATGCTGCCGGCTCACAGGCTCAGGGAAGTTCCCCGGGGAAACCAAGCTGGGGGCAGAGAGGATCCATGCACCGTCAGTCTTGAAACAGGGTGGTGAGGAACAGCTGGGGGCTGGCTTGGAGGAGAGATGAAGCTGCTGGAGGACCAGCAGTTGGGTGCCCAAGAAGGGCTGCCAGCAACCCCCAACCACTCCTGAGAATCCCATGCATTGAAAAGCTATAATCCCATTAAGCTTTAGTTTACACACCGTGTGTAACACACACCTTCACTTTTGCTAATTTACTGTGAACACCCATCACCATAATCTATTTTTTTATATTATTATTATTTTACCTCCACGGTCATCACAGAGGCTCGGTGCTGGCACTATGAATCCACTGCTCCTGGCTGTCATTTTTTCATTTTATTGGATAGGACAGAGAGAAATTGAAAGTGGAGGGGCAATAGAAAGAAAGATAGACCTCCTTCAGATGGGGAGTGGGGGCTTGAACCCAGATCTTTCTGTGGATCCTTGCACTTCATACTATGTGCGCTTAACCAAGTGCGCCACCACTCGGTCCCCACCAAAATCTAGTTTTACATTTTCACCATCTTCCAAAGAAATCTCTGAGCAGAGCATTTGACAGGGGGCCTCACCAAACCACTCCCCATCACCAAACCACTCCCCATCACCAAACCACATCAGTTCCCCAGAGTGGATGGGCCAAGCCTGAGCCCTCATCAAGCCCAGGCATGAGCAGCAGACAGGGCAGCAGTTTTGTATGAGGGTTGTGGTTTGTGGCAGTGACAGAGTGAAATTACACCATCTCAAGAGTGTCTTCTTTGACTGGGAAAGAGCTAGGTTATAGACACAGTGGCCAGTTTTGTCTGCCTAGCTACCTAAGGGCGGCAATACCAATCAGTCATATGGTCAATCACCAGCTTAAGGATCCCGGTTCAAACCCACCCCCTCCCAGCTCCCCACATGTAGGGGATCGCTTCACAAGCAGTGAAGCAGGCCTGCAGGTGTCTGTCTTTCTCTCCCCCTCTATGTCTTCCTGTCCTCTCTCGATTTCTCTCTGTCCTATCCAACAATGATGACAACAATAACAACAATAATAATAATAACAACAAGGGCAACAAAAGTGAAAAAAAATAGCCTCCAGGAGCAGTGGATTTGTAGTGCAGGCACTGAGCCCCAGCAATAACCCTGGAGGCCAAAAAAAAAAAAAAAAGTCCACTAGTCTCAAACCTACAGCGATGCAGATGTTGCACATCCATATTCAGCCCCTGTGCCGAGTATGGGCCCCAGATCAGATCAATGGTGCTTACAATTAATGGTATTTATATACTTTTCCCGTATGTGGAAACCACTCTCTTCCCTGATCCAGCTCTCTGATCCTATTTCCAACTCTGACACTATATCCACAGACAATACTTTTATCCCACCTGCATGTTAGCTGCTGGGCTCAGGCAAAAATCAGTAAAGTCATCGGGCCCCTTGGAATATACCTAAGATAGACTTGCTAGCTTTTTCCAAAATGGAGACCCTAAAACTCACCTGCTCTATTCTTACCTTTAAGTTCCTGATTACCAAACAATTTGTTCCGCTTTATATCTTGATGCTTTTCAGCCACCAGGTTGCAGATGATACCAAACTGACTTCCCTGGGCAGATGACATCACCAATGTGTCCTGGAACCATACCTCTCCAGATCCCTCCCCCACTAGGGAAAGACAGAAACAGCCTTGGAGTATGGATCAACCTGTCGACACCCAGGTCCAGCAGAAAAGCAATTACAGAAGCCAGACGTTCCTTTTGCACCCAATAATGATCCTGGATCCCTACTCCCAGAGGGATAAAGAATAGGAATGCTATTGAATGGAGGGGTGGGATACGGAACTCTAGTGGTAGAAACTGTGAAATTGTGCCACTATTATCCTATGATCTTGTTGATCATTATTAAATCAATAAAAAAAATTTTTTTAAAAAAAAGGCCCTCTAGTGGCCTGGGAGGTGGCAGGCCAAGTTCAAGCCCCAGCATGGCATATGCCAGTGATGTTCTGATTCTCTCTCCTCTCTATCTCATAAATAGTTTTTAAAGTCCTCTGAAAATTTCAAGCTTTATGTTTGTGTTCTGAAGTCCAAATGTATATTAGTACATGCATGGCCTGGGATTCTTACATCAAAAGGAAAAAAAAAAGTCTGGTCTTGGGCTTGTGACGATCTCAGACCCTCCAATAGGTCAGATGTAAAATGATCCCAGAGGAACAATCTTAGAATTTAGTAAGCAGCAGATTCCCATAGGAGAAACAAACTCCTCCAAAGATGAGCCACAATAGCACAGTTCTGCCTATGCGAAGACAGAAGTCATCTTGGGACTGAGAGAGCATACCCAATAGAGGACACACCCAGGTTTAGCCCAGGAGGTGGCACAGTGAATGACAAACACACTGGACTCTCAAGCTCTTAAGTATGAGGTCCCAAGTTCAATCCCCTAGTGTCACACATGCCAGTGATGGCCTGATTCTCTCTTTCCCTCTCATAAATCAAGAATAGGAAAAGAGAACTAGGAATACCAAAGGAGACCACCCGGACCGAAACAAGACAGGACTAGAATGACCACAGAAACCCAGTAAATCACCCGTGAGTACAAACACGCGTGGCTGGAGACAGAGGGGAGAGAGGGGCCTAAGGAGAGATTAAGTGACTGCTAACAGTTTGACAGTTTGTTAGTGGAGACACCACCTCCAGTCTGCTCCACCAACAAGGGGACAGCTGAAGGGAGGAAAGGACTCCCCAGAGACTCACCAAGTGCAACTCTGAGTCTCCATTGCTACTACCCTCAGAATCTGGAGCAGCAACAGGGAGGGACACCAGGGTACAGAGATCTAACTGGGAACTCAGAAGACCTATACCTCCGTGCCATAGCTGAGGGGCTGTGAAAGTCTCTTTGCATAACCACTGGATTATCTCTGCCACACCCTGCTTTATCTCTTGGTCAGGAGTCAGTGATTAAGCTAAGAAGCCTATTGATAGTTTAAAAGCCCTCAGGCTCCCATAGCCCACAGGGAAGAAAAAAAAAAGAGGCTTTTAAACCACTGAGCTCCAACTCAGGGACTGAAACAACTGTTAACTTATATAAAATGGTTAAAACAACAAGAAAAAATAATGGAGACTCGAACCAGGACAAGAGTCCAGCTAAAAGTCCTCCAGAGGGCGAAGCACAAAACAACGAGTTCAACATCCAAACATTAGCTAAGGAAATAATAACAGGAGTGAGTAAAGAATTCGAAAAAATTGTAATCAGAACTGCAGGAACAACAAATGAGAATACGGAAGAAAATTCTAATAATCTCATGGTTATTAGAGAGCTGAAAGCTGAAATTGCTGAGCTAAGAAGGCAACTAGCTGAACAAGCTAAAACAGTATCAGAGCAGGGCAACAAAATAGATGAACTCCAGAAAGCAGTAGAGGGCAGAGAGAATAGAATCAATGAGGCTGAAGACAGAATTAGCAAGATTGAGGATGAATTAGAGACAACTAAAAAAGAAGTAAGAGATCTCAAAAAGAGATTAAGAGATGCTGAAAACAACAACAGAGTCCTATGGGATGACTTCAAAAGAAACAATATACGCATTATTGGCTTACCAGAGGAAGAAAGAGAAGGGGAGGAAGAAAGCGTTCTCCAGGCCATAATAGCTGAAAATTTCTCTAGTCTAGACAACACCAAAGACATAAAGATTCAAGAAGCCCAGAGGGTCCCAAACAGAATTAACCCAGACCTAAAGACACCAAGACATGTCATACTTAGATTGGAAAGGAATAAGGATAAAGAAAGGATCCTCAAGGCTGCAAGAGAAAAACAAAGAGTCACCTACAAAGGAAAACCCATAAGATTAGCAGCAGACTTCTCCATACAAACACTACAGGCCAGAAGAGAATGGCAAGATATCTATGGAGTGCTCAATGAGAAAGGCTTTCAGCCAAGAATACTATATCCTGCTAGATTGTCATTCAGACTAGATGGAAGCATCAAAACCTTCTCAGACAAGCAACAGTTGAAGGAAGCAACCATCACCAAGCCTGCCTTGAAAGAAGTTCTGAAAGGTTTCCTATAAACAACCAGACCACCACAAATAGAACATATATCAAAACACTCTAAAACTCTACAAGAATGGCGTTAAAATATCTTCAATCTTTGATATCAATAAATGTCAATGGCCTGAATTCACCTATTAAAAGACACAGAGTAGGAAGATGGATCAGAAAACACAACCCAACAATATGTTGTCTACAGGAAACTCACCTAACGCAACAAGACAAACACAGACTTAAAGTGAAAGGATGGAAAACTATCATTCAAGCCAACGGCCCACAAAAAAGGGCAGGAACAGCTATTCTCATATCTGACACGATAGACTTTAAAATACATAAGATTAAAAAAGATAGGAATGGACACTACTTAATGCTCAGAGGATCAGTCAATCAAGAGGACTTAACAATTATTAATATCTATGCACCCAATGAGAAGCCATCTAAATACATCAAACTTCTACTGAAAGAGCTACAGCAATATATTAACAGTAACACAATCATAGCAGGGGACTTCAACACCCCACTCTCAACTTGACAGATCATCCAGGAAGAAAATCAGTAAAGACATAAGGGAGCTAAATGAAGAGATAGATAAACTAGAACTATTGGACATTTTCAGAGTCATTCATCCCAAGAAACTGGAATACACATTTTACTCAAATCCACATGGATCATTCTCAAGAATAGACCATATGTTAGGCCACAAAGACAGCATCAGCCTATTCAAGAGCACTGAAATCATCCCAAGCATCTTCTCAGACCACAGTGGAATTAAACTAACACTTAACAATCAACAAAAGATTAGTAACAGTACCAAAATGTGGAAGCTCAACAGTACACTTCTTAACAACTTCTGGGTCAAAGAGGAAATCAAGGAAGAAATCAAAATGTTTCGAGAGTTCAACGAAAATGAAGACACAAGCTATCAAAATATTTGGGACACAGCTAAAGCAGTCCTAAGAGGGAAGTTCATAGCTATACAAGCACACATTAGGAAACAAGAAAAGGCACAAATAAACAGCCTGATTGCACATCTTAAAGACCTAGAAGAAGAACAACAAAGGAACCCTAAAGCAACCAGAAGGACAGAAATTACTAAAGTTAGGGCAGAAATAAATAACATTGAGAATAGGAAAACCATACAAAAGATCAATGAAAGTAAATGTTGGTTCTTCGAAAGAGTAAAAAAAATAGACAAACCTTTAGCCACACTCACAAAACAAAAAAGGGAGAAGACCCAAATAAATCGGATAGTAAATGAAAGAGGAGATATCACAACAGACACCGCAGAAATTCAACATATCATGCGAGGCTTCTATGAACAACTATATGCCACCAAGTTAGAGAACCTGGAAGAAATGAATGATTTCCTAGATACCTACCAACTTCCAAAACTAAGTAAAGAGGAAGTGGATAACATGAACAGGCCCATCACAGCTAATGAAATTGAAACAGTTATCAAAAATCTTCCCAAAAATAAAAGTCCTGGACCAGATGGTTTTACAAATGAATTCTACAAAACTTTCAAAGAAGAACTAATACCTCTACTTTTAAAAGTCTTCCAGAAAAGACTGGGAGTATGGACCGACCAGTCAACGCCCATGTTCAGCGGGGAAGCAATTACAGAAGCCAGACCTTCTACCTTCTGCAACCCTCAATGACCCTGGGTCCATGCTCCCAGAAAGATAGAGAATGGGAAAGCTATCAGGGGAGGGGGTGGGTTATGGAGATTGGGTTGCGGGAATTCTGTGGAGTTGTACCCCTCCTACCCTATGGTTTTGTTAATTAATCCTTTCTTTAATAAAAAAATAAAAAAAAATAAAAAAAAAAAAGAATAGGAAAAGAGAGAGAGATTTAGATGAGGACCTGGGTTTGTGTCCTGGCACCACATGGGAGCACCAAAGAGGGCTCCAGAGTCAGCTGCGCAGATGCCGGAGCGAGGCTGTGACGTCTCACCTTTTCTCTCTTTCTCTAAATATGTCTCAAATGCAGAGAATAAAAGTTGGCTCAGGAGCAGTGGAATCATGTATGCACAGGACCCCAGAACTACCATCTCCACCGCCCCTGAAAAAAAGGCCATCTTGAACCCTGCAATGGATACCACAAATAGGGGTGTTAAAGCCCTACGACTGAAATAATTGAACAGGTCAAAAGAGATGATGGAATAGGAAGTTTATAATGACTAGTGGCCAAAATTAAAATGTGATCTTTCACAAGTAACAATATAATATGAAAATAAGAATAGACTGATTTGGGGAGTCGGGCTGTAGCTCAGTGGGTTAAGCATAGGTGGCGCAAAGCACAAGGTCTGCATAAGAATCCCGGTTCGAGCCCCCGGCTCCCCACCTGCAGGGGAGTCGCTTCACAAGCGGTGAAGCAGGTCTGCAGGTGTCTATCTTTCTCTGCCCCTCTCTGTCTTCCTCTCCTCTCTCCATTTCTTTCTGTCCTATCTAACAATGACAACATCAATAACAATAATAACTACAACAACAATGAAAAACAACAAGGACAACAAAAGAGAAAATAAATAAATAAATAAAATATTTTTAAAAAAGAATAGACTGATTTGAACAATGTTTATAGATTAAGTGGCATAGGTATGGTGTCTCAGATAAATCTCAAGATGGGAAAAGAAATTGATTTTGTAAGAAGAATTATGAATAGGGAGTTGGGCTGTAGAGCAGCAGGTTAAGCACAGGTGGCTCAAAGCGCAAGGACTGGCGGAAGGGTCCCGGTTTGAGCCCCCGGCTCCCCACCTGCAGGGGAGTCGCTTCACATGCGGTGAGGCAGGTCTGCAGGTGTCTGTCTTTCTCTCCCCCTCTCTGTCTTCCCCTCCTCTCTCCATTTCTCTCTGTCCTATCCAACAACAACGACATCAATAATGACTACAACAATAAAACAGCAAGGGCAACAAAAGGGAATAAATAAATATTTTTTAAAAAGAAGAAGAGTTATGAATAAAGCAAGACTATAGGTGGGTTCTAGTTATGGGTGAAAAGACTAAGTGCGTAGGGGTTTATTATTCTACTTCTCTATTTTCATAGACATTTGAAAATCTCCATAATAAAAATGTAAAGGCAAATCAAACAAAAAAGCAATAAATGGAATTTCTGAAAATAAACTATATAAATAATAAAATTTTAAATTTGGGACAAGCTTAATGGCAGTTTGGACACAGAGAAGTAGAGAATTGATGAATTAGAAGACCTGGGGGAAATAATGCAATGTAGAGAGAGAAACATATGAAAAACTTCAAGAGCAATTATGAGACAAAGAAGATAGAATGGGAAGGCACATTACTCATTTAATAGAAGTTTAAAATGGTTCAGGAGAGAAGAGAGAAAGGCGATATTTAAAGAAATAATGTCTGAGAGTTTGGGGGACTTGATAGAAGACCTAAACCCTTGCATTCAAGAAGCATACAAAGCCCTGAGCAAAAAGTGAGAACAAATTCACATGTAGGCACACAAGAGAGAAACTGGAAGACACAAAAGACAAAAAGATAACCATAAAAGCAGCCAGATGCCCACAGAGGTAACAATTACACTGACAGGAGACATTCAGACACAGCAACCAAAAGCTCAGAAGACAATTTAACATTATTTTCAAAGGACTGAGGGGGGAAATAATTGTCAACCCACACTCCTCTGTTTAGCTAAACTGTTATTCCTGGGTGAAGACAAAAGAAAAGCATTTTCAAATAAAGACAGAGATCGTTTATCATGCTCAGGTGCTCTCTGAAAGTGCTCATATTGGATGCACTGCAGGGAGGGAGAAATTCAGCTCAGAGGGAGGAACTGACATTTGGAAACAAAAGAAAGTTCCATTTGCCCAGTGCTTGCTGGGCAAATCTGAGCACTGCCCTGAGGGCCTTGCCTTGCTTCATGGATTCCCCACAACAACCCTGGGAACTAGCTGCTATAATTATCATACTCTCTTTGTCAATGAGGAAGCTTAAAAACTTGCTCAAGGTCCTAGGTCTAGACATGGAAGAATTCCACAGTTTAGCTCCAAAGCCCCCATCTTGTTTGTTTGTTCATTTTTATGAGAAAGAGAGAGACACCGAGAGACCAGAGCAATGGTCCTGTGCTCTACTTGCTGAGCCACCAACCCTGTCTCAAAGCCCCCATTGTCAACCAGTGGGGGACAGTGAGCCTCTCAAGTCAGCAGCATTACCTCAAGTGAGCAAAAGCAATTCCCAAACCCAAAGACATCAAACTCTGAGACTCACAAACCAGACATCAGCATAACAAGGAATTCTTTGGTATTCTCCAACTCATATGTTATTCTTCGAAGATCTTCAACATTATGTACATCCAACTTAAAAATGCAAAGCATTTATCAAATAAGAAACTTTGCTTAATGTGATTTACAGAAAACTGTAGTCTATAGCAAATGGCAAAACAGTAGCAGAGTCAGAGGATGTTATTGACCAGTATATAAATAACAGAACACTGGGGTCTCCCAACAAGGTTAACAGATGCCATGGTAGCCTTGTAGCCAATCTAATTTCATTCATTGTACTTAAAAAACCCATTTCTTCTTGGAATCCATGGCTAGGCTGTAATCCATGTATAGGGACTGATTCATAATTATTTTATTTGCAAAAATGCCCTATAGTTAAATGGAGACAGGCTTGAGGTCGGTCACACATTGGCATGGTGGCAAGAGCAAGCAACCACATCTCTGGGAATGCCGGTCTGTGTGTGTCAGGATTCCCCATGCTTACCTCTGCCTCCGGGCTCTGTTGATGCTTTCCTGTGAGACAGTAGCAATTTTATGCGAATTGTCAAACTTTAATTCTCATAGGAAAATTGTAATATGTTTTCCCCAATTTCTCATCTGATTTGTCTTGGGACATAGGATTGGAAGAAAATAAAAAAAAAAAAATCACAAAGAAATATTGGGTAGAAACTCCCCAGTGGAAGTAGCAGTGTACAAAAACACTGGGAAATGCGGATAAATCCAGACAAGTGTTGCCCAGAGTTTAACGCATAACCTGGATTATGACAATGGCACAATATATAGGTGGCTTGCTTTCTAAAGGGGAGAAAATTGAATTGGCTCTACATTTCATACCAGATAGGAAAACCAATAAATCGGGGGCTGGTGGTGGTACACCAGGTGGGGGCCAACGGTGGTGCACTGGGTTAACCGCACATAGTACAAAGTGCAAGGACCTGCACAAGCATCCGGGTGAAGCAGGTCTGCAGATGTCTTCTTTCTCTCCCCCTCTCTGTCTTCCCCTCCTCTCTCCATTTCTCTGACCTACCCAATAAAATGGAAAAAATGGCTGCCAGGAGCAGAGGATTAGTTAGTGCAGGCACTGAGCCCCATAACCCTGGAGGTAAAAATAAAATAAAATAAGTAAATAAATAAATAGCCTTGTATATAAAACACAAAATGAAATTAAGTGTCAATAGACTATGAGGTCACATGTAGAACATGTACCTAAGTAAAATATATAAAGAATTCCTAGAGGAGTCAAGCAGTAGTGCAATCATAAAGCACACAAGTTACCATGCACAAGGACCCCGATTTAAACTTCCAGTCTTCACCTCAGGTGTGTGTGGGGGTGGGGAGAGCTTCACAAGCACTGGAGCAGGCTGTAGGTGTCTCTTTCTCCCTTCCTTTCCCTCCTCATTTCTCTCCCTACTTCTCTGTCTCTATCATTATTAAAAAAAAGAGAATTCTGGGACCCGGTGGTAGCGAAGTGGGTTAAGTGCACATGGTGCGAGGAGCAAGGACTGGCATAAGCATCCTGGTTGGAGCCTCAGGATGCTTGTGGGGGTAGGTGGGGGCTGCTTCACAAGCAGTGAAGCAGGCCTGCAGGTGTCTTTCTCTCCCTCCTCTCTCCATTTCTCTCTGTCTTATCCAACAACAACGACAACATCAATAACAACAACAATAATAAGGGCAACAAAATGGAAAAAATGGCCTCCAGGAGCAATGAGTTCATAGTGCAGGCACTGATCCCCATCAATAACCCTGGAGGCAAAAAAAAAACCAGAAAGACCTAAAAAGACACCATAAAGTACCTAATGAAATGGTTTCTATTTAGACGTGGATACCCTCCTCACCTATATTCTATTGCATGTCCCTCAATCACTCCAAAGCTAACCTTGTCAGACAAAGTAAGGACTACAAAAGCTGAATAAGGGCAAGAGACTGGCATACTTTAATGATGATTCTTTAGTCACTACCAGGCCACCCCATCATCTGGGGCCCTAGTCAGGGAGTCCTGGGATTCCCACACAGACATAATGGGCCTAGACCTCTAACAGGTCGCTCTCACCACTGTCACTGGTCATCTCCATAAAGAACAACATAATGGAGCCCTCTGTGGGCCCCTATCAGGCCTGGCCCTCAATGTGAATCAACAGTGATAGGGAATGTTTCATTCTCTGAAGGGAGGTTGGATAGCATACTCTGCCTATCACCCTAGGACGATAGGTCTTGAAATTGGCACAGCCTGGAATGTTCCTAGCCCATGACCACAGAATGTGAGCTCAGACCTACAGGGATGCAGAGGTTACAGAGGCTCCTGTGCTGAATATGAGCCCCAGATCAGATCAATGGGGTTTATAGTTAACAATATTTATATACTTTCCCCATATTTGGGGGCTACTGTCTTCCCTGATACAGCTTTCTGGTCCTTTTTCCAACTGTGACACCATCCCCCCAGACAACAGCTTAGGTCACCTGCATATTAGATGTCAGACATAGGCAAAAACTAGTTGGGTCATGGGCCCCTTGGAATATACCTCAAATAGACTTACTAGCTTTTTCCAAAATGGAGACCCCAAATCTCCATCTGCAATATTCTTGCCTTTAGGTTCATGATGAGTCGACACTTTTCTCTTTCTGTCTTAACTCTTTTTCAGCCACCAGGGTTCAGATGCTACCATGATACCAGACTTCCCAGGGCAGATGAGCCCACCAATGTGTCCTGGAGTGTTGGTATGCTTCTAGTTCTGCTTCTGGGAGCCCTTCTGTTACATTGCTTGACATTGTGGTCTATTTACATGGTCATTCTGTTACATTGGTTTGGTCTCACTCCCCCTGCCTCCAGGAGATTTTGGTTTAGTCCTTGCTAGTTTCGAGCTTCTTCCTTATCCCCACCCCATATCATACATACTTCTTTGGTTCCTGACGCTGAGGCAGAGGAGATAGATGGAGGAGCACATTGTGTGGTGATTAGGTTGTTGGACAGCTTGCCCGCTCATGAATAAAGATAAAACTGCGTTCTCAGCTCAGCCATGAGTTTCTGGTCATCTATGTCTCCCACCCATGAAGCGAGCCCCGGAGAAAACAGCACTGGAGCCCTACCTTCCCAGATCCATGCCCCACTAGGCAAAGAGGCTGGGAGTATGGATAAACCTGTCAATGCCCATTTTCAGTGGAGAAGCAATTACAGAAGCCAGACCTTCCACCTTCTGCACCCCATAATGACCCCGGGTTCATAGTCCCAGAGGGTTAAAGAATAGCAGAGCTATCAAGGGAGGTAATGGGATATGGAGTTCCGGTGGATGGGATTGAGTGGAATTGTTTCCCTCTTATCCTATGGGCTTGTCAGTGTTTTCATTTTATAAATAAAAATTTTTAAAAAGAAAAAGGAGTTGGGCGGTAGTGCAATGAGTTAAGCTAAGGTGGAACAAAGTGCAAGGACCGGCGTAAGGATCCAAGTTTGAGACCCTGGCTCTCCATCTGCGGGGGAGTCACTCACAAGTGGTGAAGCAGGTCTGCTGGTATCTGTCTTTCTCTCCCTCCTCTGTCTTCTCCTTCCTTTCTCTCTGTCCTATCCAATAATGATGACATCAATAACAATATCTACAACAGGACTTCCGGAGGCAAGGCTACAGAGCAGCAGCAGCTGTGTTTCTCTCCTCTCTTCTCCCGGGTCAACTAAAAATACCAAAGGAGACCACCTGGGACTGTAACAAGACATGACTAGAACAACTTCAGGAACCCACCAAATCACCAGTGAATGCAAACATGTGTGGCTCATGGACAGAGAGGAGCCCAGGGAGAGATTAAGTGGCTGGTAACAGTCTGACAGTTTACCAGTTGAGACACCACCTCCAGTCTGTTTCACCAACAAAAAGACTGCTGAAGGGAGGAGAGGACTCCCTTAAGACTTACCAAATCCAACTGTGACTCTCCACTGGCACTGTCCTCAGAATCTGGAGCAGCGGGGGCAGGCCCTGTGCTGACACCAGGGAACAGAGAACTAACCAGGAAACTCAGGAGGTGATCTATAACTCGGTGGCCTAGCAGTGGGGCTGTGAGAGTCTCTTTACATAACCACTGGATTATCTCTGCCCCACCCTGCTTTATCTCTTAGTCAGGAGTCAGTGGTTAAGCTAAGAAGCCTACTTATAGTTTTAAAGACCTCAGGCTCCCATAGTCTACAGGGAAGAAAAAGCACAAAAGAGGCTTTTAAGTCACTGAGCTCCAACTCAGAGATTAAAATAATATTGAAAAAACTATCAATTTCCACAACTGTGAACCCTTTAAATACCTTACTTAGACACAATTCAATCCAGGCAAGACTGATCAGTAATTTGAAAAGTACTGAGAGAGGGACCTCATAACATACTATATAAAGTGGCTATACCAACAAGAAGAAATATTGGAGAAATGAACCAGGACAAGAGTCCAGCTATAGGCCCCCCAAAGGGTGAAGCACAAAATAATGAGGTCAACAATCCAAACACTAGTTAGGGAAAGAATCACAGGAGTGAGTAAAGAGTTTGAAAGAGTTGTCATTAGAAATGCAGAAACAACAAATGAGACTGTGGAAGAAAACACTAATTATCTCAAGGTTATTGGAGAGCTGAAAGCTGAAATAGCTGAGCTAAGAACACAACTAGTTGAACAAACTATAACTGTGATGAACTCGACAAAACAGTAGAGGGGAGAGAGAATAGAATCAATGAGGCTGAAGACAGAATTAGCAAGTTCAAGGACAAATTAGAGACAACTAAAAAAGAAGTAAGAAATCTCAAAAAGAGATTAAGAGATACTGAAAACAACAACAGAGACCTATGGGATGACTTCAAAAGAAATAAAGTATGCATTATTGCCTTATCAGAGGAAGAAAGGGGGGGCTGGGAAGAAAGCATTCTTCAGGCCATACTAGCTGAGAACTTCCCTAGTCTAGACAACATAAAAGACATAAAGGTTCAAGAAGCCCAAAGGTCCCAAACAGAATTAACCCAGACTTAAAGACACCAAGACACATCGTATTTAGAATGGAAAGGAATAAGGATTTAAAAAGGATCCTGAAGGCTGCAAGAGAAAAACAAAGAGTCACCTACAGAGGAAAACCCATAAGATTAGCAGTAGAATTCTCCACACAAACACTGCAGGCCATAAGAGAATAGCAAGATATCTATTGAGTGCTCAATGAGAAAGGCTTTCAATCAAGACTACTGTATCCTGATAGACTGTTATTCACACCAGATGAAGGCATAAAAAAACTTCTCAGACAAGCAGCAGTTGAAAGAATCAAGTATCACCAAGCCTACCCTGAAACAAGTTCTGAAAGGTCTTCTATAAGCAGTCAGACCACCATAGATATGCCATTAGTCAGAACAGTCTAAAAATCTACAGGAATGGAGTTAAAATATCTTCAATCTTTGATATCAATAAATGTCAATGGCCTGAATTCACCTATTAAAAGGCACAGAGTAGGAAGATGGATGAGAAAACACAGCCCAACAATATGCTGTCTACAGGAAACCCACCTAACTCAACAAGACAAACACAGACTCAAAGTGAAAGGATGGAAAACTATCATACAAGCCAATAGCCCACAAAAAGGGGCAGGAACAGCTATTCTCATATCTGACATGTTAGACTTTAAACTCAATAAAATTAAAAAAAGATAATGATGGACACTACTTAATGCTCAGAGGATCAATCAAGAGGACTTAACAATGATTAACACCTATGCACCCAATGAGAAGCCATCTAAATAAATCAAACATCTACTGAAAGAGCTATAGCAATATATTAACAGCAACACAGTCATAGTAGGGGACTTCAACACCCCACTCTCTCAACTTGACAGATCATCCAGGCAGAAAATCAATAAAGACATGAGAGAGCTAAATGAAGAGATAGATAAACTAGAAATATTGGACATTTTCAGAGTCATTCACCCCAAGAAACTGGAATACACATTTTACTCAAGTCCACATGGGTCACTCTCAAGGATAGATCATATGTTAGGCCACAAAGACAGCATCAGCAAATTCAAGAGCATTGAAATCATCCCAAGCATCTTCTAAACCACAGTGGAATTAAACTAACACTTAACAATCAACAAAAGATTAGTAATAGCCCCCAAATGTGGAAGCCCAACAGTACACTACTTAACAACTACTGGGTCAAAGAGGAAATCAAAGAAGAAATCAAAATGTTTCGAGAGTTCGATGAAAATGAAGACACAAGCTATCAAAATATTTGGGACACAGGTAAGGCAGTACTGAGAGGGATTCATAGCCATACATGTACATATTAGGAAACAAGAAAAAGCACAAATAAACAGCCTGATTGCACATCTTAAAGACCTAGAAGAAGAACAAAGGAACCCTATAAAGCAACCAGAAGGACAAAAATCACTAAAGTTAGGGCAGAAATAAACAACATTGAAAATAAGAAAACCATACAAAAGATCAACAAAAGTAAATGTTGGTTCTTAGAAAGAGTGAACAAAATCGACAAACTTTTAGTCAAACTCACAAAACAAAAAAGGAAGAAGACCCAAATAAATTGAATCATAAATACAAGAGGAGATATCACAACAGACACCGCAGAAATTCAACGTATCATGTGAGGTTTCTATGAACAACTATATGCCACCAAGCTAGAGAACCTGGAAGAAATGGACGATTTCCTAGATACCTACGAACTTCCAAAATTAAGTAAAGAGGAATTAGATGACATGAACAGGCCTATCAAAGCTAATGAAATTGAAACAGTTATCAAAAACCTTCCCAAAAATAAAAGTCCTAGACCAGATGGTTTTACAAATGAATTCCACAAAACCTTCAAAGAAGAACTAATACCTCTACTTTTAAAAGTCTTCCAGAAGATTGGAATACTCTGGAATACTCCATTCTATTGGAACACTGGAATACTCCCTTCCAGCTTCTATAAAGCCAACATCACTTTGATACCAAAAGCAGACAGAGACACAACCACAAAAGAAAACTACAGACCAATATCTCTGAAGAACATAGATGTGAAAACAATGAACAAAATCTAGCCAACTGGATACAGCAGTATATTAAAAAGATTGTTCATCATGACCAAGTGGGGTTTATCCCAGGGATGCAAGGATGGTTTGATATACGTAAATCAGGGGAATTCATGTGGAGGTCATGAATGCAGGTGAATGCAGTGAGTGAATGCAGGTGTGCGAGGGTTCAGCAGAAGGAGACATGGCTGCCAAAGTGTTTGAGTCCATTGGCAAGTTTGGCCTGGCTTTAGCTGTTGCCAGAGGTGTGGTGAACTCTGCCTTGTATAATGTGGATGCTGGTCACAGAGCTGTCATTTTTTATCGGTTTTGTGGCGTACAGGACATTGTGGTAGGAGTAGACACTCACTTTCTCATCCCATGGGTACAAAAACCGATTATCTTTGACTGCCTCTCTCAGCCACGAAATGTGCCAGTAATTACTGGCAGCAAAGATTTACAGAACGTCAACATAACCCTGCGCATCCTTTTCCGGCCGGTTGCTAGCCAGCTTCCTCGCATCTTCACCAGCATCAGGGAGGACTATGACAAGCGTGTGCTGCCGTCCATCACCACAGAGATCCTCAAGTCAGTGGTGGCTCGCTTTGATGCTGGAGAACTAATCACGCAGAAAGAGCTCGTTTCCAGACAGGTGAGCGATGACCTTACGGAGCGAGCGGCCACCTTTGGGCTCATCCTGGATGACGCATCCTTGACACATCTGACCTTCGGAAGGAGTTCACAGAAGCGGTAGAAGCCAAACAGGTGGCTCAGCAGGAAGCAGAGAGAGCCAGATTTGTGGTAGAAAAGGCTGAGCAGCAGAAGGCAGCCATTATCTCTACTGAGGGCGACTCCAAGGCCGCTGAGCTGATCGCCAACTCATTGGCCACCGCAGGCGAAGGTCTGATTGAGCTGCGCAAGCTGGAGGCAGCGGAGGACATCGCCTACCAGCTCTCGCGCTCGCAGAACATCACCTACTTGCCCTCCGGGCAGTCAGTGCTCCTCCAGCTGCCCCAGTGAGGCCCCGGCCGCCCGCACTCCCTTGGAGCCATCTGGGCCGCAGTCCTCATGATCATTCACGCAGCCTTCCTTCTGCCCCTGCCCCAGAAATCACTGAAATTGTGTGATTGGCTATAAGAGAAGGAAATAAAGTGAAATCACACACACACACACACACACACACACACACACACACACACACACACATATATATGTATATATATATCAACATGATCCACTACATCAATAAAAGCAAGACCAAAAACCACATGGTCATATTAATAGATGCAGAGAAACCTTTGACAAAATCCAACATTCCTTTATGATCAAAACACTACAAAAAATGGGAATAGATGGTAAATTCCTGAAGATAGTGGAGTCTATATATAGCAAACCTACAGTCAACATCATACCCAATGGTGGAAAACTGGAAGCATTTCCCCTCAGATCAGGTAGTAGACAGGGCTGCCCACTATCACCATTACTATTCAACATGGTGTTGGAAGTTCTTGCCATAGCAATCAGGCAGGAGCAAGGAATTAAAGGGATACAGATTGGAAGAGAAGAAGTCAAACTCTCCTTATTTGCAGATGACATGATAGTATACATGGAAAAACTTAAGGAATCTAGCAAGAAGCTTTTGGAAATCATCAGGCAATACAGTAAGGTGTCAGGCTATAAAATTAACATTCAAAAGTCAGTGGCATTCCTCTATGCAAACACTAAGAAGAAATTGAGATCCAGAAATCAATTCCTTTTACTATAGCAACAAAAACAATAAAATATCTAGGAGTAAATCTAACCAAAGAAGTGAAAGACTTGTATACTGAAAATTATGTGTCACTACTCAAAGAAATTGAAAAAGACACAAAGAAGTGGAAAGATATGCCATGTTCCTGGGTTGGAAGAATTAATATCATCAAAATGAATATATTACCCAGAGCCATCCACAAATTTAATGCTATCCCCATCAAGATCCCAAGCACATTTTTTAGTAGAATAGAAAAAATGCTACAAATGTTTATCTGGAACTAGAAAAGACCTAGAACTGCCAAAGCAATCTTGAGAAGAAAGAACAGAACTGGAGGCATCACACTCCCAGATCTCAAATTGTATTATAGGGCCATTGTCATCAAAACTGCTTGGTACTGGAACATGAATAGACCCACTGACCAGTGGAATAGAATTGAGAGCCCAGAAATGAGGCCCCACACCTATGGACATCTAATCTTTGACAAAGGTGCCCAGACTATTAAATGGGGAAAACAGAGTCTCTTCAACAAATGGTGTTGGAAACAATGGGCTGAAACATGCAGAAGAATGAAACTGAACCACTATACTTCACCAAATAGAAAAGTAAATTCCAAGTGGATCAAGGACTTGGATGTTGGACCACAAACTATCAAATACTTAGAGGAAAATATTGGCAGAACTCTTTCCATCTAAATTTTAAAGACATCTTCAATGAAACGAATCCAATTACAAAGAAGACTAAGACAAGTATAAACCTATGGGGCTACATCAAATTAAAAAGCTTCTGCACAACAAACGAAATCACCACAAAAAGAAAGACACCCCTCACAGAATGGAGAAGATCTTTACATGCCATACATCAGACAAGAGGCTAATAACCAAAATATATAAAGAGCTTGCCAAACTCAACAACAAGACAACAAATAACCCCATCCAAAAATGGGGGGAGGACATGGACAGAATATTCACCACAGAAGAGATCCAAAAGGCCGAGAAACACATGAAAAAATGCTACAAGCCTTTGATTGTCAGAGAAATGTAAATAAAGACAATAATGAGATACCACTTCACTCCTGTGAGAATGTCATACATCAGAAAAGGTAACAGCAGCAAATGCTGGAGAGGGTGTGGGGTCAAAGGATCCCTCCTGCACTGTTGGTGGGAATGTAAATTGGTCTAACCTCTGTGGAGAACAGTCTGGAGAACTCTCAGAAAGCAAGAAATGGGCCTACCCTATGACCCTGCAATTCCTCTCCTGGGGATATATCCTAAGGAACCCAACACACCCACCCAAAAAGATCTGTGTACACATATGTTCTTGGCAGCACAATTTGTAATAGCCAAAACCTGGAAGCAACCCAGATGTCCAACAACAGATGAGTGGCTGAGCAAGCTGTGGTCTATATACACAATGGAATACTACTCAGCTGTAAAAAATGGTGACTTCACCGTTTTCAGCCAATCTTGGATGGACCTTGAAAAATTCATGTTAAGTGAAATAAATCAGAAACAGAAGGATGAATATGGGATGATCACACTCTCAGGCAGAAGTTGAAAAACAAGATCAGAAGAGAAAACACAAGTAGAATCTGAACTGGAATTGGCATATTGCACCAAAGTAAAAGACTCTGGGGTGGGGGTGGGGGAGAATACAGGTCCAAAAAGGATGACAGAGGACCTAGTGGGGGTTGTATTGTTATATGGAAAACTGGGAAATGTTATGCATGTACAAACTATTGTATTTACTGTTGAATGTAAGATATTAATTCCCCAATAAAGAAATTTAAAAAAAGAAAAAAATAACTACAACAATAAAACAGAAAGGGCAACAAAAAGGAATAAATAAATAAATATTTTTTAAAAACTAAAAAAAATTAATTCCTAGAAATAAAGTGATAAAGACAGAAATCCCACCAGAGTCTAGCAAAGGCCAGTTTAAAAAAGGGAAGCCTTATGTGAACAACCAGAATAGAGGCAGGTATTCCATGATATCGAAGTTAAGAAAGATGGACACTTAAACTGCAAGAAGGTTGCTTTAGGAGTCAAGTGGTAGTGCAGCAGGTTAAGCGCACATGCTGCAAAGCCGAAGGACTGGCGTAAGGATCCCGGTTATAACCTCTAGCTCCCCACCAGCAGGGGAGTCACTTCACAGGCGGTGAAGCAGGTCTGCAGGTGTCTGTCTTTCTCTCCCCCTCTCTGTCTTCCCCTCCTTTCTCCATTTCTCTCTGTCCTATCCAACAATGATGACATCAATAACAACAACAATAATAACTACAATAATAAAACAACAAGGTCAAAAAAAGGGAAAATAAATAAATAAATATATTTTTTAAATGTGCATAAGGCTATGGAGAAAAGAGCCCCCACACCCAGACTAGCTACGTTTGCCACTTTTCAGAGCAAGGGGACATAACAGAGTCCTCACTTAGTGGTGAGGAGAAGGTGTGGAAACAGGCTGCCATGGCCTTCAGACCACATCTGTAGGTCTGACACCTGGGAAAGCAGAGCAGGAAGGAGCAGGCACACAGTAGGATGCTTTCAAAGTGTGGGCCACTCTGATAGGTGGTCCCCCAGCAGAGATTGCCTGTTGGAAGAGTCTTACATCTGGGCAGAAATGATCCAACTCTAGAATGTCCTGCTGTTTAGACTTCGGCTGGGAGCAACCCAGGGAGGTAGGAGGTGTTTGGGAGTAAAAGGCACTGTGGGTCTGGGGAGAGGAGATAGCATAATGGTTACACAGACCTTGTCATGCCTGAGGGTCTGAAGCTCCAGGTTCAGTCCTCCACACCACCATAAGCTAGTGCTGAGCAGTGCTATGGAAAAACACACACACACACACACACACACATACACACACACATACATACACATACACACACACATACATACATACACACACACAAAGAGAGAGAGATTGTAACACTGGGTCTGAAAGTGTCACTGTGAAGGACTGCAGCTATAAACCAACTCTGCTCTGTGCAGCAGGTTCCTTTGAAGAGGCATCTGCATGGCATAAGTCCATGCTCACCACATGCTCCACTGTAGCAGGACACCATAACATACATGATATCCAGTCATTTATAATTGATAGATCAGAAGGCAAAAATAGAGATAGTCTGAAGATTACTGGACAACAGTTTCCATCATCCAGAAAATAAAGAATACAGTTTTTCAAAGTACGCTTAGAACTTTTATATAACAACTGCAAGTGGAATAAGTAGGTCATAAAGTCATCCTCAACCCATACAAAGAACTAATATTTAGGCTCCGTGAAGCAAGAATAGAAATAAATCATCCAACTGTTCTTTGCTAACCCAAAGGCTTTGAGATTTAAATTCACGAATCCCTCGATATGAGCCAAGGGTATCATAAGGGAAATCAGAATATAATTAGAACTGAAAGATAATTAGATCATCATGTGACAAACTAGAAGGATGCTGAAGGAGTGTGGAGAGCACCATTTCTAGCTTTAAACATGTGCTCCTTTTCTCTGCCATTGTGGCGGCGGGCTGATTCATCCTCACCATGTCTTCCCATAAGACTTTCAGAATCAAGTGTTTCCTGGATAAAGAGCAAAAGCAGATACATCCTATTCCCCAGTGGATTCGGATAAAAACTGGTAATAAAAATGGTACAACTCCAAGAGGAGACACTGGAGAAGAACAAAGCTTGGTGTATAAGGATTCCCCTAATATGCTCACATGTTTATGCTGGGCTAGATCGATGGTATCTTGAGTGAAGCACTGTTGCCTTGCACACTTGACTAGGAACCCACTTGGTCTTGTATCTATTCTTGTTTCCTGACTCAGTAATAAATATGTGAGTTATTTAGAACAAAAAAGAAAGGAAGTAAAAGAGAAATCTTTGGTGTATTGCACCAAAGTAGAGGACTCTGGGGAGAAGAGGGGTGCTCAGGTCTTTGTGCATGATGGCAGAGGAAGACCTAGACTGGGAGTAAGGGTGTTTTGCAGAAAATCGAGAAATTTTACACATGTATCAATAGCTGTATTTACTGCAAACCATTAATCCCCTAATAAAAAATGGAGAAAAAAAGAAAAGAAGACATCTTCAAAACTGATAAGCTCAGTGCTCTACAAGGGAAAAAAGAATAGATGAAAATAACAAGAACAAAAGTAGGAAGAAGGAAGAAGGAATAAACAAGAAGAAGGTGAAGGGGAAAGAATAAAGGGAGAGCAACAAAACCACAGCTGGGTTTTTGAGAAGACTGATCAACTCAGTGGCAAGAGGACACAAGAATGACACAAGGCACTGTTTGGGAGTGAAAGAGAAGCACCAATACATAACACAGTTAGAGTAGAGATTTTAAAGTAACCAGAGCCTTCACAGATGAGTCCATCTTGTGTGCCTCACTCTATAACGCAGTTTATTTACAGGCTAGGCTGAAAGGCAAATCCTCTCTGCAGAGTCCTCTGCCTGTGCAAAGTACCACTGATGCACAAATGCACAAAACTGACAAGGAGCCATTCCCTGCACCTGCTATGAGCTCTCTTGCCTCAGTCCCTAATCTCTAGTTAGGTTTCCTCTCCTCAAAGTGTCATTCTCATTTATTTATTTTAATTTATTTATAAAATAGAAAATATCAACAAAGCCATAGGATAAGGGGGGTAAAATTCCGCACATTTCCCACCTCCAAAGTTCCATATCCCACCCCCTCCAGTGGAAACTTTCCTGTTCTTTATCCCTCTGGGAGTATGAACCCAGGATCATTATGGGGTGCAGAAGGTGGAAGGTCTGGCTTTCTGTAATTGCTTCTCTGCTGAACATGGGCTGAGGGTATGGATCAACCTGCCAATGCCCATGTCCAGTGAAGAAGCAATTACAGAAGCCAAAAACTCCCACCTTTTGCACCCCATAAAGAGTTTTGGTCCATACTCCCAGAGGGGTAAATTTATGGGAAGATCAGATATGAGGACCCTGGGTCCATCCTCTCTCATCTGCCCCCAACCTAGGCCCTGTGCCTCAGACCCAGGCCAGGTCACCCTCACACCCAGCAGGGGAGCAGGGCAAAATGGTAGTCATCTTCAGAGCTGGTTTGGGGGCCGAGTGCTCGCAGGTGACTCAGCAGGGAGGAGCCCTGCCCACCTCTCCTCCAGGCACCAAGCTATCCCCCTGGGGATCCCCATCCACATGAGCTACAGTGACAGGTCCTTATAGGGAAGGGTAACTGGTCTTCCCACCCCCACCCTCCTCTGGGCACAGTGATTCAGAAGTGAGTGGGATGGGAACCTTGATACATTCTCTTTGAGTGTTGCCCAAGGAAATACAACAGAAAGTAGTAATAAGACCATCTTAAAAGGCCTTGGAAGACAGGAAACATCATTAACATTGCCTTTTCCTATTAAAAAATATTTCTTTATAAATGAAAAAGGAGCCTGGGAGCTCAGTGGGTAAAATGTATACTTTACCTTGTGGGGGGGGGGGAGGGCTAGGCTTGACCCCATGGAAGCAGTGTGGGTAGCACCAGGGGAACTCTGGATGGTGGAGCAATACTGTGGTGTCCCTTCCTCTCTTCTTCCATTAAAACCGTAGCACTTACCCCCACACCTATGGACATCTAATCTTTGATAAGGGGGCCCAAAGTATTAAATGGAAGAAGGAGGCTCTCTTCAATAAATGGTGCTGGGAAAACTGGGTTGTAACATGCAGAAGAATGAAACTGAACCACCTTATCTCACCAGAAACAAAAATCAACTCCAAATGGATTGAAGACCTGGATGTTAGACCAGAAACAATCAAATACTTAGAGGAAAACATTGGTAAGACACTTTCCCACCTAAACCTCAAGGACATCTTTGATGAAACAAACCCAATTGCAAGGAAGACTAAAGCAGAAACAAACAAATGGGACTATATCAAATTGAAAAGCTTCTGCATAGCCAAAGAAACTATCACACAAACAAAGAGACCCCTCACAGAATGGGATAAGATCTTTACATGCCATACATCAGACAAGAGACTAATCACAAAAATATACAAAGAGCTCAGCAAACTTAGCACCAAAAAAGCAAATGACCCCATCCATAAATGGGCAGAAGATATGAACAGAACATTCACTCCAGAAGAGATCCAAAAGGCTAACAAAAATATGAAAAACTGCTCCAGGTCGCTGATTGTCAGAGAAATGCAAATAAAGACAACATTGAGATGCCACCTCACCCCTATGAGAATGGCATACATCGAAAAGGACAGCAGCAGCAAATGCTGGAGAGGCTGTGGGGACAGAGGAACCTTTTTGCATTGCTGGTGGGAATGTAAATTGGTCCAGCCTCTGTGGAGAGCTGTCTGGAGAACTCTCACAAGGCTAGACATGGACTTTCCATATGACCCAGTAATTCCTCTCCTGGGGATATACCCCAAGGACTCCATAACACCCAACCAAAAAGATGTGTGTACTCCTATGTTCATAGCAGCACAATTCATAATAGCTAAAACCTGGAAGCAACCCAGGTGCCCAACAACAGATGAGTGGCTGAGAAAGCTGTGGTATATATACAAAATGGAATACTATGCAGCTACTAAGAACAATAAACTCAATTTCTCTGACCCATCTTGGTCAGAGCTAGAAGGAATTATGTTAAGTGAGCTAAGTCAGAAAGATAAAGATGAGTATGGGGTGATCCCACTCATCAACAGAAGTTGAGAAAGATCAGAAAGGGAAACTAAAGGCAGGATCTGACTAAATTGAAAGTAGGGCATCAAAGTAAAAACCCTGTGGTGAGCAGGAGGGTGGACATGCAGCTTCCTGGGCCAGCGGGGGGGGGGTGGGGGTTGGGGGGTGGGATGGGACACAATCTTTTGGTGATGGGAATGGTATTTATGTACACACCTATTAAATTTTAGTAATATAAATCACTAATTAATATGAGGGGGGGAAATTTATTGTATGTCCAACAAAGGGACTTTTCAAAGCTAACCCAATTACCAAATAATGTGATGAGAACAGTAACTATCCATTGTCTTCTCGAACCCTAAGACAGCAGGAACCTCACATTTCCACTATCGAGCCTAAACTTCCCCCAGTCCTGGGACCCTAGGGTAGGGTCCACTTTCCCATATGCTTCTCCCAATTCTTATCAAATAATATTGCATCCACTGATTGCAACCTAATCAACAAACGAGTGCCACCCCAGCAAGCTTCACTTCAGACTGTGTCCAGAGACTTCAGGTGTGGAACAACCCTTCAGCTTCATCACTCGGGTGAGACCTTTCCTTTCATAGTATTCTCTAATTCCATCCCAGGTGGTTCACTTCCTGACAAAGTCCTAAAACCTAGATATAGACCAGGTTCCAGGAGATAAAGCATATGTTCATACATATCCATAAACTTCTTCTTCTAGTGTTTGCCATCCATAAACTAAGGCAAATATATACCTGAAAGCAGTAGTACACTAGAGTTTGCAGTGAGTACCCCCCAACACTTCATCTCCACTATTCTAACCTTTGGGTCCATGATTCTTCAACAATTTGTTTGGCTTTGTATGTTAACTCTCTTTTCAGCCACCTGGTTCCAGATGCCATCAGGATGCCAGCCAGGCTTCCCTGGACTAAAGACCCCACCAATGCGTCCTGGAGCTCAGCTTCCCCAGAGACTCACCCTTCTAGGGAAAGAGAGAGGCAGACTGGGAGTATGGATCGACCAGTCAACACCCATGTTCAGTGGGGAAGCAATTACAGAAGCCAGACCTCCCACCTTCTGCAACCCACAACGACCCTGGGTCCATACTCCCAGAGGGATAGAGAATGGGAAAGCTATTGGGGAGGGGATGGGATATGGAGATTGGGTGGCAGGAATTGTGTGGAGTTGTACCCCCATCCTATGATTTTGTTAATGTCTCCTTTCTTAAATAAATTAATTAAAAAAAAAACTGTAGCACTTAAAATTGGGTCAGTGAAGCAGCTCTTCACAGTAGTAGCATGTGTGACATCCTGGGTTTATCTCTCTGCACTTCGTAAAATAAACAAGCAAAGAAAGATGTGTCTATTTATTTTATGTGTGAGAGAGAGACCAGGTTCAAATACCTATCCCCCATGTGCAAAAGGGGAAGCTTCATAAGTGGTGAAGGTCTACAGGTGTCTCTCTCTCTCTCTCTCTCTCTCCATCTCTCCCTTCCCTTTCAATTTCTTTCAGTCTTATCAAATACAAGAAAGACGAAATAAAGCATGAAAAAGGAGAAGGAAAAGGAGAATGGGGAGAAGGAGGAGGGAAAGAAGGAGGAGGAAGAGGAGAGAGAGAAGGAGGAAAAGAATCAGAAGCAACAGAAGTGGCAGCCACCACGAGGGTTAGAAGGCGGCGAAATAGTTCACTTGGGTACAGCACCTACTTCGCCATGTGCACAAGCCAGGTGCAATACCTGTCCCCACTGCAATGGAAGAAGCTTCAGTGCCAGTTGTCTGATCTCCCTCTGTCTTCCTATGTGAGAAAGTCATCCAGGAGTAATGAAACCTCCGTGACTACAAAAATAAATAATTTCTTCTTCCTCTTTGTAACTTTTGTAACTATGGATCTCTTCACACTCGTGATGTCCACATCGTTACGTAGCAAGCACAAGATGCTGAACACTTAATAAAGATGTTATGTACTTGACCACAGCTCTTTATTTTAAGGTTACCTTTGTCTCTTTTGGTCCTCAGGGGCCAATCTCAAGGCTGATTAATCCTCTCTGCCTCCATCCCAGCGTCAGCAGCCTCAGAGAACACTGTCTCTTTCCTGGCAGGATCTCAGGACCCCCGCCCCTAACTCTTCTGCACCACTGGGACTCCAAGCCTGCAGGTTTTTTTCTGCCTTCCTCAGGGTCTGGCTGGTCACAGCCCTTTCTAGGAAGAGATAGACAGCTGCCCTTCCTGGCTGCTCCCTGGCCAGGCAAAGGAGAGATGACAGAAGGGCAGGTGTGGAGGCTGAGTGGCCATCTAGTTCATCACCCAAGCTGGGCCTAAGAGAGCAGAGTGGCACTATTAATAGCTGTGCTGGACCCACAGGCATAAAGCTGGCTCAGGTCACCTGCCAATGACAGGTTCTCTGGGCAGAAAAGAGATGGTTGGATCTCTGTGAATGAGGCCCCAGGGGGAAGAGGGCTGACTTGGGACAACCTTGAGGTCACTGTGAGATGCTGGGGGTTTTTGTTTGTTTGTTTGTTTGTTTTTACTTTGGAAGATATGGAAAACCACAGCAGTTCTGAGCAGAAAAATGTAACTGTTTTCTTAAGATATGCGCCTTTTTTATCTTATTTAATTTATTTTGTCTCCAGCATTATTGCTGGGACTCAGTGCTTGTACTATGAATCCACTGTTCCTGGTGACAATCATTTTTCCATTGTTGTTGGTGTTGTTGTTGCTGTTATTACTGTTGTTGCTGCTATTGTTGTATAAGATAAAGAGAAATTGAGAGTGGAGGGGAAGACAGAGAGGGGGAGAGATAGACATCTGCAGACCTGCTGCACCACTTGTGAAGCGACCTCCCTGAAGGTGGGAAGCCGGGAGCTCTAAGGGATCCTTTCTCCAGTCCTTGCACTTCACACTTTGTGAGTTTAACCTGGTGCACCACCACTCAGCCCTGGCTTTTGTTTATTAATGGGAAAGAGAAGCACTTTGGCATTTGTGATGCTGGCGACAAAAACCAGGATCACATTCTTTGCAAGTCCAAGGTCCTAGTCACTGTGCCACCTCCTGGGCCCAGGGTTTGCTTTATTTACATTTTTAAAAGATTTATTTATTTATTGAGAGCACCACTGACATACACAGGGTCTGGGTTCAAAGTCAGGTCATTACACTGGCAAAGCACATGCTCTGCCCTCTGAATTGTCCCTCCAAGATATGGGCTTGATAAGTTTAAATTTATTTTTCAATTACTATTACTGCAGCCTGGGAGATGGAACAATGGGTAAAGGCTCAGGTCCTCAAGCATGAGGTTCTGATAACATCTCCAGCACCACATATGCTACAGTGATGCTCTGATTCTCTCATAAATACTTAATAAATCTTACTTAAAAATAAATAATTTAAATAAAGGCCAGAAGACAGTTTACCCAGTAACATGAACACATGATCATGTTCCAGTACCTGGTTTAAGCCCCCAGACGCCACATGAGACCACCATGCACAGGGAGAACTTCACAAGCAGTAGAACACTGCTGTGATGTCTCTGGTTCTTCTCTTTCTCTCTTCCTTTTCTTTCTTTCTTTTTTTATTGCCACCAGGGTTCTTACTGGTACTCGTGCCTACAGGACAAATCCACTGCTCTCAGTGGCGACTTTCTCCTCCTCCTCCTCTTCCTCCTCCTCATTCTTTTCCCTTTTTCCCCTTTATTACTTCAAAAGAAGTAATACATGCATTATTGGCTTACTAGAGGAAGAAAGAGAGGGAGGGGAAGACAGTATTCTTCAGGACATAATAGCTGAGAACTTACCTACTCTAGACAACATAAAAGACATAAAGGTCCAAGAAGTCCAGAAGGTCCCAAACAGAATTAACCCAGACTTAAAGACACCAAGACACATCATAATTAGAATGAAAAGGAATGTGGTCCAGGAGGTAGCGCAGTGTATAAAGTGTTGGACTCTCAAGCATGAGGTCCTGAGTTCAGTCCCCAGCAACACATGTGCCACAGGGATGTCTGGTTCTTTCTCTCCTCCTATCTTTTTCATCAATCAATAAATAAAACATTAAAAAAATAAAAAGTAGAATGAAAATGAATAAGGATAAAGAAAGAATCTTAAAGACTGCAAGAGAAAAAACAAAGAATCACCTACAGAAAAAACTCATAAGATTAGCAGATTTATCCACACAAACACTAAAGGCCAAAAGAGAATGGCAAGATATCTATCAAGTGCTCGACGAAAAAGACATTCAACCAAGAATACTGTATCCTGCTAGACTGTCATTCAGATTAGATGGAGGCATAAAAACCTTCTCAGACAAGCAACAGTTGAAGGAATCAACTATCACCAAACCTGCCCTGAAAGGAGTTGTGAAAGGTCTCCTATAAACAGTCACATCACCATAAATAAGTCATATATCAGAACACTCTAAAATGATAGAATAATGACATTAAAATATCTTCATTCTATAATATCAATAAATGTCAACGGCCTGAATTAACCTATTTATTTATTTATTTATTCATTAGAGAGTTAGGAGGAAAGAACCAGTCCTTGTGCTTCACACCTTGTGCTTCGTGCCATGTGCTACGACTGTGCTACGACTGACTCCTTTTCGTCCAAATTTTAAAGGCATCTTCAGTGAAACAAATCCAATTACAAAGAAGACTAAATCAAAAAATAAACCAATGGGACTATATCAAATTTAAAAGCTTCTGCACAGCAAAAGAAACCACTGCCCAAACAAAGAGACCTTCCTCAGATTGGAAGAAGACCTTTACATGCTTTACATCAGTCAGACAAGAGGTTAATAACCAAAATATAAAAAGAGCTCACCAAACTCAGCAACAAGAAAACGAATGACTCCATCCAAAAATGGGGAGAGGATATGAATAAAATATTCACCACAGAAAAGATCCAAAAGGCCAACAAACATATGCAAAAATGCTCCAAGTCATTGAGAATGCCATACATCAGAAAAAGTAGTAGCAACAAATGCTAGAGAGGTTGTGAGGAGAAAGGAATCTTCCTGCACTTCTAGTAGGAATGTCAATTGGTCCAACCCCTGTGGAGAGCAGTCTGGAGAACTCTCAGAAGACCAGAAGTGGACCTACCCTATGACCTTGCAATTCCTCTCCTGGGGCTATATCCTAAAGAACCAAATATACCCATCCAAAAAGACTTATGTCTACCTATGTTCATAGCAACACAATTGTAACAGCCAAAACCTGGAAGCAACCCAGGTGTCCAACAACAGGTGGCTGAACAAATTGTGGTCTGTACACATGCTGGAATACTACTCAGCTATTAAAAATGGTGACTTCACCTTCTTGGATGGAACTTGAAGAAATCATGTTAAGTGAGATAAGTCAGAAGCAAAAGGATGAATATGGGATGATCTCACACATAGAAAGAAGTTGAAAAAACAAGGTCAGAAGAAAGAACAAGTTCATCTTGCACTGGAGTTGGTGTATTGCACTGAAGTAAAAGACTCTGGGTTGGGTGGGGGGAGAATACAGGTCCATGAAGGATAACAGAGGACCTAGTGGGGGTTGTACTGTTATATGGAAAACTGGCAAATGTTATGCATGTACAAACTATTGTATTTACTTTTGAATGTAAAACATTAATTCCCCAATAAAGAAATTAAAAAGAAAAAGACTCTGTGGTGGGTTGTGGGGAAGGTTCAAGTCCTGGAACATGATGGCAGAGGACCTAGTGGGGTTAAATTGTTATGTAGAAATGTTACGCATGTACAAACTATTGCATTTCACTGTCTAAACCATTAATACCACCATAAAGAAATAAAATTCAAGAGCTTTATGGGGTACAGAAGGTAGAAGTTTTGGCTCCTGTATTGCTTCTCTGCTGAACATGGGCATTGACAGGTCAAACCATACCCCCAGCCTATATCTACTTTTCCCTAGTGGGGTAGTGTAGGGGAAGGGTTGTCACCACTTTCTTAGCCACTCATCTGTTGTTGGGCATCTGGGTCTCTTGGAATTGTGTTAAGTGAGATCAGTCAGAAGGAGAATGATGAACAGCAGATGATCTCACATATAGGTGGGTCATAAGTAACAAGGAGCAAGGGAAAAACTGGACTGGATTTGGTCTGTTGTAGCAAAGTCAAGGATGGGAGAGGGCAGTGAGAAAGGGTTGGGGTTGAATGGATGCTGGGGAACTAATGGTGTTGAGGTTAGTGTGTAGACATCTATCTACAGGGACATAAATTATATTCCTGGGGGTCTGGCAGTGGCGCACTGGGTTAAGTGCATAGTACAAAGCACAAGAACCTGCATGAAGGTCCTGACTCAAGCCCCTGGCTCCCCACCTGTAGGGGAGTCGCTTCACAAGCGGTGAAGCAGGTCTGCAGGTGTCTATCTTTCTCTCTCACTCTCTCTTTGTCCTATCCACCAAAATAAATAAATAAATAAATAGAAAAATGGCCACCAGGAGCAGCAGATTCACAGCACCAGCACCAAGCCCCAGCAATAACCCTGGTGGCCAAAAAAAAAAAAAAAAAATATATATATATATATATATATATATATATATATATATATATATTCCTGTGGCAACTGTCTTGTAAATCATTATTTCCATAAAAACAAATTTTAAAAAGATAGAAACGAACTGGAGTACCAAGCAGAGTGCATGTGTTACCATGTATAGGACCTGGATTCAAGTCCCCAGTCCCTACTTATAGAGGAGAAGCTTCCTGACTGGTGAAACAGTCCTGCAGATGTGTCTTCTTCTCTCTGTCTCTCTATCTCTATCCAGAAAAGAAAGAGAGAAAAGGAAAATTTAAAAAAGCCACTGAGAGTGGTGAATTCCTGGTGCAAGCACTGAGTCCCAGAGACAGAAAGGAAGGAAGGGAGTAAGGAAGAGAGAGAGAGAGATACACAGAGAGAGAAAGGGCAGTGAAGCAGGGCTGCAGGTGTCTGTCTCTCTTCCCCTCTATCTCTACATTCACTCGATTTCTCTCTCTCTTTTTTAAATATTTATTTATTCCCTTCTGTTGCCCTTGTTGTTTTATTGTTGTAGTTACTATTGTTGTTGTTATTGATGTCATTGTTGTTGGATGAGACAGAGAGAAATGGAGACAGGAGGGGAAGACAGAAAGGGGGAGAGAAAGACAGACACCTGCAGACCTGCTTCACTGCCTGTGAAGCGACTCCCCTGCAGGTGGGGAGCCGGGGGTTCCAACAGGGATCCTTCTGCAGGTCCTTGTGCTTTGCGCCACGTGCGCTTAACCCACTGCGCTACCACCCGACTCCCGATTTCTCTCTATCTATATTCAATAAGTAATGATAAATAAATGAAATGAAAGAGAGAGAGAGAGAGAGAGGAAGGAAGAAAGTGAGACTGAGGTCTTAGTCCCATTTAGGCATGGAGCATACATCCCTTTATCTCTCTCTCCAGCTTTCAGTGGGGAATGGGTGGAGCACCCTCAGGGATTCCCCCATCTGTTGCTATGGAAACTGAAGTCCAGTGTGACATCCCCCAGCTGCTCCCTTCTGGGCTGTGAAAGGCAGAAAAAGTGGCCCCTGCTGGGGACTTCCACGGGATTTATACCCTACAGTTTCCTGTCCCCAGTCTAGTGTTGTAAGTATTTACAAGATTATAGAGTTGGGGATTCTAGATTCTTGTGTTTGTTTGTTTATTGGATAGAGACAAAAATTGAGAGGGGATAGGGAGGGAAGGAGAGAGAGAGGGACCGCCAACACTGCTTTAACACTCGTGAAGCTTCCCCCCCTGCAGATGGGGACCAGAGGCTTGAACCCAGGTCCTTGCATTCTTACCGGGTGTGCCACCATCCAGCCTGCAAACTGTACTCTTAGGGTCACCGGTGGCTGTGGATGTCCCAGAGCACAGGCATAGCAAGAGGCCCACTGCCTCCCTTGCTCCCTTGTTGGCTCACAACCCACTGGACTCTATTCTCTGCCAGCCTCATGGCTTGTGTGCTGTCACTAGACCCGAACCTTTCCTCACCCTCCAGTGATTACTGAGTACTTGTAACATCAACCCCTCTTTGCTCCCCAGGCCAGCTTGGGCTCAGTGCTAGAGCCTCTGCCTGGCACTTGTGACCATGAACCTCCTGGCTGGTCTCAAACTTGCCCAGCTGTGGTCTCCCATAGCTTAGACTCTCACGATGCTTGCTGTCCCTGGCTTGCACCTCTCCAGTCCCGGTTCTGTCTCCTGTTACCCTGGCCCCAGCCTGGCTGCAGCCTCACTCTTTTATTTCATACTTTTTATCAGTAAATCTTTTGACAGTGTGGGTTCCCCTGCAGACCTAGACGTTTAACTCTTCCTGGTACTTCCTTCAAAGGCCACTTCTCTCTGTGACCTTCTCATCTTGTGAAAATCTGTGCAGACTCTGAGCTTGATCTTTGTAGCAACTAATTAGTCTCCACACCACCTCACTCTACTAAGTGGTTTCCACTTTCCTGAGCTGCTGGCTGCCTGGGAGCACCGAGTGTGAGGGAGGTGGGTGTGAAGGCCTCAGCAGCCTACACATTCTGCACCAGCGCCAGTGCACACCCACGGCTGCATCCTGCCCGTGGAGTGACCACAGAACCCCAGGACACACACTGCTGGCCACCACCCCGCCACACACACACATTTGGAAAAGGAGGTGCTGGAGCACTGGGACTTTACAGGGCTTCTTCCAGGCCAGAAGCCTGCCTCCACTTCCCTTTCTCATATCCCATCAGCTGGAGGTGGATTCTCAGCACCAAGTCCTCCCCTACCCGTTACCCCGTGTACCGAAGCAGCCAAGGAGCAGCCAGTCATGTTGCAGCCAGTGGGGTCCAAGGAAGGAAAGTGGGAAGTTCTTGCCCCTGGGATGGGATGTGGAGGCAGGAGTGAAGATTCCCTACAGATGAGGCAGCTCCCTTGTTGGCTGGGTGCCTCTGTACTGGTGGCTTGCTGTCTCTTCAGGCTCCTGAACTTGCAAATAAGCTGCAAGGTAGTGAGTCCCGTCCCCAGCACCAGAGTGATGATTTCCTCAGCGGGGAGAGACCATGCTGGCAGAGCTTGATAACCCACACTGGGTACCAGCTCTGCTCCTCCCATAATCTGCTACAGTGCTTCCAGGGCAGAGAGAGCTACTCCCAGACCAAAGTCTCATTTCCCCCCCCCTTTTTAAAGAATTTATTTATTCCCTTTTGTTGACCTTGTTGTTTTATTTATTGTTGTAGTTATTATTGTTGTCATTGATGTTGTTGTTGAATAGGACAGAGAGAAATGGAGAGAGGAGGGGAAGACAGAAAGGGGGAGAGAAAGATAGACACCTGGAGACCTACTTCACCACCTGTGAAGGGACTTCCCTGCTGGTGGGGAGCCGGGGGGCTCCAACCGGGATTCTTACGACTGTCCTTGCGCTTTTCGCCATGTGCGCTTAACTCGCTGCGCTACCGCTGACAGCCCTCCCCTTTTAAAAAATATTTATTTATTCCCTTTTGTTACCCTTGTTGTTTTATTGTTGTTGTTATTGATGTCGTCATTGTTGGATAGGACAGAGAGAAATAGAGAGAGGACGGGAAGACAGGGAGAGAAAGACAGACACCTGCAGACCTGCTTCACCGCTTGTGAAGCGACTCCCCTACAGGTGGGGAACCGGGGGCTCAAATCGGGATCCTTACGCCGGTCCCTGCACTTTGCGCCACCTGCGCTTAACCCGCTGCACTACCGCCCAACTCCCCTCATTCCCCTTTTCTAAAATTATTTTTTTATTTAGTTTTTCCTTTTATTTATTTATTTTACTATTGGATAGATACAGAGAGAAATTGAAAGGGGAGGAGGAGATAGAGAGAGGGAAAGAAGCAGAAAGACATCTGCAATCCTGCTTCACCACTCATGAAGCTTTCCCCCTGCAGGTGGGGACCAGGGGCTTGAACACAGGTCCTTGCACACAATAATGTATATACTTAACAGGTGTGCCACCGCCTGGCTCCATTTTTTAATATTTATTTATTCCCTTTTGTTGCCCTTGTTGTTTTATTGTTGTAGCTACTATTATTGTTGTTACTGATGTCATCGTTGCTTGATAGGACAGAGAGAAATGGAGAGAGGAGGGGAAGACAGTGAGGGAGAGAAAGATAGACACCTGCAGAACTGCTTCACCGCTTGTGAAGTGACTCCCCTGTAGGTGGGGAGCCAAGAGTTCAAACCAGGATCCTTACACTGGTCCTTCCTTGCGCTTTGTGCCACCTGCGCCTAACCCACTGCACTACGGCACAATTCCCCCACTTTTTTTTTTAATTGCTACTAAAGTTGTCACTGGAGCTGGGTGCCAGCATGCAAAACCACTCTCTTGGTGGCTAGCTTTTCCTTTTTCTTCTGTATTTGATAGGACAGATAGAAATTGAGAGGGAAGGAGAAGATAGGGAGAGACAGAGAGACACTGGCCCCCTTGCTTCACCACTCATGAAGCTTCCTGCTTACAGGTGGGGACTGGGGTTTCAAACTTGGGTCCTTGCACGTGGTAATGTGAATGCTCAGTTGGGTGCCCTACTATCAGGCCCCTTATTTATTTATTTATTTATTTAATTTGATAGGGCAGAGAGAAATTGGGAGGGGACAGGGAGATAAAGGAGAGAGACATCCACACTGCTTCCTTCACCCCTTCTGAAGCTTCACCCCCTGCACTTGGTAACATGTGCTCAACTGAGTGCACCACTTCCCACACTTGGTCCCCTTTGGAGAATGCAGTTGACCAGGAAATCCATGAAAAGCCTGAAAGAAACAAACATAATAAAACAGAACCTTTTAAAGTATTAAACCAATCATGTATTCTGTGAAGAAAGGTGCTCTTAGTATAAGGTCAATCCCTAACTATCAGACTTAAATGATTCTTATCACAATATAACTGAGGAGTAAAATAAATCATTTCTCTTCTAGCATTCTCTTGGAGAGATGAAAATGCAATGTTTACACCCACAAACTCGAAGGAGTTTTTCTTTAATCAAACATCAAGCAGTATAATAAAAGGTCTGTGAAAAATATGATCGAATTTTCAGTCTTTGGGTATTTGAAATTTCGAATGTCCTTCCATGGCCATAATACAAGGTTTCTAAAACCACAAAAATCCCAACCAGAATCTCTGACTATCTCTTACTAATAGTACATTGCAGTTAAGACTTTCTAAGGATCTTTAGATCTTTGCCTAACTTACCCTATTCAGAATTCTGAATCAGTACCAAGACTACCTAAACTCACCCTGTAACTTGCAAGCTATTTATTAAGGACATTTCAGGGAAAAATCACTAAGTCCACTGACACTATTTGCCGTTCTTCTTGTGGAGAGGCCTCTTCTTGGGCTCAGACTCCTGGCGTGCCCACCCTGTTGTGCACCATATGTGGGGGTCTAGGAGAATGTCACCTGAGGCAGCAGGGGCTGAGTCTTATGGAACTCACTCTGTGTCCATGACAAGAGATGACCCAGAGACCAAGCTGGTAGCAATGATCTGTTTATTGATCAGAGAGGCAAGACATTCAAAGGGTTGCAGAAGGAGGTAGCTTGTTTATATCATATATGGTTAAAGTGGAAAAGAGGCAGAGAGAGGTAACTCTCTATCAGGTGAGTGATGAGGAAGCTAGGCTTTGATGTGCATGGCTGTAGGGGTCCTTGCGTGTCAGGAGGGTGAGGTTTGGTTATAGTCTTATTCAGAAGGGCAAGAACAAAGAAGTGAGAAAAGGGGCCTCTGATAGCATCTGTGTAAGCAGGAGAGCCATTTGGGGAATGAGGAAATAGGGAGCAGAGAGGTGTCCCTAGGGCAGAGAGAAGATGGGTCAGGAATGATAACTTCTGGTAGCTTTTGAATAAGCAGACCATTTAGTTAAAAGACAAGGAAGTAAGCTATTGTATTGGGGATGCAGAGTCCCTGTGAGGCAGAGAGTCTGACAGGTGAAGCTGACCATGAAGGCTGGTCTCTCTCATGCTCAGTCTCTGTTAGAGAGAGGCTGACAGGAAGACCATGTTCCCCAGGCACCCATCTTTCAATGGGAGGTTCCACCACACTCAACCATATCCTCACAGTTTCCCTACAACTATAGCTCATAGATACTTTTACCAGCATTTGATTGTAATATTTAGATTTAAAAAATTCACACATAAAAGAACATTAAAAAACAAACAAACCATAAGGTGGTCTGGGAGGTGGCTCAGTGGATAAGGCATTGGACTCTCAAGCAGGGTCCTGAGTTCAGTCTCTGGCAGCACATGTACCAGAGTGCTGTCTGGCTCTTTCTTTCTCTCCTCCTATCCCTCTCATTAGTAAATAAATAAAATATTTATTTTTGGACTTCCAGAGGCGGGGCTACAGAGCAGCAGTATCTGTTTCTCTCCTCTCCTCTCCAGGGTCAACTAAAAATACCAAAGGAGACCACCTGGGACCGCAACCAGACAGGACTAGACCGACTTTAGGAACCCACCAAATCACCGGTGAGTGCAGACACGTGTGGTTCATAGACAGAGAGAAGCCTAGGGAGAGATTAAGTGGCTGGTAACAGTCTGGCAGTTTACCAGTTGAGACACCACCTCCAGTCTGTTTCACCAACAAAAAGACGGCTGAAGGGAGGAGAGGACTTCCCTAAGACTCACCAAATGCAACTATGAGGCTCCATTGCTACTGTCCTCAGAATCTAGAGCAGCAGGGAGGAGGCCCTGCGCTGACACCAGGGGACAGAGAACTAACCAGGAAACTCAGGAGATCTATACCTCGGTGGCTTAGCAGTGGGGCTGTGAGAGTCTATTTGCATAAATTTAAAAAAAACAGTATCGACCTATGTGGGAGTATGGATAGACCTGCCAATGCCCATGTCCAGCGGAAAAGCAATTACAGAAGCCAAGACCTTCCACTTCCTGCACCCCATAATGATTCTGGGTCCATACTCCCAGAGGGATGAAGAATAGGAAAGCTTCCAATGGAGGGGATGGGATATGGAACTCTGGTGGTGGGAATCATGTGGAATTGTACCCCTTTTTTTCCTATGGTCTTGTCGATCATTATTAAATCCAATGAGTTTTAGGAATATGAACATTTTTTTTCTTTTCTTCCAGAGTTTAAAAAAATCAAGTCTGGTGGGGGTAGATAGCATAATGGTTATGCAAAGAGACTCATGCCCGAGGCTCTGAAGTTGCAGGTTCAATCCCCCGCACCACCATAAGCTAGAACTGTGCAGTGCTCTGGTGTGTCTCTCTGTGTCTTTCTCTCTCTGCATCTCTCTCAAAAATAAAATAAATAAAATGAAATAAATCAAGTCTGGAGTAGGGCACCAAAGTAAAAACCCTGGGGTGAGGGTGAGGGTGGATATTCAGTTTCCCTGGGCGGTGGGTGGGGGTGGTGGTGGGTGGGATGGGACACAGACTTTTGGTGGTGGGAATGGTGTTTATGTACACTCCTATTAATTTGTAGTCATATAAATCACTAATTAATATGAGAGAGGAAAAATTGATTGTATGTCTCAAACTTTTTAAAGCACAGACTGAGTCTTTTTAATACATAGGCTGAGTCTTTGATATGCTGACTCTCTCAAAAGCCTAGAGCAGGGAGAGCAGAAGCAACTGGTAGCACAGCTATATACAAACAATGTCAGAGGACATAAATTATGGTGATGTTGGGTATTATACAGCAAATCCTAACAAAGGAATTTTTCAAAATTAACCCAATTACCAAGTAATGTGATTATAACAATAACTATCTATTGTCTTCTTGAACCCTAAGACAGCAGGAACCTCACATTTCCACTATAGAGCCTATATTTCCCCCAGTCCTGGAACCTCTAAGGTGGGGTTCACTTTCCTGCATGCTTCTCTCAATTCATACCAAATAATATTGCATCCGCTAATCCCAACCTAATCAACACAAGGAGTGCCACCTCAGCATGCTTCACTTTAGACTGTGTCCAGAGACTTCAGGTGTGGAATGACAACCCTTCAGCTTCATTACTCAGGTGAGACCTTTCCTTTCATAGTATTCTCTAATTCCATTCCAGGTGGTTCACTTCCTAACAAAATCCCAAAACCTAGATATAGACCAGGTCCCATGAGATAAAGCATATGCTCACATGTATCCATAAATTAGGGCAAAATATATTCCTGAAAGCAAAAGTGCACAATAGTCTGCAGTGAGTCAGTATAAAGTTCCTAATGAAATAGTGTCTACTTAGACTTAGATACCCTCCTCCCCTACTTCCTCTTACAGTTCTCTCACTCACTCCAAAGCTAACCTTATCAAAGCAAGGACTGCAAAAGCTGAATAAAGGCAAAAGACTGGCATACTTTAATGATGACTCTAGTCACCATCAGGCCACCCTATCAGCTGGGGCCCTATTCAGGGAGTCCTGAGATTCCCAAACAGACATGATGGGCCTAGACCTCGAATAAATCCCTCTCTCCATTGTTACCAGTCGTCTCTATCAGGAACAACAAAATAGACCCCTTTTTGGGCCCCCCATAGGACCTTTCCCTCAACCTGGATCAACAATGGTAGAGAATGTTCCATCCTCTGAAGGGAGCATGGACAACATACTCTATGCTACACCTGAGGAAGATGGGTTGATATTGGGGCAGCTTGGAATGTTCCTACTCATAACCACAGAATGTGAGCTCAGATCTACAGGGATGTAGAGGTCACATAGGCTCCTAAGCTGAATATGGGCCCCAGACCAAATCAAATTGATGTGGTTTACAGTCAACAATATTTATACCCCTTTCCCATATTAGGGAGCTACTCTCTTCCCTGATCCAGCCTTCTGTCCCTTTTCCAGCCATGACATCACCTCCCCAGACAATAACTTGGATCCACCTACATATCAGATTTTAGGCTCAGAGGAAAAAAAAAAAAAAAAAAACTAGAGGCCCTTTGAAATATAACTAAAATATACCTACTAGCTATCTACAAAATGGAGGACTCCCCAATACTTCATCTGCACTATTCCAGCCTTTAGGTCCATGATTGTTCAACAAATTGTTTGGCTTTGTATGTTAACTCTCTTTTCAGCCTCCAGGGTCCAGATGCTAGCAGGATGCCGACCAGACTTCCCTGGACAGACAACCCCACCAATATGTCCTGGAGCTCTACTTCCCCAGAGCCCCACCCTACTAGGGAAAGAGAGAGGCAGACTGGAAGTATGGATTGACCTGTCAACGCCCATGTTTAGTGGGGAAGCAATTGCAGAAGCCAGACCTTCCACCTTCTGCATCCCACAATGACCTTGGGTCCATACTCGCAGAGGGATAAAGAATAGGAAAGCTATCAGGGGAAGGGATGGGATACAGAGATCTAGTGGTGGGAATTGTGTGGAGTTGTACCCCTTTTATCCTATGGTTTTGTTAATGTCTCCTTTTGTAAATAAATAAAAAAATAGAAAAAAATTTTAAAAATCAAGTCAAGGGTCAGGAAAGTAGCTCACTGGGTAGTACCCTACTCTGCTGTGTACATGACAAAGCCCTCACTGAAACTTGGTAACAAGTTTCCTTCAATTATTACTATGGTTTCTTATGTGTCCTTTCCTCTCTCTCTCTCTCTCTCTCTCTCTCTCTCTCTCTCTCTCTCTCTGTTTCTGTCTCTCTCTCTCTCTTTCTCTCTCTCCCTCTTTTAACTTTATTTATTTATTTATTTTTACCAGAGCACTGCTCAGCTCTGGCTGGTGGTGTCAGGGATTGAACCTGGGACTTTGGAGCCTCAGGCATTGGAGTCTTTTTAAAACTATATGTATTTCATGCTGCAAAGCACAAGGACCAGCGTAAGGATCCCGATTCGAGCCCCCAGCTCCCCGCCTGCAGGGGAGTCACTTCACAGGCAGTGAAGCAGGTCTGCAGGTGTCTATCTTTCTCTCCCCCTCTCTGTCTTCCCCTCCTCTCTCCATTTCTCTCTGTCCTATCCAACAATAATGACATCAATAACGACAACAATAATGACAACAATAAAACAACAAGGGCAACAAAAGGGAATAAATAAATATATTAAAAATTATTTATTTATTTATTATTGGATAGAGACAGAGAGAAATTGAGAGAAGGGGGGAGATAGAAAGGGAGAGAGACTGAAAGACAACTGCAGCCCTACTTCACCACTCTTGAAGCTTTCCCCCCAGCAGGTAGGGACCAAGAGCTTGAACCTGAGTCCTTGTACACTGTAATGTGAGCACTCAACCAGGTGTGCCAACACCTGGCCCTCTCCTCTTCTCCCTCTTTCTGTGTGTGTGTGTGTGTGTGTGTGTGTGTGTGTTTATGTGTGTGTGTGACTTCCGATATCTGAGAAAGTCAGTTTAGAATAGTGAAGTTTGTGGCCAGGTGGTGGCGCACCTGGTTGAGTGCATATGCTACAATGCACAAGGACTCAGGTTTGAGCCCCCAGTCCCCTCCTGCAGGGGGAAAGCTTCACAAGTGGTGAAGCAGTGCTGAGGTGTCTGTCTCCCTCCCTTCCCTCTTAATTTCTGACAGTCTCTATACAATAAATAAATAAAGATAACAATAAAATTTTTTAAAGAATAGTGAAGCCCAGGAGACTACAACAACAACAAAATCAATTAATAATACATTGAAGCTGGCCAAGGCTGAGGGGGGGAAAAAACAGGCTGAAGTCATGAGATACTGGGCAGATCACTTTGTTTCCACAGATCTTGCCCACCAATGTCCAGGGTTCAGCTAATACCAGGACCTAGGACTTAGCCTCTCATCCCACATTCTGTTGTCTCCTTTGAGAAGCCCCTTAAATGACTTTCCCTTTCCATGAAAAGTCAAGGGTCAGTCTCTCCCTCTGGGCCTCAGTCCACAGCTACAAGGCTGCTCCCCTTGGGCTCCATGCATTTCTGCTAACCAGTGACACTGCAATCAGTCCATGCATACTCAAGGAATCAGTGATGCTAGAAAACATGCAGATACAAGCAGAGCTGGCTTCACGGTGTTCTGGTCTATTGCATTTCACAAACACTGTATTTTGGTTTTTTTATTTTACAAATGGAAGACTTCTAGCAAACCTGCCTCAGTAAACCTGTCATCGCTTTTCCAACAAGCACTCACTTCCTGACTCTGTCATGTTTAATTAAGGAATGTCTTTTTTAATTCTTTCTTTGTCTTCATGGTAATATGTGCACCAACCAGGTGTGCCACTGGGCCCCACATTACAAGATTTTTTTTCATTTTTCATTTATTATGTTTAGGTTATACAACACAATAATTTGATATGTGGATAAGGTATGCACTTTCTTTTTTATGTATACATAATGCTACTGCACACTTAAGAGACTACATATGGTCTAAACATCACTTGTATATGCCCTGGGAAGCCGAGAAAGTCATTTGAGTCAGTTGATCACAGCATGTGCTCGACTGCAGGATCTGGAACCGACCCACTCTGCCTCCAAAGCCCTCTTCCCTGAAGCCACAGTGCTAGTGCCGTGCTGTGTGGGGAGGGCCTGACCTCTGCCTATTAAGCACTGCTATTAAAGAGAACGTTTGTCAGACTTTAAAAGCTCCTTGCCGTTCCATCTCTTATCCACCCGCTGCTGTATTTTGTAATATTCTATTTGGGGCTGACGTGCAGAGTTTGCTAGCAGCGAAGAAGAGAGGAGCAGTGGGAGGCAGAAAGCCCATGCTGCTCTGTGTGCTTCTACTGACACCAAAGGCGATTGGGAAGCTGCCATGGGAGCCTGAGCCTCAGCTAGCCACTCAGAGTGTGCAGGGCACATCTGCTCTGGGTGTCTGAGAGGCTCCACTGTCTTGGTTTAGAACACGAAGTCTACCTACTCCTGGTCAAGTCCTAAATAAAGGCTGATGTCCCATTGTTTCCAGTCTCATTTTGCACAGCAGTGTAAGGAAGCCATCCTGGCAGTCACAAAACCCCCATATTGCCCGTCAAAAGCAGCAAAGGTTTTTGAAGTTATTACACAGAAATTAGAGCCACAGACCCTCCATGAGGACAGGAATAGGGGACCAAGTCGCTCTATTGAGGACCAAAGGGATGCCTTCAATCTTTCTTCTAAAACTATTTTTAATACTAGTAAAGTCCCTTATTTCTGTTTTTGAAATATTATTTAACTATTGGATAGGGACAGAGAGAAATTGAAAAGTGGGAAACGGGAGATGGAGAAGGAAAGAGATAAGTTGCTCTTGATCTCCCAGAGATCCACCTAAAACTGTGCCACTGGCAGGGAGGGACACGTGTCCCCTGCATTCTGCAGATTAGCTCAAAGCTCTGAGCTAATGTTCAATATTTGCATTTGGTGAAACCAAGGGTATTATTCAGAAAATCTAGGAGAAGTGATTCTGTGAAGTAGCTCAGGCAGATGCCACACGTTTTGCCATGTGCAAGACCCAGGTTTCAGTTTGCCCCCCTGGCACAGAAGGAATCGTTGGTGCTCTGGTCTCTCTCTCTCTCATTCTTTCTCTCTCTGCCTTCTCTGTCTCTGTCTTTAAAAAAAAAAAAAAGAGGAAAAAATTATACCAGGAAATGAATTTGGACAAAGAGGAGGTGCAAGGCAAGGCGGAGCTGATTAGTGAGAGAGGAATTTCAGTCTGGAAGGGTAGAAAGTTCTGAAAATGGAGAAGTCAAGCATCCTTCTTATTTATATATTTGTTTTTTTATTATCTTTATTTAGTTATTGGATAGACAGCCAGAAACTGAGAGGGAAGGGAGTGATCAAGAGGAATGGGGGTTAGGTAGTACAATGGTCATGCAGGCTCTCATTCCTGAGGCTCCACAGTCCCAGGCTCAATTTTTTTCTTTTTTTTTTTAATATTTATTTATTCCCTTTTGATGCCCTTTCAGGCTCAATTTCTACCCCTCACCCCTCCACAACCACCATAAGCCAGAGATGATCAGTGCTCTGGTAAAAAAAAAAAAAAAAAAAAAAAAAAGGAGAGAGACAGAGAGGAGACTCCTACAGCACTGCTTCACCACTTGCAAAGCTTTCCCCCTGCAGATGAGGACCAGGTGCTCAAACCTAGATTCTTGCATATTGTAACATGTGTACTCAACCAAGTACACCACCACCCATTCCCTGAAATCAAGCATCCTTAATGTCACAAAAATGTGCATCAAAGTGATTGAAAACTAAAAAGTTACCTATATTGTACCATACACACACACACACACACACACACACACATAAAACTAAAGCACTGGTCAAAGAGATAACTCACCAGGTAAGGTGAGTGCTTTCACCATGGGTGCAACCCGGGGGTGAAATCCTGTCTGTGGGGTCTGCATACCAAGTCCCAAAGTCAGTGTGATAATGGGCCCACGTTAGAGGGGAAGACTGACGGGCAGAGTGGTGATGAATTTGTCTGAGGCAGGACAGGGGCCTCAGCCTGGGCTATCCTCACTTTTTGTTGTGGGAGGGAGGAAGAGAGAGAGAGAAAGAGAAGTAGGAAAGAGGGGGGGGGAGAAAAGGAGAAGGTGTGTGTGTGTGTGTGTGTGTGTGTGTGTGTATACACAAACCCAGCAGTGCCTTTTCCTATGTGTACACTATCAGTGAGATGAGACAATGTCCCTGCAGGCTGTGACACACCCTTTGTGTTGGGGCCTCCCTCCACCCAGCTGCCAGCCTGAACCAGATCAGCCATTCACCCTGCAGGCACTGATCCTGCTTGGCAGAGAACTGTATTTGCACAAGGCCCTCCACTAGCAAAAAGACTGACACTCACTCACGGCTCAGGTGATGTGAGTTGTGTGATTGATTTGGTAGGCACAGTGCTAGCGTCAACTCAGTAGACTACAGCAGAGTGTAAGTACGACTTCCACATGCACAAGGAGACCCAGTGATTCATGTGGTCAACTTTATCAAGCTATTGTCCGTGTTGCACAGGTCTGGAGCCAAACCCGCAGCATTTCCAGGGTGGGCCTCTGCTTCCAGAACTGAGCTGTGCCAGACAGTGCTGCTCTGCCCAGTGCTACAGCAGGCAAAATGTCCTTATGCTCAGGCAACTTCCATCCCAGCAGGCAGCTGAGGGTGAGAGTGAGCCCTGAAACAAATCAGAACGGCCCTGAAGCGTGCTGGGTTCTGGCAGGGACCCAAGGGTGGAGCCAGGTGCTGGCTTAGAGTGTGTGGTCCAGGAGGCAGGCCAGCAAGCCCTGGAGGATTCTGAGGTGAGGGTGGCCTGTTCTCACATTTAAAGACCATTGTGCTCCTTCTCTGGCGGACTAGATTGGAAACACAGACACCAGTAAGTGACTGTTCCTCCAATCCAGTGGCAAGGCTGTGACTTGGACTAGTATGAGCAGTACTGGTTAGAGGACAAAATGAACCAACTCTGAGGGTGTTTTTTCCCCATATTTTATTTATTAATTAATGAGAAAGGAGAGAGAGAAAGAACCAGACATCACTCTGGTACATGTGCTGCCAGGGATTGAACTCAGGACCTCATGCTTGAAAGTCCAATGCTTTATCCACTGCGACATCTCGTGACCACCCCCAACTCTGAATTTATCCTGGGATAAAGCCTGCAGGGTGTCCAGGGAAGTTAGGACACTGGACTTGTCTGCTGCGATCCCAGGTTTGATTCCTAACATTAGAAATACCAGAGTAGTGCTTTGGTCTCATCCTCTACTAAAATAGAGAAATATATTTGAATTAGATTTAATATATATGCTAGAGGGGTCGGCAGTGGTGCACCAGGTTAAGTGCACATGATGTGAAGCACAAAGATCCTCTCAAGGATTCCAGTTTGAACCCCCAGCTCCCCACCTGTAGGGGTGGGCGGGGGGTAGGTTCACTTCACAAACAATGAAGCAGGTCTGCAGGTCTATCTTTCTCCTCCTCTATCTCCCCCTCCTCTCTTAATTTCTCTCTCTCTCCTATCCAGTGAAATGGAAAAGATGGCCACCAGGAGCAGTAGATTTGTAGTGCAGGCACCAAGCCCCAACAATAACCCTGGGAGACTATATACGTATATACGTGCTCAAGTTAGGAGGTAGCTCGCCCAGTAGAGTATACATCTCACCACGCACAAGGACTCAGGTTCTAGCGCTCTGCACCACGCAGAGGCACCTGTACCGGGGGAAGACGCGTGAATGGTGCGGTGCAGTGGTGCTCTGGTGTTTTGTTTTCTCGCTCCCTTTCTGTCCCTATCTGAAATTGGAAGAAAAGAAAAAGAAAAAAAAAAAAAAAAAGAACCTGCCATGAACAATGGTAACACAAAGGCCTGATAGTTGAAATAAATCACAATTAAAATAACGTTTCCAGAGACACATTCGATGTCAGCACATAGTCTCTACCTGCAAGAAACTCCACAGGTGGTGAAACAGTATTGAAGGTCTCTCGATCTCTCTCACACACACACTCCCTCAGTTTCTGTCTCTATCCAAAAGAAATAATATTTTAAAAGATTTAAATAGTGGTCTGTGCAGTGGATAAAGCACTGGACTCTCAACATAAGGTCCTGAGTTTGATCCCTAGCAGCATATGTACCAGAGTGATGTCTGGTTCTTTCTGTCTCTCTGCCTATCTTTCTCATAAATAAATAAATAAATAAATAAATAAATAAATAAATAAAATCTTTTAAAAAATTGAAATAAAAAAGCCATAAGCCAATGTGCTTACTAAGGCACTGGGATCCTTTTAAGTACTTTTTAATTTAATTTTTATTTTACCTGACCCTACCTTTCTTCCATGTCAGGTCCTGGTCACTTCTACCTTGCTGAACTCAAGGGCCACTTTCCTGTGCCTGATGTAAGAGTCTAAACACAGGTTAATAGATAGGGAGTCAAGCAGTGGCGCACCTGGATAAGTACACACATTACAGTGCCAAGGACCCAGGTTCAAGCCCCTGATCCCCACCTGTAAGGGGAAAGCTTCAAGAGTGGTGAAGCAGGTCTGCAGATTTCTCCCTCTCTCTCTCTTTTTCTATCTATCTATCTATCTATCTATCTATCTATCTATCTCTATCTCCCCTCTCCTCTCAATATCTAACTCTAATAATAAATAAATAAAATTTTATTATTTATTCCCTTTTGTTGCCCTTGTTGTTCTATTGTTTAGTTATTATTGATGACGTTGTTGTTGGATAGGACAGAGAAATGGAGAGAGGCGGGGAAGACAGAGGCAGGAGAGAGAGATAGACACCTGCAGGCCTGCTTCACCGCTTGTGAAGCAACTCCTTTGCAGTTGGGGAGGCTCGAACCAGGACCCTTACGCTGGTCTTTGCTTTGCGCCACCTGTGCTTAACCCACTGCGCTACAGCCCAACTCCCAATAAATAAATAAAATATTTTTTTAAGTACTACACGGAATGCACAGTCACTTCACACCCAATAGAAAACATTTAACACATACTTAAGCTTTTGTAATTACATCTCTACAAATAAGAAAATGAAGCAAAGATGTATAGGGGCTGGAGAGGTCATTCATTGGAGAAGACACCTGCTTTGCAGTCCAGGGGCCAGGCTTGAGCCACACAGGACTGCTACCACCCCAGGGAAACTCTGGGGATGTGGTGTCTCTGCCTGTTTCTCTTTATGTCTGTCTATCTATCATCTGTCTATCTATCTACATACCTATCTATCTATGAAATCCTGGAGCAATGAAATTGTGCCTGTGTGCTACAAGGAAAGACAGAAAGAATAAGGGTGGGAAGATAGCATAATGGTTATGCAAACAGACTCTCATTCCTGAGGCTCTGCGATCCCAGGTTCAATCCCTATTCCACCATAAACTAGATCTGAGCAGTGCTCTGGTTGGAAAAGAAAAGGAAGGAAGGAAGGAAGGAAGAATAATGGGGTGGGAGGAATAAAGAGGGAAAGAGAAAAGCTATGAGTCAGTGGAGGAAGGGGACAGATACCTATGCACCGAGGCCTCCCCTTACTCCCCATTTAGGATTTTCCCTAATTCACCTTCCTACCAAAAGAGAGGAAAACAACTCCCAGAACTACCATAATCCAGAGTTGAGCACTGCTTTGGTCTCTCTCTGTATCTGTTTCTCTATGTTGCTCTAGTTAAAATAAATAAATTATATATATGAAAACAAAACCTAAAGCCACAAGTATCCATTTAGCACTGAAATAAACCGGCTTCTTATTCTTTGCTGCTTTATCTTGCATTACAAATTATCTTACAGAAGTAAAGCACCCATAAGCCCAACTCATTCCAGCCTCCAAAATAAACCAAGCTTTATTTTCTAGATTTGAGACATCTTGCCTTTGCAAAATTTAAAACCCTGCAATCCTCACTCTGTGTGTTTATGAGTAACACATTCTGAAACATTTTGGATTACTCATGTCAACATATGCTTAAAAACAAAAAGCCTGGGAGCTACCAAGACTCAAAATACACTTTTTTTTTTTTTTGTCACTGCAGCTTCATCACTCTGGGTGGACCTTTTTTTTTTCTTTTATCTTTATTTACTTAATGGATAGAAACAGAAATCAAGAGGGAATGGGGAGAGAGAGGGAAAGAGACAGCTGCAGCACTGCTTCACCACTTGCAAAGCTCAAACCCGGGTCCTTACACATTGTAAGGGACACAGCGGGTTAAGCGCATGTGACGTGAAGCTCAAAGACCGGTGTAAGAACCCCTTTCGAGCCCCCAGCTCCCCACTTGCAGGGGAGTCGCTTCACAAATGGTGAAGCAGGTCTGCAGGTGTCTGTCTTTCTCTCTCCCTCTCTGTCTTCCCCTCCTGTCTCCATTTCTCTCTGTCCTATCCAAAAACAACAACAGCAATTAACAACAACAATAATAACTACAGTAATAAAACAACAAGGGCAACAAAAGGGAATAAATAAGTAAATATATATTTTTTAAGAACATTATATAAATGGACCTTAACGAAATTATTCTGTGGTCCAGGAGGTGGCGCAGTGGATAAAGCGTTGCACTCTCAAACATGAGGTCTTAAGTTCCATCCCCGGCAGCACATGTACCAGAGTGATGTCTGGTTCTTTCTCTCTCCTTTCTTTCTCATAAATAAATAAAATCTTTTAAAAAAATTATTCTAAGTGTAATACATCAGACACAGAATGACAAATACTGTATGATACAGTCATATGATGAATGTACAAAATAGTAAAAATATTGCATCGAAGGGCCAGGTGGGGCTACACATATTATGATGCGCAAAGGCCCAGGTTCAAGCCTCTGGTCCTCACCTACACTGAGGAAGCTTCATGAACAGTGAAGTAGTGCTGAAGGTGTTTCTCTCTCCCTCTCTCACCCTTTCCTGTCAATTTCTTTTGTCTCTATCCAGAAATAAATAAAAAGGGCAAGGACTAGATAGTAGAAGTAGAATGGTTATAGAAAGATACTCTTGTGTCTGAGGCTCCATGGTCCCAGGTTCAGTCCCCAAACCACCATAAGCCAGAGCTTAGCAGTGCTCTGGTAATAAATAAATAAATAAAGATAAACAGGCATTTAAATTGTTTAAGCTTATAAAAATATGGCAGAGAAAAAACATGTATGCAGTGTAAAACAAAAATACCGAATTATAAATAGTCCAGTGAAATGTATGCAGCCTACAATAATAACTTGATATATTATTAAGCTCAAAATACATAAAATTGAGAGGCTTAAAAAGCAATAAAATGCAACCTTTAAACATATGTCAGTTTTCATCTATGCAGTAACAGAAGAGTTTTGACTGAATAGATAAATGGCACTGCCAATAGACTCACATGGCATTAAGAAATTTTCCATCCATAATCTACTTCTTACTGAATAATATTTCCCAAGTTGTTTTTTATCTGCCATCTAATTTGTTCAGGACACTGAGCCAGGCATACTTTTTTATTAGAAGAATATATATATATGTATTTTCCCTTTTGTTGCCCTTGTTTTTTATGGTTGTAGTTATTATTGCTGTTATTGATGTCATCATTGTTAGATAGGACAGAGAGAAATGTAGAAAGGAGGGGAAGACAGAGAGGGGGAGAGAAAGCTAGACATCTGCAAACCTGCTTCACTACTTGTGAAGAGTCCCCCCCCCAACCCCCCACAGGTAGGGAGCTGGGGCTCGAACCAGGATCCTTAGCCAGGCATATTTTTTATCCTCTCTCATTGGTCACTTAATTTACAGAAAGTTCCAAGATGCCTGCTGGGTATAGTTCAGGGCTTAGTAACCTTGGACTGAATGGTACTGCTCAGCTTTTGGCTCAGGTGATGCTAGGAATTGAAAGAGGGACCTTCACATCTCAGGCATAAAACTTCACTGAACTACCAACAGTGCTACCTCCAGGGCTCTCTCTTTTTTTTTTTTTTTGCCTCCAGGGTGATTGCTGGGGCTCAGTGCCTGCACTACTGAATCCACTGCTCCTGAAGGCCATTTCCCCCCCTTTTTTTGTTACCCTTGTTGTTTATTGTTGTTGTTATTATTACTGTTGTCACTGCTGTCATTGTTTTTTAATAGGACAGAGAGAAATGGAGAGAGGAGGGGAAGACAGAGAGGGGGAGAGAAAAATAGACACCTGCAGACCTGCTTCACTGCTCGTGAGGAGTCCCCCCCTGCAGGTGGGGAGCCGGGGGCTCAAACCCAGATCCTTACACCAGTCATTGCACTTTGTGCCATGTGTGCTTAACCTGCTGCACCACCGCCTGACACCCAGCTTCCTATTTTTGTTTGAAGATGACTGCAAATCACTAGAAGAGACAGAAAGCTCATCATATGAAGATGAGTCCAAGATGTTCATTCTTTCACCTGGAGATCAGAAGGTTGGAACTGGGGGCCTGCAGTAGCCTACGGGAGGTGAAGGAGAGATAGCACATTAGTTTATGAGGCAGATTCTCATGCCTAAAGTTCAGGGGCTCCAGGTCCAATCCCCAGCACCATTATAAGCCAGAGCTGAGCAGGGCTCTGAGGCAAAAAAACAATAACAACAACAACAATAAAAAAAAACTTATGCAATATAACGGTCAGGAATCACACCTCAGCAAATTAAACAAGTCCAGTTCTGGACAGGATGGAAGAAGTGGCAATTGGATACAGTTGGACTCCTTGGCCAGTCCTTTAGGAACTAGGATTGGGGCTGGTCCTTCAGAGCTGTCTTTCGATGAGCTGATGAAGGGGCTGGGTCTGCAGACTCCTACAGGGACCAGTCACCGACTGGACTGCCTGGGGGAAGGTATGACCCAGGATGGTGCTCCAGGCAGTGAGGGGCATTTCCACTGTGAGCTGTCTGCACGAATGACTAAAAATTTCTCAGAAGCAGCACCACCATCTGCCTGTAGTCAGTAGTCATATTCTGGGGATAAATTCAACACGGATTATAATTATTAAGGAATACACGCTTATTTGTGGCACTGCAAACACAATGATTAATCTTGACAGAACAAAGGAGCACATGACATGCTGGCAGGGCTTTGAGTGACAATATTCCTACACAAACCTATGGTGTGTCAGATCTTAAACTAAGACGCTCCCTCAGTGGGCCATACAAAGCCCACCAGGTGGATAGCTGTGGCTTTTCTCTGGCCCCAACCATTGTTACCTAGCTGTGGTGCCACAATCCCTTGACTATAAACCACCCTCCATGAGTTTCTGTCCCTGTCTTTTGGCTGTACCTGCTTCTTTCTGCACATCTAGGTGACCTCCTCAGGTTTGAGGGACCTACTTGACCCTATAGCTGAGCCAGCGGTAAGGCTGACACTTCTGGCCATGAGAGCCATGGGCCTCAGCCCTCAAGGATCCTGGGTGGCCCAGAACAGCACCCACAAGTTGGGGCAGACTCCATTCTCCTGTGCCCTGCATGACAGATATTTTTCCCTGCTCTCAAGGTTGCAGGAGTGAGCTGTGGTCACCACAGTTCCCACTTTGTAAAGAAATGTTTCAGGGACAGTGGCCTGAGAAGCGGCACAATGGGTAGAGCCTCTCTAACCTGTGAGCAAGAGGTCCCGAGTTTCACCCTCATTATAGCAAGTGCCAGAATGATGCTCTGGTTCTCTATCTCCTTCACTATTAAATAAATTAGGAATTCGAAAAAATATGTCTGGGGTGTAGTTCAGTGGTAGAGTGCATGCTTTGCATGCCCGAAGCTCTGGGGCTGACCCTGAGCACCAGGGAAAGAACTGAAAGAGAAGTTGTAGTATCCTCAGGAAGACTTACTCTTGGTTTGGGGCTTAATCTGCTGTGAGGAGACAGGAAGCTGAGCAATATTCATCTTGCACACTGGTCACTATGGGGCTCCAAGGAGGCAGGTCAGACTCAAAGAGCTTCTGGCCCCTGTACCAAAGGCTAAGCCAGGATAGGTTAGCAGCCTGCCCTGCCTGAGACTAACCCCCCATGGAGCACTTTTGTGACTTGGAATGTGGTCTTGGAATGACAGCCCAGGGCAGGTGTCAGCAAGCAAATTGAGTAGCCGCAATGTTTTTTGTTTGTTTTGTTTATTTTATTTTATTTTATTTTTTATTTTTTAAATTATCTTTATTTATTGAATAGAGACAGCCAGAAATCGAGAGGGTAGGGGAGATAGAGAGGGAGAGAGAAAGAGAGACACCTGTAGACCTGCTTCACCACTTGTGAAGCTTTCCCCCTGGAGGTGGGGGTTGGGGGCTCGAACCTGGGTCTTTGAGCACTATAACACGTGCCCTCAGCCAGGTGCGCCACCACCTTGGCCCTGAGTAACCATAACGTTTACCATGATATGCCCATCCTGAAGCCGCATATGCAGGAACTGGCAAGTCACAGTGACTCAGCACCTTCTCCCAGTCCCATCTTCAGGCATCAAGTCCTCTTCTGGCCCCATGATCAGATAAGACCCCGCCCAGCTCCCCAGCCCCTCAGCCATTGTGAGACTAGGCTGCCAAGGTCCCTCTTCACTTAGCCCCAGCTGCAGTCTGCGTCCCAGAAGTCACCCAGCATCCTGGCTCCTTGCCCAGTCCTGAACATCTGCTCGGTGTTGAAGCCTCTGGAGCTGTCTCTCCCTCCTGGCCTCCATGCAGGTCACCTGCCCAGGCTGTGGGGACCAGGACTGTGTTGTGGCTGACCTGATGGACGTCATTCTGTCAGGGCCTATGACTGGTTGCTTGGGTGTGTGTAGCAGTGAACCTTCTGACAGTTCTCAATGTGACCCTGACCCACAAGGGAACTGGAAATGAAATGTCAGCTCATCCCAGACGCTGTCTGAAGGACAGAGCCCCCCACCACCACCCCCCACAAACAGTGTAAAGCACTCTCTTAGACCCATGAAATGAAAGAAAAAAAAAAACACAACTTTAAGCTTCACTGGTTTTCCCAGGTACCACATTATGTATTATTTTTTAAAATGTATTTATTAATGAGAAAGAGAGAGAGAGAGTCACTTAGCATATATGATGCCAGGGACCAGTCAGGACCTCATACTAGACAGTCAGTGCAACTTCTGGGTTGCTTCTAATTTATTTTTAGGGCTTGGTGTTTGCACAATGAATACGCTGCTCCCAGAGGCCTACCTGCCTTCCTTCTTCCTCCTTTCTTTCCATCCTTCCTTCCTTTATTTTTTCTTTTATTTGTTAGAACAGAGAGAAATTGAAATGGGAGGGTAGATAAAGAGGGAGAGAGAAAGATAAACACCTGTAGTCGTGATTCACCACTTAAGAAGCTTCCCTCCTGGGAGTCGGGCTGTAGCGCAGCGGGTTGAGCGCAGATGGCGCAAAGCACAAGGACCGGCATAAGGATCCCGGTTCGAACCCCGGCTCCCCACCTGCAGGTGAGTCGCTTCACAGGCGGTGAAGCAGGTCTGCAGGTGTCTGTCTTTCTCTCCCCCTCTCTGTCTTCCCCTCCTCTCTCCATTTCTCTCTGTCCTATCCAACAATGACAACAACAATAATAACTACAACAATAAAAAACAACAAGGGCAACAAAAGGGAATAAATAAATAAAATAAATATAAAAAAAAAGAAGCTTCCCTCCTTCAGGTGGGGAGCGGGGGCCTTGAACCCAGTCCTCGTGCACGGTAATGTATATGTTCAGCTGAGTGTGTCATTGCCTGGTCCTTATTCATTATTCATTATTGTATTCATTTATTTATTGGATGTTTTTCTTTCTTTTTAATTTTTTTTTTACTAGATGAGAGAGAGAGAGAAATAGAGAGGGGATGGGGAGGTAGAAAGAGAGAAAGAGAAACCTCTGCAGACCTGCTTCATTGCCCATGAAGTTTCCTCTCTGTAGGTGGGGATTAGGGGTTCAAACCCAGGTCCTTATGCATGGTAATATGTCTGCTCTGGTGGTCCAGGAGGTGGTGCAGCGGCTAAAGCACTAGACTCTCAAGCATGGGGTCTTGAGTTCAATCCCCGGCAGCACATGTACCAGAGTGATGTCTGGTTCTTTCTCTCTCTCTTTTTTATCTTTATCATTAATAAGTAAATAAAACCTTAAATTAAAAAATGTGTGCTCTGGCCCCTATTTAACAAAGAATTTTTATTTTTTTAAAATATTTTATTTATTTATCAATGAGAGGGATAGGAAGACAGAGAGAGAAAGAACCAGACATCACGCTGGTACATGTGGAGCTGGGGATCAAACTCCAGACCTCATGCTTGAGAGTCCAATGCTTTATCAACTGTGCCACCTCCCGAACCACAACAAATAATTTTTGTCAAGCTTCTTTTATGTGTTGTTGCTGTTCTGGTAATCTATTTTTGCTGCATAAACATCCACCCCCAAACAAATGTCTTTCCAGGGATTACTCAAAAATCTAGAAATGAAATAGGAAAAGGCTTATTGATTGAGCTGGAAGAAAGGAGAAAAACAAACAAACAAACAAACCTCCTGCATAGCAGTAAGTAAGTTCCAAAGGCAACTAACAAGCAGCTGGAAAACATGCAACTCACAGAGAAATAAATTAATAGTTAAGAGCTCTAAAACAGGGATGTGGGGCTACAGAGTAGCAGTAGCTGCCTTTCTCTCCTCTCTTCTCTCAGGTCAACTAGGAGTATCAAAGGAGATCACCTGAAACTGCAACAAGACAGGACTAGAACTACTTTGGGAACCCACAAAATCACCGGTGAGTGCAGACACTTATGGCTTGTGGATAGAGAGGAACCTAAGGAGAGATTCCTGAAGCTACAGCCCATATCTACTCCCTAGTGGCTGGTAACAGTCCGGCAGTTTGCCAGTTGAGGCGCCACCTCCAGTCTGTTTTACCAACAAAAAGACTGTGGAGGGGAGAAGAGGACTCCCCTAAGGCTCACCAAATGCAACTGTGAGTTTCCATTGCTGCTGCCCCTCTGAGGCTGGAGCAGCAGCTGGGAGGTCCTGAGCTGATATGGGATGGTGAGGGATGGGAAGAGAACTGACCAGGAAACTCAGGAGAAGATTGACACCCCAGAGCACTAGAGGTGGGGCTGTATAGTGGGAACCTTTTCACATTGTTCTCCTGATGAATTGGGAGACACGATGAAAGAGAGAGTCAGAGTCACCTACAGAGGAAAACCCATAAAATTAGCAGCAGACTTCTCCACACAAACACTAAAGGCCAGAAGGAAATGGCAAGATGAGATGCTCTATGAGAAAAGCTTTCAACTAAGGCTACTGTATCTTGAAAGACTGTCATTCAAACTAGATGGAGGCATAAAAATCTTCTCAGACAAGTAACAGTTGAAAGATGTCAGGGTGTGTCACAGGAGAGAGACGAGACCAGGAACTTGTGGCGGAGTGGTAATACAATTCTTTATTGATGCGGGAGCCCCAGAGTTGGGTGTGAACACAATGGGTTTAGGCCTCGTGGAGCTAGCAAAATGGCCACCTCCGGCTATGCACGCCAGCCCTTCTCCAGGTCTTCTCCAGGTCAGGAAGCAGAAGAGAAAAAAGGGGAGAGTGGAAACAGGAGTGACTTTTATAGTAGAATTCCAGAAGTGGCAAGTCAGGAACTGGATTGGCTAGAAAAGGGGGTGGAGAAAACAAGGCATTCTGGGAAGGTAGAAAGCTTCTGTAGCAACGGTTGCTAGGGTTTTAGCTTGTGCGGTAATCGGCGATACCCTGAGGGGGTAATGTTGTGGTGGAGGAGTCATTTTTAAAACAAGGCAGAAGATTGATATGTAAATAATAATACTTGCATGGAAATATAGTGGTTTGTGGGTCCTGCCTAACTCAGCCACATTTGTACAATATCCCAACACCTCCCCCTTTCTTTTTATCTAATGGCCATAGTAACAGGAAATTTAGAGTAGAACAGGCTTAAATGTTTTTTAAGGAATGCCTGGCTCCAGTGGGAAGATGTAGGATGTTTTTGTGGGGGAGGGAAGACTTACATAGTCACCAACCTTATGAGAGTTATGTGTGCCCCCTTTTGCTCAACCTCTCTGTAGAGAGAGAGACTTACCTGGAGGGACTCATCTCATAGGTTAAGCTCTGCCAGGCTTCACCATCTCCTCACAATTTTCTTGCATCTTTCCCTATCTTCCTATCTAATCAGCACATTTAAATGGGTCAATGTCTGTAAAAGACTCCATATCTAACAGAGGAATAGTAGTGCAGGGGTGAACAGAAACCTGTTGGGCATAAACCTGAATGATATTGTGTAGGCATTTTCAAAAGAACTGGAACAAGACAGGAAGGGACAAGTAGGAGAGCAGCAAGAGCCAGTGTGATGCCAAGGGGAGGCCTGGTGGGTGAAGGGGCATTTCCTGCCTCAAAGGGCAGGGCCTATCAGGTGAAAGGTGTTTCCTGCCTCTGGTGGCGTTTCCTGCCTCAAAGGGTGTTTCCTGACTCTGGGGAAAGAGCCTGCAGGCAAGGGAGTGTGGCCTATAGAGTCCCAAGACAGCAACCTGCAAAATCCATGGACTGTTGCGGTCAGTCTTTGAGAAACCCAGCAGCCTAAAGGAAAGCTGCTGTAAAGTTGTGTAAAGTGTTTAAGAGGTGTACCAGTAAGTCCAATAGAAGCATCAGTTCAATGCTGATGACCAGTGGAAGAAATGCCAGGGGATGAAACGCTGCACATCTATCTCGATGGGGAAGGTCAGCCACTGGAATTCCGATTTTCTGTAGAAAGTGAGCTGGAACTGCCAAAACATGACAGGTGAAGCAGAAGCAGGAAGGGCAGACATCGATGGTTGAGAGAAAGTTCTGTCCTTGGAGTCTGTGAATCAGGTTCCTCAGATCGTGTCAAGTCACATCATTGGTTTCAGGGGGTGCGTTGTAGTCATACCATCTAGTGGGCGATGTTAGAGTGTGTAGGGGTCCAGATGGCTTTCCGGGGAAAACCCGGATCCTTACGCTGGTCCTTGTGCTTTGTGCCATGTGTGTTTAACCCGCTGTGCTACCGCCTGACTCCCAATACTACTACTTTTAAAACTCTTCCATTAGTCAACAATTTGTTGTGCTTTATATCTTTTTTTTTCATCTTATACCAAGGTAAACTTTACACATAAACAAAAGGCATAGGAAATTCAAAAGAAATATCCCATATGGGTAAATCGATAGATTTGAGGACTTCAAATAGTATATATATTTTTTTCATTTCTTTATTGGGTAATTAATGTTCTCCATTCGACAGTAAATGCAATAGTTTGTACATGCATAACATTTCCCAGTTTTCCTTATAACAATATAATCCCCACTAGGTCCTCTGTCATCCTTCTTGGACCTGTATTCTCCCCCCCCCCCACTCACCCACCATGGAGTCTTTTACTTTGTGCAATACACCAATTCCAGTTCGGGTGCTACTTGTGTTTGCTCTTCTGATCTTGTTTTCAACTTCTGCCTGAGAGTGAGGGGATCCCATATTCATCCTTCTCTTTCTGACTTATTTCACTTAACATGAATTTTTCAAGGTCCATCCAAGATCGTCTGAAAATGGTAAAGTCACCATTTTTTATAGCTGAGTAGTATTCCATTATGTACATATACCACAACTTGCTCAGCCACTCATCTGTTGTTGGACACCTGGGTTGCTTCCAGGTTTTGGCTATTACAAATTGTGCTGCCAAGAACATATGTGTACACAGGTCTTTTTGGATGGGTGTGTTGGGTTCCTTAGGATATATCCTCAGGAGAGGAATTGCAGGGTCATAGGGTAGGTCCATTTCTAGCTTTCTGAGAGTTCTCCAGACTGTTCTCCACAGAGGTTGGACCAATTTACATTCCCACCAGCAGTGCAGGAGGGATCCTTTGACCCCAAAACCTCTCCAGCATTTGCTGCTGTTACCTTTTCTGATGTGTGACATTCTCACAGGAGTGAAGTGATATCTCATTGTTGTCTTTATTTGCATTTCTCTGACAATCAGAGACTTGGAGCATTTTTTTCATGTGTTTCTCAGCCTTTTGGATCTTTTCTGTGGTGAATATTCTGTCCATGTCCTCTACCCATTTTTGGATGGGGTTATTTGTTTTCTTGTTGTTGAGTTTGGCAAGCTCTTTATATATATATTGGTTATTAGCCTCTTGTCTGATGTATGGCATGTAAAGATCTTCTCCCATTCTGTGAGGGGTCTCTTGGTTTAGGTAGTGCTTCCTTTTGCTGTGCAGAAGCTTCTTAATTTGATGTAGTCCCATAGGTTTATGCTTGCCTTAGTCTTTTTTGTGTGCTTTATATCTTAACTCTTTTTCAGCCACCAGGTTTCAGATGTTACCATGATGCCAACCAGACTTCCCTGAGCAGACAACCCCACCAATGTGTCCTGGAGCCCCGCTTCCCCAGAGCTCATTAGGGAAAGAGAGAGACAGGCTGGGAGTATGGATTGACCCGTCAACACTCATATTCAGTGGGGAAGCAACAGAAGCCAGACTTTCCACTTTATGCACTGCATAATGATCCTGGGTCTATATTCCCAGAGGAATAAAGAATAGGAAAGCTGTGGTCCGGGAGGTGGCGTGACGAATAAAGCATTGGATTCTCAACCATGAGGTCCAGAGTTCACTGCCTGGCAGCACATGTACCAGAGATGTCTGGTTCTTTCTCTCTGCCTGTCTTTCTCATGAATAAATAAATAAATTATTTTTAAAAATAGGAAAGCTATCAAGGGAGGGGGTGGGATACAGAGTTCTGGTGGTAGAATTGTGTGGAATTATACCCCTCTTATCCTGTGGTCTTGTTGGTGTTTCATTTTATAAATTAAAAAAAAAAAAAAACTCTTCCAAAAGATTGAATACTCCCTTCCAGCTTCTATGAAGCCAACATCACTCTGATACCAAAAGCAGACAGGGATACAACCAAAAAAGAAAAGTACAGACCAATATCTCTGATGAACATAGATGCTAAAATAATGAACAAAATTCTAGCCAACCAGATACAGCAGTATATTAAAAAGAGTTTTTTATATTTATTTATTTATTTATTTCCTTTTTTGTTGCCCTTGTTATTTTATTGTTGTAGTTATTATTGATGTCATTGTTAGATAGGACAGAGAGAAATGGAGAGAGGAGGGGAAGTCAGAGAGGGGGAGAGAAAGATAGACACCTGCAGACCTGCTTCACCGCTTGTGAAACTATTCCCCTGCAGGTGGGGAGCCGGAGACTCGAACCGGGATCCTTATATGGTCCTTGTGCTTTGTGCCACGTGCGCTTAACCTGCTGTGCTACTGCCCAACTCCCTGCTGTGCTATTGCCTGACTCCCTAAAAATATTTTTCATCATGACCAAGTGGGGTTTATCACAGAGATGCAAGGTTGGTTTAATAAACGTAAATCAATGTGATCCACCACATCAATAAAAGCAAGACCAAAAACCACATGGTCATATCAATAGATGCAGAGAAAGCCATTGACAAAATCCAACATCCCTTTATGGTCAAACGCTACAATAAAAGGGAAAGATGGAAAATTCCTCAAAATAATTGAGTCTCTATATAGCAAACCTACAGCCAACATCAGACTCAATGGTGAAAAACTGTAAGTATTTTCCCTCAGATCAGGTACTAGACAGGGCTGCCCACTATCACCATTACTCCTCAACACAATTTTGGAAGTTCTTTGTACAACAATCAGGCAGGAGCAAGGAATTAAAGGGATACAGATTGAAAGAGAAGAAGTCAAACTCTCCCTATTTTCAGATGATATGATAGTACATGTAGAAAAAAACTAAAGAATCCAGCAGGAAGTTTATGGAAACTATCAGGTAATAAGGTGTCAGGCTACAAAATTAACATACAAAAGTCAGAGGCATTCCTTTATGCAAACACTAGGTTGGAAGAAGAAATACAGAAACTTTTAAACAATAAAATATATAGGAATAAACCTAACAAAAAAAGTGGAAGACTTGTATACTGAAAATTATGAGTCACTATTCAAGGAAGTTGAAAAAGACACAAAGAAGTGGAAAGATATTCTATGTTCAGGGTTGAGCGGTAGCGCAGCAGGTTAAACATGGTGCGAGACAAAAGGACAGGAGCAAGCATCCAGGTTCAAGCCCCCAGGCTCCCCACGTGCAGGGGGAGTCGTTTCACAGGCGGTGAAGCAGGTCTGCAGGTGTCTATATTTCTCACCCCCTCTCTGTCTTCCCCACCTCTCTCCATTTCTCTCCTCACTTGTTGTTTTATCCGGGCTGGCTTCACAGGCGGGTAACAGAGACGACCAGAGACACACGGCTGGGCTGAGAACGCAGTTTAATCTTTATTCACGAACGGGCAAATCACCACACCATGTGCTTTTCTCCATCATCCTCTCTCTGCCCGTCCTTAGCATAGGGGGCGGGGAGAAAGCGGGTGAGAAACTAGCAAGGGGCAAACCAATTCTTCTCAGAGGTTGGGGGGAAGGGAACATACCAACAATTCCCCCTTCTGTTTTTAACTAAATGACCACAGTATCAGGGGTGTGGGGTGAACAGAAACCTATATCGTAGAGGCATTTTCTTTTTTTTTTTTAATTTTTTTTTAATTTAAGAAAGGATTAATTAACAAAACCATAGGGTAGGAGGGGTACAACTCCACACAATTCCCACCGCCCAATCTCCATATCCCACCCCCTCCCCCGATAGCTTTCCCATTCTCTATCCCTCTGGGAGCATGGACCCAGGGTCATTGTGGGTTGCAGAAGGTAGAAGGTCTGGCTTCTGTAATTGCTTCCCCGCTGAACATGGGCGTTGACTGGTCGGTCCATACTCCCAGTCTGCCTCTCTCTTTCCCTAGTAGGGTGGGTCTCTGGGGAAGCTGAGCTCCAGGACATATTGGTGGGGTCTTCAATCCAGGGAAGTCTGGCCGGCATCCTGATGACACCTGGAACCTGGTGACTGAAAAGAGAGTTAACATACAAAGCCAAACAAATTGTTGAGCAATCATGGACCCAAAGCTTGGAATAGTGGAGAGGAAGTATTAGGGAGTTACTCACTGCAAACTCTAGTGTACTTCTGCTTTCTTACTTTGGTGCCATACTCCAAACTCAGTCAATTTCTGCTTTGCGTTTCTACTTCTTTTTTTTTTTTACATGCATAACATTCCCCAGATTCCCATTTAACAATACAACCCCCACTATGTCATTCATCATCCTTCATGGACCTGTATTCTCCCCACCCACCCACCCCAGAGTCTTGTACTTTGGTGTAATACTCCAATTCCATTTCAGGTTCGACTTGTGTTTTCTTTTCTAATCTTGTTTTTCAACTTCGGCCTGAGAGTGAGATCATCCCATATTCATCCTTCTGTTTCTGACTTATTTCACTCAACATGATTTTTTCAAGGTCCATCCAAGATCAGCTGAAAATGGTGAAGTCACCATTTTTTACAGCTGAGTAGTATTCCATTGTGTATCTAGACCACAACTTGCTCAGCCACTCATCTGTTGTTGGACACCTGGGTTGCTTCCAGGTTTTGGCTATTACAAATTGTGCTGCCAAGAACATATGTGTACACAGATCTTTTTGGATGGGTGTGTTGAGTTCCTTAGGATATATCCCCAGGAGGGGAATTGCAGGGTCATAGGGTAGGTCCATTTCTAGCCTTCTGAGAGTTCTCCAGACTGTTCTCCACAGAGGTTGGACCAATTCACATTCCCACCAGCAGTGCAGGAGGGTTCCTTTGACCCCACACCCTCTCCAGCATTTGCTGCTGTTACCTTTTCTGATGTGTGACATTCTCACAGGAGTGAAGTGATATCTCATTGTTGTCTTTATTTGCATTTCTCTGACAATCAGAGACTTGGAGCATTTTTTTCATGTGTTTCTTGGCCTTTTGGATCTCTTCTGTGGTGAATATTCTGTCCAAGTCCTCCCCCCATTTTTGGATGGGGTTATTTGTTGTCTTGTTGTTGAGTCTGGCAAGCTCTTTATATATGTTGGTTATTAAACTCTTATCTGATGTATGGCATGTAAAGATCTTCTCCCATTCTGTGAGGGGTCTCTTGATTTGAGTAGTGGTTTCTTTTGCTGTGCAGAAGCTTTTTAATTTGATGTAGTCCCATAGGTTTATACTTGCGTACAGGCATTTTCAAAAAAGAAACTGGCACAAACATGGAGAAACATGTAAGCAAGTAACAATAACCAGTGTGCTGCCAAGGGAGGGCCTGAGGGGGCCATTTTTTTGCCTCTGTGGGCAAAACTTTATCAGCTTAAAAAAAAAACATTTCCTGCCTCTGGGGGGCGTACTTGCCTCGACAGGCATTTTATAGCATGGGGGCGGGGAACGGCCTAGAGTCCCAAAGGCAGCTGGCTGCAGTCAGTGTTTGAGAAATATAGCAGCACTTTTGCACTTTTGTGCAAAGTGTCTAAGGGTGTACCTGTGAGTCCAATAGGAGTGCCAGTCGAAAGCAGATGTCCACGGAAGAATGCCAGGGGTGGAGCGTTGTATGAGGAAGGTCCGCTGCCGGAATTCTGCTTTTCCGTAGAGAACTTGGCAGCTGCAATTCACTTACTATGAAACAAATTTGTAGCAGGTTAGTTTATCACAATTGATAACTATTACAATTAGAAGTCTTTTTTAGAATGATTTTAAGGTTGGTTAAAGTTTAAACAATAGAATGTGAAAAGGTAAACATGAGAATCAAGGAAAGAAAACGTCAGGCATGAGTATTATTAGCATAGCCATTGTGTAATCTACCATTTCTAATAGGGAAGGTAATCAAGAGTTTTACATATCAACAAGTCTATTTAACCTTTTGTTACACCCATTTAAGATGGAGACACACCCTAGGTGTGCGCAGGTTTTGTTTAGACCAACTTAGTTAAAATATATTGATTGTTAACTAATTTTTACCTCAGACTTTAAATGTAAGTTAATTTTATCTTTATGAGAATTACGTTGAAAACCTTTTTCATTTAACTTTGCCTGGTAAGAATTTAGCCTTAAAGTTATATTCTTAACATTAAAGTTAATGTTACCAAACTTTAAACACACACATACACATGGTCTTCAATATACAAGGAGAGAAACTTTTGTTACGAAGACATGCCATTTTAAACACAAATTTAGATCTATACTGTCTTAGCCGTGCTGGGAGTGCATTGTCCAGCGGTGGCCTCCTGGGCAGCTTCACTTCTAGGAATTGCAGGTTGCGATCTCTGCACGAATCTCTGCGTATTTTAGCTTGTCTGCCTTCAGACCCAAGCTGGAGATCTCGGCCAGGGGGCCCAGTTTCGGTAGGGAGCCTGCGGTCTCCAGGTGGTCCGGGATCTGTCCAGACTTCATAGCACGAGGGTGGGCGGGCCAGCCGTGCAGAAAGCGTGGGCCGAGGTGCCCCAGGGTGGTGGCCATGATAGGCTGCCACGGCCCTGCCCCATGGCCCTGCCATGTCTGCTGCCCTGCTCACAGTGGCCGAGCAGCATGGAGGGAGCCCACCCCCAGTGCCCTGCGCCACGCGGCAGAAAGCCGGCTCATGCGGGTTGGCATTGGGCTCCTGCAGGCTGGCATTGGGCAGAAACCACAGAGTGGTCCAGAGATAAATGTTCCAGAAACAGCAAAACAGTCTCGTGAAGAAAGGGCAGACACCTTTGGAGATCTCTTCACAAGCAGAAGAGAAGGCCATAGTGCATAGGTAGCCAAATTGTCTTCACTTATCTGAGAGATGCGCAGGTCCAGTCCCACATTGTAGGCGCCATATGTTGTTTTATGTTGTTTTATTGGGCTGGCTTCACGGGCAGGTAACAGAGACAACCAGAGACACACGGCTGGGCTGAGAACGCAGTTTAATCTTTATTCACGAACGGGCAAATCACCACACCATGTGCTTTTCTCCATCACCCTCTCTCTGCCGCTGCTGTGGGGAGAAAAGCTGGAGCGAAACTAGCAAGGGGCAAACCAATTCTTCTCAGAGGTCGGGGGAAGGGAACATACCAATATGCACTAAAAATGATGACATCAATAATAACAGCAACAATAATAACTACAAGAACAGTAAAAAAAGGGGGGTTACAAAAGGGGGGGAAAGCAAAAGAAAATATATATATTCCATGTTCATGGGTTGGAAGAATTAAAATCATTAGAATGAATATGGGATGATCTAACTCTCAGGCAGAAGTTGAAAACAAGATCAGAAGAGCAAACACAAGTAGAACCTGAACTGGCATTGGTGTATTGCACCAAAGTAAAAGACTCTGGAGTGGGTGAGTGGAGGGAGAATACAGGTCCAAGAAGGATGACAGAGGACCTAACAGGGGTTGTATTGTTATATGGAAAACTGGGAAATGTTATGCATGTAATGGAAAACATTAATTACCCAATAAAGAAATTTTTTTTAAAATGAACCATAAAAAAAAAAGCGTCTGCACAGCAAAAGAAACCACTACCCAAACCAAGAGACCCCTCACAGAATGGAAGAAGATCTTTACATGCCATACATCAGACAAGAGTTTAATAAACAAAATATAAAGAGCTTGCCAAGCTCAACAACAAGAAAACAAATAGCCCCACCCCAAAATGGGGAGAGGATATGGACAGAATATTCACCACAGAAGAGATCCAAAAGGCCAGCAAACATATGAAACAATGCTCCAAGTTATTGTTAGAGAAATGCAAATAAAGACAACAATGAGGGGGACTCGGGGGAGGGTAGTTCAGCGGGTTAAGCACAGGTGGCACAAAGCACAAGGACCAGTGTGAAGATCCCGGTTCAAGCCCCTGGCTCCCCACCTGCAGGGGAGTCGCTTCACAGGCGGTGAAGTAGGTCTGCAGGTTTCTTTCTCTCCCCCTCTCTGTCTTCCCCTCCTCTCTCCATTTATTTCTGTCCTATCCAACAACGATGACATCAATAACAACAACAATAATAACAAGGGCAACAAAATGGAATGAATAAATAAATAAATATATTTTAAAAAACAACAATGAGATACCACTTCACTCCTGTGAGAATGTCTGTCATACATCAGAAAAAGTAGCAGAATGTCACATCAGAAAAAGTAGCAGCAACAAATGCTAGAAAGGTTGTGGGGTCAAAGGAACCCTCCTGCACTGCTGGTGGGAATGTAAATTGGTCCAACCCCTGTGGAGAGCAGTCTGGAGAACTCTCAGAAGGCTAGAAATGGACCTACCCTGTGATCCTGCAATTCCTCTCCTGGGGATATATCCTAAGGAACCCAATATACCCATCCAAAAAGATCTGTGTACACATATGTTCTTGGCAGCACAATTTGTAATAGCCAAAACCTGGAAACAACCCAGGTGTCCAACAACAGATGAGTGGCTGAGCAAGTTGTAATGTAATATATAATATTACATTATATATATAATGTAATATATATATTATCTTATATGTAACATTTTATATATATATAAATAATGTTACATATATAGTATTCAAATATATGTGAATACTACTCAGCTATTAAAAACAGTGACTTCACTGTTTTCAGCCCATCTTGAATGGAGCTTAAGAAAACATGTTAAGTGAGTAAGTCAGAAACAGAAGGATGAATATGGGATGATCTCACTCTCAGGCAGAAGTTGAAAGACAAGAACAGAAGAGAAAACACTAAGCAGAACATGGAAATGAGTCGGTGTATTACACTAAAGTAAAAGACTCCCGAGAGTCGGACGGTAGCGCAGTGGGTTAAGTGCAAAAGTGCAAGGACCGGCTTAAGGATCTTGGTTCAAGCCCCCGGCTCCCCACCTGCAGGGGAGTCGCTTCACAGGCGGTGAAGCAGGTCTGCAGGTGTCTATCTTTCTCTCTCCCTCTCTGTGTCCCCCTTCTCTCTCCATTTCTCTCTGTCTTATCCAACAACAATGACATCAATAACTACAACAATAAAAAAAGAAGAAGAGATACACATGGTCCACAGATATCTAAAGTGCTCCACTTTACTTATCTTAGAGAAATGCAAATTCAAACTATACTGAGATTCCATCTCACACCTGAGACAATGGCCTACATCAACAAACCAGAAAATGACAGGTGTTGATGAGGTTATGGAGAAAAAAAGAACTCCGCTACACTGCTGATGGGAATGCAAACTGTTGCAACCCCTTGGGAAGACTGTATGGAGAGTTCTTATACAACTACCAGATGATTTCAATCATAGGTGGCATCTAGAGAACTGAAATACATGAGTTTGCCAAAAAAAAAAAAAAAAGGAGAAAAAGAAAACTTTCTTTCTTTCTTCCTTTCTTTTTTGCCTCCAGGATTATTGTTGGGGCTCGGTGCCTGCACCATGAATCCACTGCTCCTGGAGGCCATTTTTCTCCCTTTTTGTTGGCCTTTTTTTTTTTTAATTGTTGTGGTTATTATTATTTTTGTCATTGATGTCATTGTTGTTGTATAGGACAGAGAGAAATGGAGAGAGGAGGGGAAGACAGAGGGGGGAAAGAAAGACACCTGCAGACCTGTTTCAATGCTTATGAAGAGTCCCCCTCTGCAGGTGAGGAGACAGGGTCTCGAACCTGGATCCTTACGCTGGTCCTTGCACTTCATGCCATATGCGCTTAACTTGCTGCGCTACCACCTGATCCCCAAAAGAAAACTTTCTAAGACTTTGTGAGAACTGTATTGGTTATCTGTTATCTTTGGGAGCTGGGAGGGTGCAGACACAGAATCTTGGTGGTGGGTACAGTGTAAACTACTCTATAATCTTACAATCTTGTAACCTAATATTAATCATAAATAAATAATGAAAAAATAAAAGAATCGGTGGCCAGGGAAGTTGCTCAGCATTAAACTGTGTGCCTTATGCACATGGAGGCCTTTGGTTCAATTCTTGGCACCAAATTTTTAAAATTAGGAAAATATTTTATGTCTATAGAAAAATCCCAAGGCTGTGCTGTTAGGGTGCAGATCAACGTATAATACATGCTACTTCTGGTGCCAGGAAAGTAGAACAGTTTACTCACTATGCAAAAATATTGACTAAGAAGAGCTTAATGTTTCCTGAAGGAAGTGGTGGAAGTGGTGAAAGCAGGAATAGGGTGAAAACAAGCTGTTTTAAGCAGAACTCACTGAGAGTGAAGAGAGGCCACATTAAATCACATGGACACAGCTAAAATAATCTTTATAGTTCGTTTGTTCTTTTTTTTTTTTTTCCCCTTTTCTTTTTTTCTTTACAGAGCACTGCTCAGCTCTGGTTTATGGTGGTTTCGGGGATTGAATCTTGGACCTGGGAGTCTCTCTCACCGTGCAAAAGCCTTTTTGCATAAACATTCAAAAAATCGCAAAGACTGGGAGGTGCATTTCAGGCGGAGGAATGCTGAGGGCTTCTTGGAGTAGGTAACTTTTGGATCAGTGCCTTGAAAGAAGGGCAGACTTGTACAAATAAAACAAAAGAGAACAGCATGTGGACGGAAGGATCAGAGTAAGCAAAGGCATTCCTTAAGGTGTAGGTCAGTGAGGACCCACGGGTATTCGCCAGACCCTGGTCCCCTAGAGGGGTGGGAGCGCCATGGGGATTACTAGAAGTTGAGGGCCAGCAGCGAGACCTGCCCTGGTGTAGCAGAGACTTTCTGGAGGTCATTTGGTCCCTGCCTTAAATCCCCTCAGCGGTTTCCCAGAGCAGATGGTGTCTCCGGGAGCGCAGGGCCTTTCCAGATCAGAAGTCGCAGCCAGGTCGCGCCAACCTTGGGTTCCAGGCTGATAGCCACAGGAGGGCCTGGGGCGGGGCCACAGTTGGGCGCGGCCCGCCTGGAAAGGGCCGATGGCCCGGGGCTGGCCAATGATTGGGTAGGACCCTCAGCGGGGGGCGGGGCCTACTGCGGCGGTGGGCGGGGCGCGGGCAGGACGGCCCTGGGAGCTGAGGCTGTAACTGCGGTGGAGCACGACTTCCCAGAGGGCTGCGGCCGCTGCGCTCCGGCGGGACCCGCGCAATGGGTAAAGCGCCGGCGGCACAGAAGGAACCCGCGCGCGACTTCGGTCTCGCACAGCCACGAGGGGAGGCCGGCGGAGGGAGCATGGCGGGGAGACTTCGCGGGCCGCGCGGCTCCCTGTAGTTCCTCTTGGCAGTCGGAAGGGGAGGTCAAGTCCAAAGGGCGGCGGGAAGGGCCCCAGGCGGCGGCTCCGAGAATCCCCCCAGTTGGAGGAGCGCACATCCCCAGTCCCGCCCGGAGGGTGAAAGTCGTCGCCGAGCAGACTGGGCAGGAGGCTGCCCGGCGCCGGGCTGGGGGCCTGGGTGGGGCCCCCTGCACCCAGCCCTTGCTCTCCTGGTGCCCCTTGTGCGATCTTGGGCACGAACTGCACCTCCGTGTGCCTCCGTTTCCTGATCTGCAAAGGGAGGGTGACAGTGGTCCCAGTTGTCTGGGAGGATGTGGGGAACCTGGCCACCCCCATCTTGTCCTTCAGTGGCAGCTTGGAGAATGTTGGTTATTGTCATGACTCTGCTTAGTCCTTTGTGGCAGGAAAATCAGCCAGAGTTCTGGGAGGTTTTAGGAATTTATCCAGGGCCCCACAACCAGCAAGTTGCAGAGCCCAGGTGTAGACAACTCCCCACCCCCAGTCTATTCTAGAAAGTTCTGCCAGGGAACTCTCTCAAAGTTTTCTCTCCTCCTCTCCCCACTCAATAAGTGATCCCTACACCCATCTTTGCTGCGTAGCACTAGAAGCTCAACTTCTGAATGCAAGGCCACAGTCCCCAGAGTGAGCAGCGGCTCTGTCTTCCAGGTTTGCTGTCAGAGCTGAAGTTGGCAGTGCCCTGGGGCCACATCGCTGCCAAGGCCTGGGGCACCCAGCAGGGTCACCCAGTTCTCTGTCTGCATGGCTGGCTGGACAATGCCAACTCTTTTGACAGACTCATCCCTCTTCTTCCAAAAGGTAGGGGCAGCTGGGGGTGGGGGGAGTTCTGGGACAGAGTGAAGTGGGGGTGGGTGAGGGTGCACCTAGTTGAACATGTTACAATGTGAGTCGACCTGGGTGTGAGCCCCCAGTCCCCACCTGCAGGGGGAAAGCTTTGTGAGTGGTGAAGCAGTGCTGCAGGTGTCTCTCTGTCTCTCTCCCTCTCTGTCTCCCCCTACCCTCTCGATTTCTGGCTGTCTCCATTCAATAAATAAAGATTAAAAAAATTTTTTTTAAGTGAGGTGGGAGGTTAGTCCAGGCAGATCATGGGAACATGGGGGATAGTAAGAGTTGTCATTATAAGATCCAAAGTTTGTGGTTTAACAATAGCAATAGATAATTAGAACAGCTGGTGATGCATTATCTAGACAGCCCTCTGTCACAGATATTGTCTCACAATTCTAGTGGGGAGATAAAGCCCAGAGAGGGGCAGTCTTGGTGAGGTCCAGGTAGCCAGCAGGTGGAGTTTGAACCCAGGCAGGGTTCTGTGAATCAGCCTTATGTTCTGCTGTAGAACACGCCTATCTGCCTCAGGCAGGAGACCAGACCTGTGGCTTTGGCCTGACCTGAGTGCCTGTGTGAGGAAGGTTGTGGGGTTTTCTCCAGTGACTCAGTGGGGCACCTGCTGAAGCCCTGGTTCTCTTTTAGAACATGGTTTATATACAGTCAAATGAGCAAGGCCTAAGTGTACACCACGATCCGTCTGTCATCCACCTATCTACTATCTACCTAGTCCCTCCAGCTGACTGTCTCTCACCCCCTTGCCTCAGACTTCCATTACATTGCCATGGATTTTGGAGGTCATGGATTGTCGTCACATTATAGCCCAGGCCTCCCATATTACTACCAGAATTTTGTGACAGAGATCCGGAGAGTTGTGGCAGGTGAGTAGGGACTGAGAGTGTTGAGATGGGGGCTCTGGGACACCCACCCCTCTGACTACTGGAGCAGGGAGTGGTCATGAGGAAGCAGCTGTGGCCTGGGTGTGGGGTGTAGCCTGGCCTCAGTTCCACCAGGTCTTCATGGATGACTCTGGGAAGGCAGCTAAGATGTCCAGGAGGTGGTGCAGTGGGGAAAGCTTTGGAGTCTCAAGTTCAATATCTGGGACGGCATATGCCAGAGTGGTGCTCTGATTCTCTCTCTCTCAAATAAATAAATGTAAAAAGTACTTCTTCCGGGAGCCGGGTGGTAGCGCAGCAGGTTAAGCACAGGTGGCGCTAAGCGCAAGGACCAGCATGAGGATCCCGGTTCGAGCCCCCGGCTCCCCACCTGCAGGGGAGTCGCTTCACAGGTGGTGAAGCAGATCTGTAGGTGTCTGTCTTTCTCTCCTCCTCTCTGTCTTCCCCTCCTCTCTCCATTTCTCTCTGTCCTATCCAACAATGACGACATCAACAACAACAACAACAAAAAGACAACAAGGGCAACAAAAGGGAAGATAAATAAATAAAATTACAAAAAAAAAAAAAAAGTACTTCTGCCTCCTGTGTGCTCCCACCTTGCAGTGGAGCTGGGACTCCTCTAAGCTGCTCTCCCTAGTAGGGTGCCCCAGATGCTGGGGAGGGGTTTCCTGAGCTCAGGGACTGCAGGATGGGGGTGTGTGGCCCTATTGAAACCTTTCTCCATATGTTTTCAGCCCTGAAGTGGAACCGTTTCTCCATCTTGGGCCACAGTTTTGGTGAGTCCCCCTTTGGCCTGACTGCAGTGAAGGGCGGGGGTTGCACCTGGGGCAAGAAGTTGACACACAGCTTGGACATTGGCTTCTGGGTTCCATGCTGTGTATCCTCTGCCATCTGTTGGGTAGCCAGCTCTCAATTTAAAGGAAATGTGCCCTTTCTAATGGTCAGCTCTGAAGAAGGGCGCTTTGTGGACCCAGGGAGGAAACTCCGAGTTTGATAGCAGGTACAAAGAGACCTTGACCACTAGTGGGGGAGAGGAGCCAGGCCCCTAGCCTGGGGGTGGGTTGCTCCCTGGGGGGGTTGTACTGGGATTTGGGGAGCTGGAGAGGGGGTGAGGAGGCGTGAAGGAGTTTCAGAAAACCCCTCTTTTGTCCCCCAGGTGGCACTGTAGGTGGAATGGTGAGTAGATGGCTTTGCAGTGACCCCTTCTGGCTTTCTTGGGTGCTTCTCTCAGTGGGGTGGGGAGAGCAGGAGACGGAAGAAATTACTGAGGAACAGAAGGGCCTCGGATCACCAATTTCAAGTCAGCGACTTATTAGCTTGGATAGTTTGCTTGGTAGATTGCAGTGATTATGGGGGAGTCAGCTAAGTGTCACTTCCTGATAGAGTTCCGTCATTCCCTGCCCTTTCTGACCCAGAGAACCCCCCAGGAGCCCAGCTCCTCTGGGCATGGTGCTGGTACTTGTACAGGGCTGCAGAAGAAGGCGAGAAGGGTGGGGTGGGGGTGGCCGCTGGGTGTTAGGGGGAGGCGGAAGCTTCTGGTTCAGGCCTCTTGATCCTCTCCCATCCCCCAGCTGAAACATTTCAGGAAACAACACTTCAGGGGAAGGGTTTGGGTCCCCTGTCCTGTTTATTCTTCCCGTTCTGCTTATTCTCCTTTTTGTGTTGCATCTTAGTTTTCCTGTGTCTTCCCTGAGATGGTGGAGAAGCTTATTTTGTTGGACTCTGCACCATTTGTTCTGGACTCCCACGTAAGAGCAGAGCTTCTGTGCATGCGTTCAATGGAGTGCCCACAGCCCTCTCTAGACCCCAGGGAGGTGGGACAAAGTGGCATTGGATAGACAAAGGGGTTTGGAGGGTTGGAGGGTCCCCCATGCCCTCTGCAGGGCATGCTTCTAGAAGAGGAATTCGGGGAACTTTGTCTTTTAGTCTTTGCCTCCAGGATTATCGCTGGGGCTCAGTGCTTGCACTAAAAATCCACTGCTCCCAGCGGCCATCTTTTTTCCATTGTTGTTGTTGCTGCTGTTGTTGGATAGGACAGAGAGAAATGGAGAGAGGAGGGGAAGACAGAGAGGGGGAGAGAAAGATAGACACCTGCAGACCTGCTTCACTGCTTATGAAGTGACTCCCCTGCAGGTGGGGAGCCGGGGGCCTCGAACTGGGATCCTTGCTCTTTGCACTATGTGTGCTACCACCCACCCCCCTTTTTATTTTAAATGTATCAGTTACCAGTTGGGGGTAGATAGCATAATGGTCATGCAAAGAAACTCTCATGTCTGAGACTCTGAAGTCCCAGGTTCAATCCTCTGCACTATCATAAGCCAGAGCTAGTCAATACTCTGGTAAAAAATAAACTAATAGGGAGTCGGGTCGTAGCACAGAAGGTAAAGCGCACATGGCGTGAAGCACAAGGACTGGCGTAAGGATCCCAGTTTGAGCCCCCGACACCACACCTGCAGATCTGCTTCACTGCCTGTGAAGCGAGACTCCCCTGTAGATGTTTATCTTTCTCTCCCCATCTCTGTCTTTCCCTCCTCTCTCCATTTTTCTCTGTCCTATCCAACAATGACAACATCAATAACAACAATAATAACTACAACAATAAAACAACAAGGGAAACAAAAGGGAATAAACATTAAAAATAAAGAATGTCAGAGTTGCCATTTAAAAATGTTGCCATTTGGGAGTCGGGCGGTAGCACAGCGGGTTAAGCGCAGGTGGCGCTAAACACAAGGACCAGTGTAAGGATCCCGGTTCAAGTCCCCGGCTCCCCACCTGCAGGGGAATCGCTTCACAAGTGGTGAAACAGGACTGCAGGTGTCTATCTTTCTCTCCCCTTCTTTGTCTTCCCCTCCTCTCTCCATTTCTCTCTGTCCTGTCCAACAACAACGACATCAACAACAACTACAACAATAAAACAACAAGGGCAACAAAAGGGAATAAATAAATAAATAAGTAAATAAATAAAATGTTGCCATTTAAAAATAAAGAAATAAATAAACATTTATCTGCTCAGGGGTTGGGTGGTGGTGCACCTGGTTAAGTGCACGCAGTACTAAGAGTAAAGACAGGCACAAGGATCTAGGTTCGATCCCTCAGCTCCCCACCTGCAGGGGGGAAGCTTCACAAGTGGTGAAGCAGGTCTCAGGTGTCTGTCTTTCCATCTCCTTCTCTGTCTCCCCCTCCTCTCTCAACATCCCTGTGTCCTATCCAATAAGATGGAGAAAATGGCCGTCAGGTGCAGTGGATTCACAGTGTAGGCACTCAACCCTAGAGAGAACCCTGGAGGCCAAAAAAGAAATGTCAGTTTCATCTTAGCAGATATATTTAAATTTATTTATTTATTTATTTATTTGGGAATTAATGTTTTACATTCAACAGTAAATACAATAGTTTGTACATGCATAACATTCCCCAGTTTCCCATTTAACAATACAACCCCCACTATGTCATTCATCATCCTTCATGGACCTGTATTCTCCCCACCCACCCACCCCAGAGTCTTTTACTTGGGTGCAATACGCCAATTCCAGTTCAGGTTCTAATTGCGTTTTCTTTTCTGATCTTCTTTTTCAACTTCTGCCTGAGAGTGAGATCATCCCATATTCATCCTTCTGTTTCTGACTTATTTCACTCAACATGATTTTTTCAAGGTCCATCCAAGATCAGCTGAAAACGGTGAAGTCACCATTTTTTACAGCTGAATAGTATTCCATTGTGTATCTAGACCACAACTTGCTCAGCCACTCATCTGTTGTTGGACACCTGGGTTGCTTCCAGGTTTTGGCTATTACAAATTGTGCTGCCAAGAACATATGTGTACACAGATCTTTTTGGATGGATGTGTTGAGTTCCTTAGGATATATCCCCAGGAGAGGAATTGCAGGGTCATAGGGTAGGTCCATTTCTAGCCTTCTGAGAGTTCTCCAGACTGTTCTCCACAGAGGTTGGACCAATTCACATTCCCACCAGCAGTGCAGGAGGGTTCCTTTGACCCCACACCCTCTCCAGCATTTGCTGCTGTTACCTTTTCTGATGTATGACATTCTCACAGGAGTGAAGTGGTATCTCATTGTTGTCTTGATTTGCATTTCTCTGACAATCAGAGACTTGGAGCATTTTTTCATGTGTTTCTTGGCCTTTTGGATCTCTTCTGTGGTGAATATTCTGTCCAAGTCCTCCCCCCATTTTTGGATGGGGTTATTTGTTTTCTTGTTGTTGAGTTTGGCAAGCTCTTTATATATGTTGGTTATTAAACTCTTATCTGATGTATGACATGTGAAGATCTTCTCCCATTCTGTGAGGGGTCTCTTGGTTTGGGTAGTGGTTTCTTTTGCTGTGCAGAAGCTTTTTAATTTGATGTAGTCCCATAGGTTTATACTTGCCTTAGTCTTCTTTGTAATTGGATTCGTTTCATTGAAAATGTCTTTAAAACTTATAAGGAAAAGAGTTCTGCCAATATTTTCCTCTAAGTATCTGATAGTTTCTGGTCTAACATCCAAGTCCTTGATCCACTTGGAATTTACTTTTGTATTTGGTGAAATACAGTGATTCAGTTTCATTCTTCTGCATGTTTCAACCCATTGTTTCCAACACCATTTGTTGAAGAGACTCTGCTTGCCCCATGTAATAGTCTGAGCCCCTTTGTCAAAGATTAGATGTCCATAGGTGTGGGGTATTTATTTTAATGAGAGAGATACAGAGCTCAGCTTTAGCTTATGGTGGTACTAGGGATTGAATCTAGGACCTTGGAGCCTCAGGCATGAATGTCTTTTGCATAACCATCATGCTTTCTCCCAAGTCCTTTTGTCATCCTTTGTGCCCATGTAGCACAAATGCACAAAGCAGCCCTGAGTATAGACCGTGCTGACCCCTCCTGCCACCACCAATGATAACCACCAAGGCTGCCCCTACATCTGAGTACTGGCTCTGCTGTCTACCTGCTGTGTGACTTTGGGCATTATATAAGGCAGATGGAACGGCCAAGTTGGGATGGTTTGTAACTTGGGCGCCCTAGTTTCTCATCTTAGCAAAGGTGCTCAGCACTCATCAGAGATGTCCCTGTCCAGTCCCCTCTGCCCTTCCATCAGCCCATCTGAGTTCTTCCCACCCCCATCTCTCCAGGCCCACAGGTCCTGGTGACTTAACTGAACAGTCACCTCATTCAAAGTCCTAGGCAGGGTTCCGTAGCCAGCCTGACCCTGTGCTGCCCTCCCCGAGTCAGAATAGCCCATACCTTGCCCGCATGAGTGCAGGCTGAGGGACTACAGCTGGGAGCCGCGCCCACCCTCACAGCTCACATTCCTTAGGAAGTGGATAACTTGATGATCTACAAGCGGAAGGCCATAGAGCACGTGCTGCAGGTGGAAACCTCCAAGAAGCCCTCAAAGGTGGTCAGCCCAGAGGAGATGCTGCAGTGGTACGTGCCGGCTGGTGAGAGGGAACAGGGTGGGGGAGATACCTAGAGTGGGGCCTCAGGGAAAGGGAATCACTGGGGCGGGGAAGCTTTCAGAGCCCACTAGCAAACTCACTGTGGGCATCAGGCTCCTTAGCACCGCTTGATGCCTAGCTGGGACTTCATCTGCCCCAAAATGCCTGACTGTAGCTGCGCTGCCCCGTGTGCTGTCTGCCCGCCCTTCTCTTCTTACCTGTCCACACACACGTGTACATGCAACGCTCCTCCCACTCCTTGCCTTTGCTCCCCTTTCCCCTGAGCAGCCGCTGACTTCTCCTCTTCTTCCATCCCTGCTGGCACTTTTTCTAGAAGCCTGCCCCATCCCTGGAGGCGCCCCTCCCTGCCCAGCAGTTAACCGCAGGACCCGTGTGGGCGGTGACTTCTGCTGTTCACTTTTGAGCCTTCCTCATCTGGCAGCACGCCTGGCAGGTCCGGCTCTATAAATAATTGACTCAATGAACAAAGCCAGTATGGACACCTCCCTGAACTCATGCCCTTGGCCTCGCAGGTGCCTCCTCTCCTTTTCATCTGTGCTCCCCCTCGCCCCCCAGGTTCCTGAAGAACAACAGTCATGTGGGGAAGGAGTGTGGGGAGCTCTTGCTGCAGCGAGGGACCACACAGGTGGCTGGAGGTAAGGATCACTGCAGGCAGCGCAGAGCTGAGCAGAGCCAGGAACAGTCACTGAGCCCGAGGCTGCCCCAGTGCTGTGCAGATGATGGCTCCTCTCAGGGCTGCAGCGCTGACTGAGCTATGCCAGGTGGCACAGGAAGCCGCGCTCACTGGGCCAGGTGGCTGCTCACCCGGTAGAGTATACACGTAACCATGCTCGAGGACTTGGGATCAAGCCCCGATCCTCACCTGCTGTAATTAGAAAACAAAAAGGACTTTGCAGGAGCGCAGCTGCTCGGCTTGGGTTTGGAACAATCGAGGTTGATGACGCGGAGGTAGTAAAGGAGTGTACAGGGGCATGGCTTGGCGCAGGCTTAAGACATGGCGGCACAGCAGTATGGAACGGAGTACTTTAGGTACGACAGGCTGGGCAGTTACAGGCAGAGCTAAGACCAGGCTGGGCACATGAGAAAGGTTAATTACCAAAGTTCAGATTCACGTGTGTACAAGGCCCAGGAGGAGCGGCTATGGCGGGCCCAGCATGTTAGAAAGCAGGGAGCCGGAAGAGCCGAGTGCAAGAACCGAACACCGAAAAAGAAAGGGTAGGACTTCCCGGCCACCTGCAAGTTAAATAACTTGGTTTACATAAGTCCGTCAGTCATATTCTAATTGTGTCCGAATCGCTATTGTGAGCCAGCATGCAGTATCCCAACACCCACCTGCAGGGGATGCTTCGTGAGATGTCTCTTTCTCTCGCCCTATTTCTTTTTGTCTCTATAAGAAAAAGAAAGAAAAAATGACCACCAGGAATGGTGGAGTCATCTTTCAGGCACTGAGCCCCAGTGATAACCTTGGTGGCAGACTAAGAGGATGAGAGAGAAGGTGGAGCGTTATCCAGGGAGCCTCTTGCTAGCGCTCCCTATCCCCCGCCCCCGCCCCCACCCCCGCCCCCGATTTATTTTGTGCATGCATGCAGCAGGGAGACCAAGACCACAGCACTGCTCTGATGTATGGCATGCTGGGGATAAATAAGTAAGTAAATAAATAAATAGGATTTTCAGGGGTTTTTAAAGTTTTTTTTATTTAATTAATTCATTTTAAAAAAATATTTATTCCCTTTTGTTGCCCTTGTTTTATTGTAGTTATTGTTGTTGTTATTGATGTCGTCATTGTTGGATAGGACAGAGAGAAATGGGGAGAGGAGGGGAAGACAGAGAGGGGGTGAGAAAGATAGACACCTGCAGACCTGCTTCACTGCTTATAAAGCGACTCCCCTGCAGGTGGGGAGCCGGGGCTCGAACCGGAATCCTGGTGCCGGTCCTAGTTAATTCATTTTTATTGGGGCACAACTCAACTCTGGCTTTTGGTGGTGCCAGGAATTGAACTTGGTGGGTGGCGGAAGAATGGAAGGAAGGGAGGGAGAAAAAAAAATTAGAGAGAGAGAGGAGTCATCAACCCATACAGTTTTCTTAGGTAAAGATAAACACATGCAAATAAGAAAACCACATTTCCTTCACTCCTACATATAACAGGTCCCCTTGGAAAACCCATTCTGCAGCTTCCTTGCCCTTGGGAGCAGTGAAGCCTCAGTAGGGGGGAAAAACAACAACAAACATTGAGATAGCTTATCTCTTCCCGGGCAAGGAGCAAGGCAGTGGCTTTGAAGGTCCTTCCAGATCCCCCCAGGAATGCCCCCTGTGACCATGAGAAGCCCAGATCCCTGACTGTCAGGCAGCTGGAATTTTGCCCATTTGACAGACGAGAATTTCTATCAATGTGGTTCTGACTTGTCTTTTCCTCTTATGAGAATGACTCCTTGTTGCTGCTACTGAGAATTGTGCTGTCCTATCCTCTTGCCTGTCTTTGTTATTTATTGGTCTTCTCTGTTTGTAGGAACTTTTCTGGTGTTGGGAGATTGTATTGAAGCTACTTTTTCCTAGTTGTCATTTGTCTTTGTTACCAAATCAAAAGTTACAAAATCAAAATGCCAGTCAAGAAGCAAGGGGTTGTGCAAGAAAATGAGTTTATTGGGGAGCCAGGCAGTAGTGCAGTGGGTTAAACACACATGACACAAAGCACAAGGACCTGCTTGAGGATCCCCCCCCCCCCCCCCCCCCCCCCCGTCTTCCCCTCTTCTATTTCTCTCTGTCCTATCTAACAACAACAACAATATTAACTACAACAATGATAAACAACAAGGGGAACAAAAGGGAAAAAATGGCCTCCAGGAGCAGTGGATTCGTAGCGCAGCGCACCAAGCCCCAGTGATAACCCTGGGGGCAAAAAAGAAAAAAAAAAAAGAGGGCTCTGAACTCCAATTCCATCATGACCTGGAGAGAGGAGGTAAAAAGGTAGTACGTTCGAAGTAGTAAGTAGTAGTAGGTGTGGGTATGACTTAGAAAGGAAGAGAAAGCAGGGCCATAGGAAAAAATGGGCAAATAGGGGGTAGGTGGTGGTGCACATGGTTAAGCACACACATTGCAATGCACAACGACCCAGGTTCAAGCAGTGGATTAAGCGCACGTGGCACAAAGCTCAAGGACCAATGTAAGGATCACGGCTCGAGCCCCCGGCTCCCCACCTGCAGGGGAGTCACTTCACAAGCAGTGAAGCAGGTGTGCAGGTGTCTGTCTTTCTCCCCCCCTCTGTCTTTCTGTCTTCCCCATCTCTCTCCATCCAACATCTCTGTCCTAGCCAACAATGACAACATCAATAACAACAACAACTGTAACAATAAAGTAACAAGGGCAACAAAAGGGAATAAATAAATATTTTAAAAAATATTTTAAAAAGAACAATTCAGCCCAGGAACAGTGGAACTGCACACAAACAATGCCCTGGCACCACCAAGAACCCCAGGAGGGTGGAAGGGCTTCTCCTTGCCCCACCCTCCCACCAGAGAACCCTAAAACATCCAGTCTTTTAGCTCTTGATTTCATTCTAACTTCCCCAGGTGAGTTCTGACATCAGGTAGCTTAGTTCCCAAAACAAATCTTATTGATATACCATAAATGTCTGTTTAACTAATGGTAATGTTACTATTGCAGCCAGGGCAATAGTTCAGTAGTGTGGTAGCTACAGGCCGGAGGCCCCACGTTCAATCCCTATTACTGCATGTATCAGTTATTCTCTGTCTCATGTGAAACTCTACTTCATATGAAATATATAAATCTGGGGTCAGGCGGTGGCACACCTGGGTAAGCGCACATATTACAGTATGCAAGGACCCAGGTTCAAGCCCCTGGTCCCCACCTGCAGAGGGAAAACCTCATGAGTGGTGAAGCAGGTCTGCAGGTGTCTCTTTGTCTCTCTCCCTGTTTCCCCGTCCTCTCAATCTAAGAAAATAAAAATATAAAAAAGAAATAATCTTTAAAAATAATAGCAACGCCGGTAGTATTAATAACAGCAGTCACGTACTCAAATAATAGAACTGCACCCCTGCCTTTGAGTCCTGCCCCTTAGTCCCACCCGCCTCTCTGCCCCCTGGAAGTAAATGTCTGCCTAGTCATTGCACAAACACTTTGCGGACTCCTGGGGTCCCAGCTGTGAATAAAAGGCCAGCCTCCTCTTATCCTGTGGGAGCTCTATTCCCACATGGGGAAGTGCAGTGGAGCCGTGACTGACAAGAGCTGACAAGAGCGAGCGCCTTAGGAAGCCTTAGGAGTGGTGCCGAGAGAAATCAGAAGGGGATGGCGAGCCCCAGTGGGAGGTCTGGGAAGCCTGGCTGGCAGTGTGTTTGAGCAGATGCTAGCAGGAAGGGGGAGCGGTCACGCGGCATCTGCCTAGCTGACGCCAGTGTTTGTAGCCCCTGCTCACTTCTCAGGAGGCCCCAGGCTCTGCTTCCGGGAACCTCCCGGCTGTTTCTGCTGCCCCTCCTCCAGGGAGCCTTGGCTCAGCCAGGAGCTCACCCCGCCTCTTTGGTCTTCGTCTGCATCCCGCTGTCTTTGATATGATGCTTAGCTTTGGAGCACTTCCTAGCATTTAAAGCTCCGGATGAACTTTTTCTTAAAAAATATTTATTTACTTATTTTCCCTTTTCTGCCCTTGTTTTTTTAATTGTTGTTGTAGTTATTATTGATGTCGTTGTTGGATAGGACAGAGAGAAATGGAGAGAGGAGGGGAAGACAGAGAGGGGGAGAGAAAGATAGACACCTGCAGACCTGCTTCACCGCCTGTGAAGTGACTCCCCTGCAGGTGGGGAGCCGGGGGCTCAAATTGGGATTCTTACGTTGGTCCTTGGGCTTTGCGCCACATGCGCTTAACCCGCTGCGCTACTGCCTGACTCCCAGGATGAACTGTTTTAAAAAATATTTTTTATTTACTGGATAGAGACAGAGACATTGAGAATGGAAGGCAGAGATGAGAGAGAGAGAGAGCCCTGCAACACTCTCACCACTTGTGAAGCTTCCCCTCTGCAAGCAGACACAAGGGGCTTGAGCCTTGGTCTTTGCACGTTGTAACATATGCACACCACCACCCGGCCCACAGAAGGAGCTTTCTAATTAGTGTTAATGACTGTGACTGCTCTAGGGGAGCATTCTTCCACCTTTCAGTTTCAGACAGGGAGAGGCAGAGAATGGGCCAGGCTGCGGTGTGTCCAGTTGAGCATGTCACCATGCTCCAGGACCCAGGTTCAGATCCCCTGGTCCCCACCTGCACAGGAGAAGCTTCACAAGCAGTAAAGCAATGCTGCGTGTATCCCCCTTTACTCTTTCTCAGTCTCCCCCTTGCCTCTCAATTTCTGTCCTATCAAAACAAACAGAATTTAAAAATGTAAAGAGAGAGACCACTCTACCATTCCTAGAACTTCCTTTTGGTGCCATGCATGACGCTCCCATGTGGCGCTTGGAATGTGAACCCGGGGCCTTATGTATGGTAAAGTGAGCTCTCTCCTGCCCCCCCAGAGAAGGATCAAGACTTTTCGGGGAGGAGAATGAAGATGCCATCCCCCCCCCACTTTATCCACTACTGCCCTCGGATGAAGCACACTGGTCCAGTGCTAGGTGGCAGTGGGTACGCTCTGCTCTGGTTGAACCCTGAGATTACCAAAGGTGGGGCTCACCAGCCCAGTCTGAAGCAATGAGGCCCAGCTGGAAGGGCCCTGGCAGGCAAGGCCAGGTCTCTCTGACCCAGCACTGAGGCTACTCTTTGTGCTCCTGTCCCCAGGTCTGGTGCTGAACAGAGACCGCAGGATCGCCTTGGTGAGCCCCGCTGCAGCCCTTCAGCTTCCTTCTTTTCCAGCCACGTAGCATTCCTGCTTTCTGTTAGAAAGTATCATGGGGGGCCAAGGGGAGGTTTACCTGGTAGTGTACATACTTCGCCAAGTGTGTGGACTGAGGTTTGAGCCGCCAGCCACCGTGTGGGAACCTCTACATGATGGAGCATGCGGTGGGGTTTCCCTCCTCGTTTCTGTGAAGTTATGAAGGAGGCAGAGGTGACCTGTAGGCTAAAGGGCAGAAGTCTGGAGGGAGCCCCCAGGAGGGAGCTGGTCCCTGTGGTGACCCGGGCTCCTGAGAAGTGGCTGCCTCATTTGTAAAAGACCATCAGGAACAGACACTTAGATCTGTGGACTTTGCTGTCCGTTTAATTACACAGGAAAGATACAGACAAGGGAATGAAAAGAAGGTAAGCAGAGAGATGCAGAGCTCCATAAAAGACTTTCCCGCTTGAAGCTCAGCGGTCCCAGAGTCAAACTCCAGCACCACCAGGAGCCAGAGCTAAGCAGTGCTCTCGTCTTTCTCTCTATAATTCTCTCATTAAAATAAATTATTTTTAGAGAGAAAAGACAAAGGGGCCAGGCATTGGCACACTTGGCTTAGCACTCACATCCGTGTGCAAGGATGAAGGTTCAAGTCCCTGGTCCCCACCTGCAGGAGGAAAGCTTCACAAGTAGTGAAGCAGGTTTGCAGGTGTCTTTCTCCCTATCTCCCCCCCTCATCTCAATTTCTGTCTATACCCAATAATAAACAATTTTTAAAAAGAGAGAAAAGAGGGATACAGAGGAAGAGAGAAAAAAGGCGAGAAGCAGGCAGCACCAGCAGGGTTCTCACAAAGGCTTTCTTGTTTTCACACTGTCACCTCCTGAGGCAAGACTCACACCCTGCCCTGTGTCTCGCACTGAGGTTCCTTGTCCTTTTTAGAAAACTGTTGCAGAAACCCACTTGTGTTGTATTACCCCACCCAGAGTCTTAAGTAGAGATGGATTTTCAGCCTCTGCCCTGAGCATCAGCAGGTTCCCAACAAGCCTGCCTGCCAGGGAGCCCTTGCCCTGTGGGTAAAATCTGCATTCAGCAGGCCGGGAGGGGAGGAGCTGCCGTGTCAGGGTGTGAGAAGAGCCTAAGTTGAGACCTGGCGCCATCTCCTGTTGTCAATTGATGGTGACACAGTTCCTGGGCCTTTCAGATCCTCCCCTGCCCGTCATCTAGCTCTGCTGTGGGAGGGGATCTTGTGTGACTGGCTGAGTCAGTCCTCCGTGACTCTCAACAGAAGACCTGGGAGATGAGATGACACGCCTCTGTCTCTAGAAGAGCACCCGAGGTTCTGTCAGCCTGCAGTGTGCAGAGAGAGGCTCAGGGCAGACCATGAGCGTTCATGGCTGATTCCTCCCCCCTTTTGCCTCCAGGGTTAATGCTGGGGCTTGGTGCCAGCACTCTGAATCCACTGCTCCCAGCGGCTTTTTTTTTTTTTTTTTTTTTTTTGGTAGGACAGAGAAGTTGAGAGGGGAAGGTACAAGTACAAATAGAGAGGGAGACAGTAGGGTAGGGGTAAATAGCATCATGGCTATGCAGACTCTCATGCCTGAGGCTCCAAAGTCTGAGGTTCAATCTCCACATCACCGTAAGCCAGAGTTGAGCAGTGGTCTGGTAAAACAGAGAGGGAGACAGACATCTGCAGATCTGCTTCACCACTCAAGAAGTGTCCCCCACCCCGCAGGTGGGGAGTAGGGGGCTCAAACCCGGGTTGCATGATTGTTGGCTGGTGGCACTATGTACGCCTAACTGGGTGTGCCACCGTCTAGCCCCCGACTAATTTCTCCCCGACTTCACAGGAGGTTAATATTCATCAAAATGATGGAGTATTGGGCCTGACTTCACCGAGTCTGGCCATGTGAGAATTTTGATTTACAAAGCTCCCCCTGCCACACTGAGAGCCAGAGCCACTGGTGGAGAGGAAATTCTGAGAGTTCTTGCCCTTGGCAGGCCCTCAGGCTAGAGCAGCACTGTCCCATGGAAACAGAAAGCAGGTGTGGTGTATTTTCTACTTGGGGGCTGGGAGAGCTCACCCAGTGAAGCTTTCCTCTTATGAAGCATTTATAAATAAACAAACAGGGTCAATTCATTAAATAAATAGGCCACTCAGTGGCGGCATTAACACTGGGGTGAGGGAAACCTTGGGTTCTTATATCAGATGTCATCATTTCAGTCTATGACCAACATAAAAAAACTCACTGAGAAACTTCACAATTTTTGGTGCCATTTTTAAAATCCAGCAGTTTAAAACTTCTAGCACATCTCAGTTTGGAGCAGCCTGGCCGTGGGTGCTGTGCTGGACACCACCTGCCTTGGCATCTTAAGTGGGTGGGCTTTGAGCTTTGATGGAGCCAGTAGGGGACAAGGGGACTCAGGTCTGTTCATTCTGCACCATGGCCTCAGCCCCTGCAGCAGGTGGCTCTCCTTGCAGAGCGCATGGCCCAGGCTAGCTGGGCAGTGCTTACAAGGCAGCCTTTGTAGACTCCCATGGCTTACCCCTAAAGTGTGGGCCCAGATCACTTCTCTGTACCCATTGCATGGCCATGCCCAGCTGTAGGGGTCTGGGCAAAGAGGAGTCTCAGGGTCACTGGATAGAGACCTTTGTCTGCAGGTGATGCTCATGGCACTGTGTGCTTAGCCAGGTGCGCCATGGCCCAGGCCCCGTAACCAATTCCTCCTTGTGGGGCTGAAGCTGCCCTGCCGAGCCCCAGCTGTTCCTGGTAGACAGCCCTGCATCCACAGGACTGCCTGGTGTCTCGTAGTGGGAACTCACTGTGGTTTTGCCTACAGCCAGAGCATTCTTTCGACTTCGTCAGCAGGGAGATGTTTGCGAATTTGCTCAAGAAGCTGCAGGCCCACATCCTGCTCATCAAGTAAGTGAATTGAGCAGCCAAGGCCAGACCTGCATTTCTCCCGTGAGACTAGTCTCCTTCCTTCTTAGGAAGAAGCCCCTTAGGGCTCAGTTCACGTTCAAGCCCAGAAAAACTTCCTTGTGGAGCCAGGGCTTCAGTGCTTTCATTCACATAGCACCTCCATACCCAGCTGAGCTCTCTTCTGATATCAAGTAGATGTGTGCTTGGGTAAGACCGACAGCACATGTGAAAACTAGCATGAGCTTTTTTTATTGTTGTTGAAATGTTGAAAATGTTCTACAATTAACTAGTGATGGTTGTACAACTCTGACCATACCAGAGAAAAGTGGAATTATGTACTATAAATGACTTCAGTAGGCTTTTTGGACAGTGGACTCAAGAGCCTGTAGTTATGACCTCAGGCGGCTTGTTGAGTGGGACTCACCTGCAACACTCACTCCCTGAGAGCAGGCGCTGAATTAAGCTGGGAAATCAGAGGGTGGTCAGATCTGGGTCTCCTCAGAGCCAGGACCCTGGGGGGTCAGGTAGAGGTAAGCCCTGGTTTCTTTGCAGAGCAATCCAAGGATTTCATGATGTAAGAAGAGCCAATGATGCTGAAAAGGAGCCCATGGTTTTCATGCTCCACACAATGAGATCCATCCTGAAAGAGGTAGGTGCTTGGCACAGGGGTGTCAGGACATTCTTGGGTGGCCTCACCCATCTCTTCTTGTCCCGGGACCCCAGGTCTATCTGGCACCCAGTCTTAAACAGATAACCACCACCAGCTGCTAGACCTTGCGCCTGGCTGTGGGTGGAAACCTGGCGTCATATCTGAATCAGCACAGGAAGCAGTTCACTGGCAGAGCTCCTATTTATTTAGCCTCTCACATCCCCTGGGCCAGGTTTCCCTAGGCTGGAGGCAGCTCCACAGTTCCACAGGGACCCAAACAACAGTTGGCCCTGTACTTCCTCTTACTGGCCAAGTCACATCAGCAAGTACTGACTGTGGGTGAGGGTGAGTTTCCAAATTGGGAGGGTTGGGCTGGTGCTGTGACCATGACCCTTTCCTGGGACAGGCAGAACAGGTAGGAAAGGTCAAAAAATAGTTTGTCTTCCCCCAAATGGACCTCAGGTAACCAGAAGTAACAGCACCCTGCCTCCTGGCCCCCACTGTGTACCTGGGCAGGGGACTGTGAGGCGCCTCCCTCCCACCACACCTGACCGTGTATGTTTCCTCTCCTGCAGCGGTTCCAGTTTGTGGAGGTCCCAGGCAACCACTATGTTCACATGAACCAGCCCCAGCACATAGCTCATGTCATCAGCCTCTTCTTACAGAGTGGGAAGTGAGGTCCAGCCAGAGCCTTGTTAAGCCCTGGTATCCCCCAAGTCCCCCACCAGGCCACTGATCCTGACCACAGGGGCTATCAGAGACGATTATGAGAGTCAGGGACGTAGAGATCTGACTTTAACATTGTGACCCCAATTGGAAGACAGATTTGGGGGGAGGGGGCTGTCTATTGTTGGCTGGGTCTGCGCTGAGCTGGAAGCTACCGAAGTGAGGGTCAGGAAAGCACACGGCCAGCCTGCCCCACCAGGCCTGCCTTTTCTAGACCTTTCCTGCTACCAGGCTGAGAAAATAAAAAATATTCTGAGTTCCCACTGCTTTTGAGGCACCTTCACTGCAGGAGGGGAAGGGGTGAGCAGTCAAGGCCTTGAAAAAAAGAGGCTGGGACAAGGAAGGGCCACTTCCAGGGTGGTGGTGTGGAGGGTTTCGCCAGTCCTGGGCCTGAGATACTGAAGCACAGACAGCACAGGGGAACCGTGTCCTCCTCCATCCCCCATGGGTTTAGACTTTGGGCCTGCTGGACAGCCTACAAATGGTGTTCTAGGCCCACAAGTCCTGCCAGCACCACCGGCACTGTCCACCTCTTTCCAAGGGCCAGTGTGGCTCAGTAGGGTCGGAATTTGCGTTGGGCCCGCATCAGTTCAATCCTCTGCTTGTCCTCCTCAAACTTCTTGCGCAGCTGTGCCAGATCTGGGGTGTGGTGGAAGGAGGAGGAAACAAAACAAAGCCAGGGTCAGACAATGTGGCCCCCACAGTAAAGAGCAGTGAGAAAGCCAAAAGCCACCCCCCTGGCCTCAGGTGAAGGAACAAGGTTCTGGGGGTGTGGAGAGATCCCCAGGAAGACCAGCCCCAGCCTCCTACCACTGCAGCAACAGACTGGAGGAGATGCCAAGAAATAAGGAGGCCTCACCCCAGAAACCACAGAATTCAGATGGCACTCTGGTCACTGAGTGACCTGGACAAAGGACGTGGGTCTAGAGATAAGAGGGGAGACTGGGGCAGCTGGGGTGAGTCAAGGGAAGAGGATGGGCAGGAGTCAGGTATGGAAGGAAGGGAGGGCAGAGTGCAGGGAGGAGCTGTGAGGCAGTGGGGGGTTGGGACGGGCTGCTGGGTCAGGGCCACCCCAGGTCCTCCAGGAGGATGCCCCTTTCACTCTACACAGACACGCCACGTTCTTTCTCATGCACAAGCACCTGCATTGGTGCTCAGAGCCCACAGCGCCCTCCTCTGGCACCACCAGGGAGAACTTGGGTCTGGCTCTCTGCAGTGTGGTTTCTTGCTGGAGGCTGTCAGGCCTCCTCTTGGGTGTGGGATCTCTCCATCTTTTTAGCCTGCAAATGGCCTAAGGATAGCAGCTGCTGGGATCCTAAACCCTGAGTCTGTTGGGCAGTCTGTACCCAAAGAGTCGCCTGTCCCAGAAGCACTGGGCTCGGCTTGACACAGAGCGGTGGGGCGGGGTGGGGAAGGCCTCTTACGCTCCATCTTGCTTTCGCGGTGCTGCCAGGCGTAGAAGTTGAGTAGCTCCTTGCGGGCTCGCTTGCGCTTCTCCTTCTCCAGCACCCGCAGGTTGGCTGCCTCCGTCCGCGGGAGTACAGCCCGCCTGCCCCTGCGCGTGACCTTCACCCAGCCCTCCTCGTCGGGGACCCCTTCCTCCTCCTTGGCCTTGGCCTCCTCCTGTGAAGAATTCAGCCGCTATGGGTAGGTCCCAGGGTCCCCCACAGCCCCAGGAGCGCATTCCCGTGCACCCAGAAGCAGTCTGGTCCCCACCCAAACACATCCCTGCTGCTCCCTCTGCCCAGTGTTGCTGGCTGAGTAGGGAGGGGACAGACATGCCCACACAGCCTCTACCACCCTCAAGCCATGCCTTCCACAGGCCACTGGCAGGCTAGATGTCACCAGGACAAACTGCTACACTGGGCTCATTCAGGCTTGGTCGCCCCTGTGGAAGCCCCACCTCATCCATCTTCTTGTCATAGGTCACCATGAACGTGTCCACTTCCTCCTGCAGGGCCTCAGGGTCCAGCACTGAGTCTGCATAGTCACAGATCCACTCTGAAGGCAGGAAGATGGGGAGACGGGGCTTCCTCAGGCTGACACTCAGGGCTCAAGGGGTAAGGAAGAGCCGAAGGGCACGGGAGGAGGCGGGGGGCGGCACCACCACTCACTGTGAATGCCGCTCTTCACCGGGTGACTTTCTGTGGAGACCAGCAGCGGGCCCTGCAGAGCCAAGGCAGCCAGCACCCCTCCTCGCTTCTGGAACACTATGTAGCCCACCTGGAATCCCTGGGAGGGGTGAGGAGGGAGACACCAGAGTGAGGGGAGCCATCCCGCCCCCCCAGTTGGCACGAGGATGCCCATCTGCGCTCATCCTGCCCTGGCGTGGACCAGTGAGGGTACTGAAGTTTGAGGATAACCTCTTAGAAGTGACCGTTCCCCATCTCCCCGTGGAGAAGCCAAGTACGTGGAGGCTATTGTCCAGCTCGGAGAAGGACTCTGAAAACTGTGCTTGCCCGGGGCCAGGGGGATAGAAGAGCGCACACTAGTTTAAATGTCATCTACTGAACCATAGATGACAGAAGAAATGTGGCAAGAAGGCCTGGGGGTGGCACGGTGGATACAGTGTTAGGCTTTTAAACACAAGGCCCTGAGTTTGATCCTCAGCCTCACATGGGCCAGGATGAAGTTAGGTTTCTCTCTCCCTCTCTCATAAATACGGAAGAAAAGAATGAAGGTGAAGACAGCAGCACTCTAGGCCACCCAGCAGAGGCATGCTTGACTCTGGTGGGGGGAGCAGATGGTCTCTAAGCTCACACCCAGGATGATGGGAGAGCAAGACAGGAGCTAAAGGACCTGGCAGGCGGTGAGGGCTGCCTAGGACTACGGGGAACACCCCCAAAGTCCCTCTGCCACTCCTCTCCCACGCCATACCCCACTCCAGCAGACCCCAATACAAGAACGCTTACCGGAACGGGCTTGGGGTTAAAAAACTTCGACCTGGGCTCCTTGGGGACCTCGGCCAGGTCTGGCTTCTCCTGCAACTCCACGGACTGGATGGGGCCACAGGAGGAGAGTAGGTGGGACAGGCTCTCCTGCCAGGGACAGGGAAGCAGGGTGTGAGAGGCAGGGCACCTCTGGAGCCTCCTTCAGCCAAGCAATACTGTCAAGGCAGCAGGACACCCAAGCCAGGGCCTGGGGGAAGGGCCTGGGCAGGTTTTGGCCTCAACACAGAGGTCAAACACCTATCCTCCTCTGCCACTGGCCAGCTTGGTGAAAGGTCAGGTTAAAAACTATGAGTAGGGAGTCAGGTGTAGTGCAGCAGGTGGCGCAAAGTGCAAGGACCGGTGTAAGAATCCTGGTTCGAGCCCCTGGCTCCCCACCTGCAGGGGAGTCGCTTTACAGGTGGTGAAGCAGGTCTGCAGGTATCTGTCTTCCCCTCCTCTCTCCATTTCTCTGTCCTATCCAACAATGACAGCAATGCCAACAACGATAAACAGGGGCAACAAAAGGGAAAATAAATAAATATATATATATATAAAAAAACTGTGGGTGGGGAGTCGGGCAGTAACGCAGCAGGTTAAGCGCATGTGGCACAAAGCACAAGGACTGGCGTACGGATCCTGGTTCGAGCGCCCGGCTCCCCACCTGCAGGGGAGTCGTTTCACAGGTGGTGAAGCAGGTCTGCAGGTGTCTATCTTTCTCTCCCCTTCTCTGTCTTCCCCATCCTCTCTCCATTTCTCTCTGTCCTATCTAACAATGATGACATCAATAACAACAACAATAATAACTACAACACTAATGAAAAACAAGGGCAACAAAAGGGAAAATAAATATTTTGTTAAATTAAAAAAAAAACTGGGTGGTGGCAACAGTCTCATAAATCAACGTTTTCTCAATAAAGTGCTATAAAAGTTGTGGGGGCCCTGCACACTGTGCCATGCCTCAGGCCCACCACATGGGAGCACCAGACCCCCTCCCCAGCCATCAGGCAATGAGCCCCCAATATCCACTCAACCTCCCCAGCTGCCCCCAACCTATCATTGGTCTTGCTGCAGGAGACCATGTCCAGTCCAAGTCTCACCCTGTGTTTTCCTTTCTTTGTTTTTAAGCTCCATCCATAACAGTTCATCCAGTTGGCTGGAAGAAGGGGGTATAGAAGAATTTCTCATACTCAATCTAACTCAGCTCACAGACTCCTTTCCCTCAGGTCAGGTCCCAGCTCAGCGCTGGACTGAACAAGCCCCCTGCCTACAAATCTGCTGCCTGTCCCCTCCCTGCCCTACCTGCTCTCCAGCTCTCATGCCCGAGGCTTTGAGGTCCCAGGTTTAATCCACATAACCATAAGCCATGGACAGTGGAATGATGCTATGGTGTCTTCCTTCTCTGACAGTCTCTCCTTCAAAATAATGAATGAAAAACTGGGGTAGGGAGGCCCCCGGTGCCACACTGGGGAAAAAAATGATTCTGAAAGAGATTTTAAGTTTAAGAACAAAATCTTACTCTTTTTTTTTTGGTAGGTGAAGATGTTTGTTGTTATCCTGATTTTCTTTTTTTTTTTTAAATTTATTTTATTTTATTTATTTATTCCCTTTTGTTGCCCTTGTTGTTTTATTGTTGTAGTTATTATTGATGTCGTTGTTGTGGGATAGGACAGAGAGAAATGGAGAGAGGAGGGGAAGACAGAGAGGAGGAGAGAAAGACAGACACCTGCAGACCTGCTTCACCGCCTGTGAAGGGACCTGCCTGCAGGTGGGGAGCCGGGGGCTTGAACCGGGATCCTGACGCCGGTCCTTGAGCTTAGCGCCACCTGCGCTTAACCCGCTGCGCTACCGCCCGACTCCCTGTTATCCTGATTTTCTAAGACCACCATCTAAGTTTTGCTATCTGAATCAGCCAATTGCAAAAAAGGGTTCAATTTAGTTTACTGGAATCAGGATGGTGGTTATTGACAGGGATGGGGGAGGCACAAGGAAACTTCTGGGGTGCTGTCTATGAAATGTATATGCCCTCTCTGCCCCTCCTGCACTGCTGGAGGAATGTCAATTGGTCCAACCTCTGTGGAGAACAGTCTGGAGAACTCTCAGAAGGCTAGAAATGGACCTACCCTATGATCCTGCAATTCCTCTCCTGGGGATAGATCCTAAGGAACCCAACACATCCATCCAAAAAGATCTGTGTACACATATGTTCTTGGCAGCACAATTTGTAATAGCCAAAACCTGGAAGCAACCCAGGTGTCCAACAACAGATGAGTGGCTGAGCAAGTTGTGGTCTAGATACACAATGGAATACTACTCAGCTGTAAAAAATGGTGACTTCACCGTTTTCAGCCGATCTTGGATGGACCTTGAAAAAAATCATGTTGAGTGAAATAAGTCAGAAACAGAAGGATGAATATGGGATGATCTCACTCTCAGGCTGAAGTTGAAAAACAAGACCAGAAAAGAAAACACAAGCCGAACCTGAAATGGAATTGGAGTATTACACCAAAGTACAAGACTCTGGGGTGGGTGGGTGGGGAGAATACAGGTCCATGAAAGATGATGAATGACATAGTGGGGGTTGTATTGTTAAATGGGAATCTGGGGAATGTTATGCATGTACAAACTATTGTATTTACTGTTGAATGTAAAACATTAATTCCCCAATAAAGAAATAAATTATTAAAAAAAAAAGAAATGTATATGCCCTCTCTGCAAACAAACATTACAATAAAGTTTAAAAATAACAACTGTTCGGGAGTCGGGCTATAGCGCAGCGGGTTAAGCGCAGGTGGCGCAAAGCACAAGGACCGGCATAAGGATCCTGGTTCGAACCCCGGCTCCCCACCTGCAGGGGAGTCGCTTCACAGGTGGTGAAGCAGATATGCAGGTGTCTATCTTTCTCTCCTCCTCTCTGTCTTCCCCTCCTCTCTCCATTTCTCTCTGTCCTATCCAACAACGACAACAACAATAATAACTACAACAATAAAACAAGGGCAACAAAAGGGAATAAATAAAATAAAATAAAAAAAATAAAAACTTCTGAAAAAAATAATAACTGTTCAAAGGGGGTTGATAGCATAATGGTTATGCAAACACTCTCATGCCTGAAGCTCCTCTGTCTCAGGTTCAATCCCCCCGAACCTCCATAAACCAGAGCTGAGCAGTGCTCTGGTGAAAAAGAAAAATAAATAAATAGATAAAAATAACAACTGTTCCTCCTAGTGATTCTTTAACTATTTTTAAAAATATTTATTTTCCCTTTTGTTGCCCTTCTTGCTTTATTATTGTTGTTGTCACTGATGTCGTTGTTGGATAGGACAGAGAGAAATGGAGAGGAGAGGAAAACAGACGGGGAGAGAAAGACAGACACCTGCAGACCTGCTTCACTGCTTGTGAAGCGACTCCCCTGCAGGTGGGGAGCCGGGGCTCAAACTGGGATCCCTACGCCGGTCCTAGCTCTTTGCACCATGTGCACTTAGCCCGCTGCGCTACCACCCGACTCTCATTCTTTAACTATTGAGGAATCTGAAAAATTGGTTTTCTGAAAAAAAGAATCATCTATAATCCCGTGATTCCCTTACTTTTTCTTTTGTAAATTTACAGAAAACTAAATTAACAGCTTTTATAAAATAACAATAAAAACAACAGCCATAGCCTGGGTGACTTGTAGGGGTAATTTAATTCTCATTCCCTCCTTCTTTTTTTAAAAAATATTTATTTATTCCCTTTTGTTGCCCTTGTTGTTTTATTGTTGTAGTTATTATTGTTATTAATATCGTTATTATTGGATAGGACAGAGAGAAATGGAGAGAGCAGGGGAAGACAGAGAGGGGGAGAGAAAGATACATACCTGCAGACCTGCTTCACCACCTGTGAAGCGACTCCCCTGCAGGTGGGGAGCCGGGGGCTCAAACCAGGATCCTTATGCCGGGCCTTGTGCTTTGCGCCACGTGGGCTGCCATGTGCGCTTAACCCACTGCGCTCCCTCCCAACTCTCCTCCCTCTTTTTTTAAATATTTATTTATTCCTTTTATTGCCCATTTTTGTAGTACTGTTTTATTTATTATTGATGTCGTTGTTGGATAGGACAGAAATGGAGAGAGGAGGGGAAGACAGAGAGGGGGAGAGAAAGACAGACACCTGCAGACCTGCTTCACCGCCTGTGAGGCGACTCCTCTGCAGGTGGGGAGCCGGGGGCTCCAACCAGGATCTTTACACCAGTAGCCTCCCTCTTTTTCACCAGAGCACAGCTTAGTTTTGGTTATGGTGGTGCCGGGGATTAAGCCTATGATCTCTGATGCCTCAGGCATGAAAGTCTTTTGCATAACCATTATGCTATCTCCCCAGTCCTGATTTCATTTTCTTAAATTCTTTCAGTGTACATTTATAAGCAGAGAACAATAGTATGCAATTCAAATAACTCTAAGTAATAATAAACAGCTCTGAATCCATAGAAATATATTTTTTAAAAACACAGCCTAGGAAAAGGTACAGTGGAAGGAGGTTTAAACTTTTGAGCATGAGGTCTGGAGTTTGAACCCTGGCACCTCATGTGCCAGAGTGATACTCTGGTTCTCTCTCCCCTCTCATTAATTAATAAACCCATCTTTAAAAACCACTTATCTTGGGCAGGGGAGATAGTACAGTGGTTACGTGCAAGGACCCAGTTTGAGCCCCTGGTCCCCACCTGCAGTGAGAAAGTTTTGCAAGTGGTGAAGCAGTGTTGCAGGTGTCTCTTTGTCTCCCTATCACCTTCTTCCCATTTGATTTCTGGCTGTCTCTATCCAATAAATAAATAAAGATAACTTTTTAATTATTAAAAAAAAAAAAAAAAAGCAAACACCACATCTCTTGAAAGTCAATTTCCTATAGAAGAGAGGCAGCCCCTGGGACACCTCTTCAAGGGGTTCCCATTAGCTGTTTCGACCTCATACCACGTATTTTTGAGGGGGCAGTGGGAACCCAGCTCTGCCTGAAGCCCCCTCCCAGACAGACACCAGCTTACCTCTGTGCAGTACGGGGGCACATTGAGGATGAAGAGTGTCCGCTTTGGAGGCCAGGATGACTTGGTGCCTTCTCGAACTCTATGTTCTCTGGCATAGAGGTAATGAGAAGCCTGCTGCTTCTCAGAGAACTTGATGGGAATGGCTGGACGGGAAGTGGGTGGGGAAGGAACAAGTAAGTAGAAAGTCAGGTTAGGGCTGTCCCTTTCTAGTTCCATTTGCGTGTCCATCCATCTGTCCTTCACTGACCTCCCAATGCGTGGCTTGTACAGCACGTGGGGCAGCTTAAGACAATGAGCCAGTGTTCTGCTCAGACAGGGCTCTCTAGCATGGGACAGACCATGCACGCAGGCTACAAGTGAGGTTCTAAGTGAGGGGAAGGGTGGTCCCCTGCTGCTCTTGGGGTAAACAACAAAATCCGGGCCTTGGCTAGAGGTCATGCATGACCATGGCCACCTTGGCCTCTTCCCACACTACTCCCCAGCCCACCCCCTATCTGTTCTCCCAGCCAGCAAGGGCTTCCAACACGTTCCCTTTTCCTGGATTATCTATCTTTACTTCACTCATTCTTCAGGGTTTGTTTTTTTTTTTTTTTTTAGATTTACTTATTTATATGAGAGCACATGAACCAGAGCATCACTCTGGTATATTAATGCCAGAGATGTGGGACCTTAAGCAAGCTTAAGAGTCCAACACCTTATTCACCCCACCACTTCCTGGGCTACTGTTTTTCTTTTTCACTAGAGCACAGCTCAAGTCTGGTGGTGCCATGGAGCCCAGGAGCCTCAGGCAGGGAAATCTCTGTGCATGATCACTGTGCTATCTCACCTACCCTCACCAAGTGTTAACCTCACCCCTGGGGGGGCATTAAGTGCCAGGTTACATCACACGCTCTGCCCCCTCCATAACGTCTATATCGCCCGTTTATGTGGATAGTCACTGGCACTCCCATAAACGTTAAGCTTCGTACAGCTATAGACTTTTTTCTGTTCATATTGAGGGGAGGCTGCTGCTGGGGAGTTCATGAGGAAGGGAGGCAGACAAACGACCAGTAAATTCATAGTAGGACTGACTGTATGGGATGCATCCAGGGCGTCAGTGCACAGACCTCCATCTAGGCCGCCAGAGAAGCCTAAAGCTTTAGTCTGAATAATGCAGAACCAGCTGTGCAGCAGTGAGGGCACAGCTATACGAGGGGCTCTGAGGACTCAAAGTGCAAGCACCCCAAGAATGTAAAAAACCTTGCTTTGGGTCAGGATCGGTGCTTTGGAGCGAGAGCCTGGCCTGTGATGGCCAGGCAGGCCAAAGGCTAAGAAGTCTGGATTTGGGTGGGAGAGACAGCATAATGGTTATGCAAACAGACTCTCATGCCTAAGGCTCCTCAGTCCCAGGTTCAATCCCCTGCACCACCATAAGCCAGAGCTGAGCAGTGCTCTGGTGTCTCCCTCTGCATCTTTCTCAAAAACTAAATTAATAATAATAAAAAAAAAGGTTTGGATTTTGTTCTGATGCTAACTTTAGCGTAGGGCTGTGGGCTGGCACTGGCGGGCGCCTGAGGCAAGATCTGATTAAAATCTGGTATCAGGAAACCGTAAAAGCATTCTGGAGTGTGGGTGGCAAGGGCGGGCACAGGCCCCGGGGACCAGTGAGGCGGGTCCCGAAAAGCCCAGGAGAGCGCGAATGGAGCAGAGGTGCTGAGCAGCCGATGCACTCAGCTCTCCGGGAGCGACAGACCGACGCGGGTGCGCCCAGGGACAGACGAGCAACTAGCTGCCTCCTCCCCCCGTCCCGGGAACCAGTGGCCCCAATGGTCAGAGCCGGCAGCATGCGGCCACGCGAGAGGACGCCGCGTGATTCCTCGGAGCCCGAGTCTCACTCACAACATGCCGGCGCCACGGCCGATCCCCGAGTCGCCTCTCAGCAGGCCTGGCCGTGTACGAAACCCGCGACTCCAGGGCTCACCTGTGTAGCCCGGCGGGCTCGGAACTCCCTCCTCAGCTCTCCCGGCCGCACGCTTCCTCCTGCGCGCCACCATCTTGCCGACCGGAAGTCGCGGGGGCTGCTGGGAGTTGTAGTTTGGCACCCGAGCGTTCCCGTGGCGACAGCGCCGGCCGGGTGCCCCGCCCTCTCGGAGGTCGGTCGCAGCCTCCCTCGGAATTTGCTCGAGATAAAGTCTGCTAGTTGTGGGCGGACAAGTGGATCTCCACTTCCAATTTTTCATTTCTCCATTCTACAGAATGTATGTACTGAGCGCTAGAGATCTGCGGGTAAAATGAAGTCCAGCCTGCCTGGAGTCTATGAAGTTAAGAGTTAAGGAAAGAATGGAGCAATAAACACACATAAATACCCGGCAGTGGGGAAGAGAAATCATGGGGCCAGGCGGTGGCGCATGCGGTTTAAGCACGCTTTGTACTAAGCGCAAGGGCCAGTGCAAGAATCCAGGTTCGAATCCCCACTCCCCACTGGCAGCGGGAAAGCTTCACAAGCAATGAAGCTGGTATGTAGGTGTGTCTATCTTTCGCTCTCCTTTTCTATCTCCCCTTCCTCTGAATTTCTGTCTCTAGCCAATAAAATGGTAAAAATGGCTGCCAGGAGCAGTGGATTTGTGAGCCTCAGATGACCCTGGAGGCAAAAAGAGAGAGAGAAATCAAAGGATGGAAATGTGGTAAGGGTGCATTAAGAGCTGTTTTCATCCACCCCGTTAGCGAGCAAAATCAAACCACCATCCACTACAAGGAAGCAAAAGATGTTTATTCACGAATTCGAATACTGGTCGAGAGGTGACTGACAGCAGTCCACCAGGCTCGACCCGAACAAGGCTCAAACCACACAATTTATAGGATTTCAGAATACACTCAGGGAGGGGGAATGTATAACCTTATCACTACAACCAATAACATGCCATAAAAAGCGCGGAATCCAATCATTTTAAACATAGTGAAGCACGGGGTCCACTCAAGGCAAAGCGCAGGCTTACTTCAAACATCGCACCACCACAGGACCAATAGGACTTAGCCAGAGTAGCTGTCTCCACATCCTTCCGCCATCAATTGCAACCATCTGGTAAATAGCTTTCCTTAAACCCTGTGCAAAGGTCCTGATAAGGCTTGACCTTATGCAGGGTCTGGTTAAACATCTAGTGGATTACTGGTCGGGTCCTGTTCAGGACAGAGAGAAATTGAAAGTTGAGGTGGAGATAGGGAGAGAGAGAACAGACACCTGCAGACCTACTTTACCACTTGTAAAGCGTCCCCCCTGCAGGTGGGGAGCAGGGGCTCGAACCCAAGTCCTTACACTTAGTGCGCTTAACCGGGTATGCTACCGCCCCTGACACCTATTCTCTAATAAATGTTTTCTAGAGGGAGTCAGGCATAGAGCAGCAGGTTAAGTGCACTTGGCTCAAAGCGCAAGGACCAGAATGAGCATCCTGGTTCAAACCCCCGGCTCCCCACCTGCAGGGAAGTTGCTTAACAGGTCTGCAGGTGTCTCTTTCTCTCCCATTCTCTATCTTCCCCTGTACTTTTTTTTTGAGGAACAAAACAAAAAAAAAAGTACTAATGTACATTGACAACAGAACTAAGATTACCTGAAGGGGAGGGCGAGACTGGGGGGTGTGGAGTGGAAAATTCCTTGAACTTTACCCTTAAAGAAAAACAGGACCCGACCAGTAAGCCACTAGATGTTTAACCCACCTTGCAACTGCCCCAGACTCTCACTTTCCTGTGTGTTCCAACAAGTACAGGCCGAAGTATTTCTTTTCTCCTTGCCAAGGCTGCTTCATATCTGTATGATTCTACTACTGCTACCAGCAGACTTATTTTAATCAAAGCACTGCTCAGTTCTGGTTTACAACAGTACCAGGGATTGAATCTGGGACACCAGAGCCTCAAGCACGAAAATCTTCTGTATAACCATGCTATACCCGCCTCCTTTTAAAAATACTTTTCTGTTACACATGAGTATTTTATCTAAGACAGAGAAGTCATAGCACTAAGTAATAGGCACCAGGGATCAAACTGGGAACCTCAGGCATGCAAAGCTGATACTCTACGAGCTGTATTACTTCTCTAAGAAAGGAGAGACAACACAGCACCATTCTGACACCAGTGGAGCTTTCCTTTTGCATGCTGCTCCCATGTGGCACCAGGGCTAAAACTAAGGTCCTTGTACGTGGTGAATTTTCAGCTCTCATATATATTTTTTAATGATAAGAAAGGACCAGACATCACTCCGGTACAGCCAGGGACCTCATGCTCTGAGGAGAGTCCAAACTGCGCGGCCTCCTGGACCACTCCCCCCAAGTCTTTAACTCAGGAGCAACCAGACGAAGGAGATCACAGGGCTGGTATGGAGACAGGTGGGGGAACTCCGAGTCCCTCTCCAAATACCTACCCTGCTCTCCCTGGATCACCACAGGTTCATCAACTGGAAAGACTGTTTTTCAGAAATTGGAAACATTCCACTTGTAATGCTATAATAAAGCTAACTATAGGGAGTTGGGTGGTAGGCAGCGCAGCAGGTTAACACATGTGGCGCAAAGTGCAAGGACTGTAAGGATCCCGGTTGGAGCCCCCAGCTCCCTACCAGCAGGGGGGTCACTTCACAGGCGGTGAAGCAGGTCTGCAGGTGTCATTCTCCCTCTATCTTCCTCTCTCCATCTCTCTGTCCTATCCAACAATGGCAACATCAATAACAAGAACTACAACAATAAAAAAAAGGACAACAAAAGGAAATAAATATTAAAAATTAATAATGCTAACTATATAAGAATGTAAAGAGGTGGGGCCAGGGAATGGCACACCCAGTTGAACTCACACATTCCCATGCACAGAGACCCAGATTCAAGCCTCTAGGTCCACATGCAGGGGGAAACTTCATGAATGGTGATGCATACAGGTCTTCCTCTGTCCTTATCTCCCGTATCAATTTCTCTCTTTAAAAAAAAAAAAAGTGGCACAACACAATTGCTGTGGAAATCAGATTATTCCTCAAAAAGATTTTTTTTAATATAGGGAGTCAGGTGGTAGTGCAGCGGGTTAAGCGCATATGGCCCAAAGTGCAAGGACCGGCGTAAGAATCCCAGTTCCAGCCCCTGGCTCCTCACCTGCAGGGGAGTCACTTCCCAAGCAGTGAAGCAGGTCTACAAGTGTCTTTCTCTCCCCGTCTTCCCCTCCCCTCTCCATTTCTCTCTGTCCAATCCAACGACGACAACGACAGTAACTAAAACAATAAAACAGGGCAACAAAAGGGAAAAAAAAAACACCTAGAGTTCAAAAATTTTTTTAAAAATTTATTTTCCTTTTGTTGCCCTTGTTTTATTGTTGTAGTTATTATTGTTGCTGTTATTGATGTCGTTGTTATTGGGTAAGACAGACAGAAATGGAGAGGAGGGGAAGACAGAGAGGGGGAGACAAAGACACCTGCAGACCTGCTTCGCCACCTGTGAAGCGACTCCCCTGCAGGTAGGGAGCCAGGAGCTTGAACTGGGATCATTGAACTGGGACCTGCTTTGCGTCACCTGCACTTAACCCGTGACACTACTGCAAGACTCCCTCCTCAAAAATCTTAAAAGCATGGCTCCCCACCTGCAGGGGAGTCGCTTCACAAGCAGTGAAGCAGGTCTGCAGGTGTCTTTCTCTCTCCCCCTCTATCTTTCCCTCCTCTCTCCATTTCTAAAAAATAAGTAAATCTTAAAGCAATTCCACTTCTGGGTGTATACGCAAAAACCTTAAAGCACGGCTCCCCACCTGCAGGGGATTCGTTTCACAGGCGGTGAAGCAGGTCTGCAGGTGTCTTTCTCTCCCCGTCTTCCCCTCCTCTATCCATTGCTTTCTGTCCTATCCAACAACATCAATAACTACAATAATAAAACAAGGGCAACAAAAGGGAAAATAAATATTTTAAAAAATAATGACTGAGGGTTGGGGAGAGAGTGGGTCAGAAAATGAACTTGAGACTTCAGCTCCCACATGCAATCCCCAGCACTACCACCAGTCAGGCCTAAGCAGTGCTCTAGTTTAAAATAATAAACCTTTTAAAAGCCTGCTGGAGAACACATATTGCTGTGTACAAGGACCAGGACCAAGTTCCTGGTACCCACCTACAAGGGGGAGAGCTTCATGAGAGGTGGACCATACACCATCTCTCTCTCTCTCTCCTTCATTTCTGTTTCTATCAAAAAAGGAAAAATGGCGACAGTGGCGTAGTCATGCAGGAACCAAGCCCCAAGATAAACCTGACGGTAGGGGAGATTATTAATATGGCTAAGTATTGTGTGTTTTGCCACAATAAAAATTCTATGAGCAACTGATTTTTTTTTTTTTCCTCCAGGGTTATTGCTGGGCTCGGTGCCGGCACCATGAATCCACCGCTCCTGGAGGCCATTTTTCCCCCTTTTTGTTGCCCTAGTTCTTGCAGCCTCGTTGCGGTTATTATTGCCATTGTTGACATTGCTTTGTTGTTAGATAGGACAGAGAGAAATGGAGAGAGGAGGGGAAGACAGAGAGAAAGGGGAGAGAAAGATAGACACCTGCAGACCTGCTTCACCACCCGTGAAGCGAATCCCCTGCAGGTGGGGAGCCGGGGGGTCGAACAGGGATCCTTACGCCGGTCCCTGTGCTTTGCGCCTCGTGCGCTTAACCCACTGCGCCACCGCCCGACTCCCGCAACTGATTGTTTTAATGCAGTGATATAAATAGCTGTAATTGTCCCATGAACACAACTTCTTTGGACTGATAATCAAAGCAAAGGCAACTGGCCAGACTCCTCTGTCACCTGAGTTATACAAAAAAAACTTTCATGCCTGAAGTTACAAGGTCCCAGGTTCAATCCTCTGTACCACCTACAAGCCAAAGATAAGCTGTGCTCTGGTACAAAAAAAACAAGACAAAAAAAGAACTGTGTTTGGAACTGACCATGTTCAATACTCAGGCAAGGCACTTCAGGTCCAGGAGCGGAGTTACTGTGCTAGACATGAATTCGCACTAAGCTACAGAGACAAAGGTTCTGAGTCCTGTGAGATATGCCCCAGTGTCACGGGGTAAGTAGTAAAGCAGAGGCAATTCCTGTGTGCTGGTGTCAGGCCCTATAGCTTAGCAGAATGTGTGTGTTCTGCTTTGGCTTTTTGTGCTGTTGAGGATCGAACCCGGGACCTCTCAAGTGTTGGCAGAATCTTCTAAGAAGTAACAGTTCAGGGCAGGGTAGATACATAATGGTTATGCAGAGATTCTCAAGCCTGAGGCTCCAGTCCCAGGTTCAACCCTCTGTACCACAAGCCATAGCTAAGCAATGGTCTGTTCCCCCCCCCCCCAAAAAAAAAAAAGATGGTTCAAAGGTAGGAATAACAAATGTTTATTCAGAAATGGGTAACACAGTCTCCTCCACTCTTTAATGCCTCTTCCTCTCCCACTGAACAACAGACACAGATGGGAATGCAGGGGAGTAGAAGGTGGAGAGGGACACAAGGACTGGCCTGGCCCAACACCCTCTCTTTTCCGTTTCCCTCGATGACGGCCCATACGGCGAGGAGATAAACAGGCTCCATTCCACAAAGTACCATGTGCCTGTTCAAAGGATAACATACAGAAGGCCATGTGGCCATAACCAAACAGAATAATGACAACCAGAGCAGCCCAGCATGGGGCAGAGAGTAAAGAAAGTCATGTAGGCAAGTTATTAACCATCCCCACCGGAATCAGTCTAGACAGTGTCCTCAATACTCCACCCAGCACCCAAGAAGCCAGGTACTATCTTGGGGGCTCTCTTAGGTCAAGAAGTGGAAAGTACAGGAGGAATGTCTTCCAGCTGCTGAAGAGAATTAAGTTTGCACCCATTCAAAGGGAGAAGGAATGTAAGAGTAACATTCCTTAGAGAACCACTAAGTGCATCAAGCACATTCCTTGGACTTCAAAGGCCTGGGCAACCTCAGAATTGGTGAGCTGAGCTAGGTTCAGGCTCTGGTTCCATCCTGCTTGACAGACTGAAATGTGTGGAAACACAGATTTCTGTGCTTTTCTTCATGGGGATGGCCCCAGGCGGGTCATGAGAGACTCTTCAGAGTCTCAGGTCCCTTTGCCTTTCACAGCAGCTGCCTCTGACTGTGTGAAGTCTAGAACCCTGCTGCTAAGTGTGCTCCGACTCCAGTCTCCAACAGCCCCAGAGCAACACTACACTGGCATCCAGAGCTTACCCCTGGGTTCTCCAGTTTTCCTGAGCTGCTGGAAGGGCTGGTCTGTAACTCAGTGCCCACCACCCTCCCACTGACGAGGCAGAAAGATACCCTTCTGCTCAGGGAGAAGATAGGTCTGCTAGAAAAGTGGGAGCTCATCCCTTGATGGCTGCTGAAATGTTTCCAGTCTCCCCAACTATGGTCCTAAAGACATCTGAGTCCAGAAAGGAACAGCCAGGACTAAGCCGACATTTCCCATTTAATTAATCCAAATAGCAAGAGAGCTGGCACCAGAGTGTGCAGAATGTCATGGAAGGTGGGTGTTGGGAGGGCTGCTAGTTCAAACCCTTCTCAGCAGTGATGCACAGAAGGCTAGAAGGGGACAGAACCCAAGAGAGGCATGACCTACCTCTGAAACTGAGCAGCTCACCTCCCCAGCCACAAGGCCTTTGCCAAAACAGCCTGGTATGGAGCCAGTGTGGCAGAGGACAAACGGTCCATGGCTGATAGCCCCCCCCCCCATCTCACTGATTTGACAGATGGGAGGGACTGCCTCAAGTAGACCTGGCCCCCACTAGGAGAGCAGAGGCTTCTACCCCCCAATTTAGTTGAAATAGAGAAAGGGGAGGCAATCTCTTGCTTTCTGGGGAAAGCAGTATTCTTCAATAGTCCCTGTCCAGCATTTCATGGGGCTACCACGAATCACTAAATGCACTAGGACACTGTTTCCAGATGAGAAACCGGTCTGGGGCAGAGCTAGGGAGCGACTCTTGAGAAACAAGCCTACCCTGATAATGCCGTGGAGGAGAACAAGCACACAATATGAAATGTTAATGCACAGAAGAGCACAGGGAAAACACAACACAGAAAGGTGGGTCCCATCCAGTGAGGAAGCTCTCTATCCCCGCAACCCTTCCAAAACCCAGGGGCCTCCAATCCGACAGGTCCATTGGTCACAAGCTTTGCTTTGGGTAACAGAGCCACCCTCTGTCCCCAGCTTCTAGCTGCCTCGCTCCCCACTCAAAGTTTGATTTTGAACTCTGTGGGCTGTGCGGTCACTGAGGCCCCTGAGGACTTGAAGAGGGCCTTCAGGATGGTGTCTGGGTCCACTTCAGCAGGTGGGTGGGAGGAGGCAGCAGAATTCACCCTGCGAGGCAGCTCACTTTCCTTTTTCACTGAGGGGCTGTCACTCAGCCGTCTGTGGAGAAAGAAGAGTGGCATAACCTAATTTAAGAAGACTTATTCCAAGGACTGATGTAAGGATCCCAGTTCAAGCCCCTGGCTCCCCGCCTGCATGGGAGTTGCTTCTTAAGTGGTGAGGCAGGTCTGCAGGTGTCTCTCTTTCCCCCTCTCTATCTTCCCCATCTCTCTCCATTTCTCTCTGTCCTATCCAACAATGACGACATCAATAACAATAATAACTACAACAATAAAACAAGGGCAACAAAAGGGAATAAATATTTTAAGAGAGAGAGAGAGAGAGAAAAGAAGACTTACACCTCCCAGACAGTCTAAGAAAATTATTCAAACCACAATTCAATACTTAGTATTCAAATCCTGGTATTTCCAAATCTGAGTCTCACCTTTCTCACTGTGGCCAATCTAATTTTCTCCCTTGGTGTCTGTCTCATCCATATTGTGACATCCTCTAATCTAGAGATTGTTATACGTGATCCGGGAAGTGGCTCAGTGGATAAAGTGTTGGGACTCTCAAGCATGAAGTCCGGAGTTCAACCCCTGGTAGGTAGCACAGGTACCAGAGTGATGTGTGGTTCTTTCTCTCTTTCTCCTTCTATCTTCTTCATGAATAAATAAATGAAGTATTTAAAGAGAGAGATTGTTATACATCTTGGGCTCCAAAAAAAGGTCCTAGTCTTGAGCCAGACATGTATGTTCAGGTCTGATTACATGAGGAGTAATACCGAGCACTGTCTCCATCAAAGCAAATACCAAGAGATTGATTTTGGGTTCACTTGGATGATGTATGCATCTGTGCCAACAGAGCTACAACTGACTGGTTCACTTCTCAAGTACTTATAAATTATAAGGCTGGCAATTAGGTCTTAATGCTAATTAGCCCCATGGGGTCAGTCCTCTTCAGAAGTTGTGAGACAAGGCGGTCTGTATAAATTTAAGTAGTGTGGTTAGCCTGCCAGCAGGTCAAAAGAAATGGAATGAAAGAAAACCATGATGCAACCAATTTACCCCTTAGAGCAGAGATGATCATTCAGAGTAACTAAGAACAAAAGTTCTGCCTGGTCCCCAGCACTCTTGCCCTGAGAACTTACAGCAGGATGGGCTGGTCAGAGGTGATAACATTCCCGTTCATGTGAAGGTTACATTTCATTGGTTGCCCTGAAAAAAAAAAAAAAAAAGATCAAAGAAGACTTATCAGCCATGAGGCCTTGGCTCTTCACACATCAGGATAAAGCTGTCAACTCCATCACCAAGCTCAAAGGACCCACCAGGGACAACTCTTGACTCCACAGTCAGGGGATAGGACAGCCAGTTTTCAGTAAAGTCCACAGACTAAGAAAATCCTAGTGTGTAAAGGCCATGAAACTTTGGCCACAATGGTACCAAGAAGCAAGGTATCAAGGGCAGCCTTTTATAGGTGGACATGAGAGTGGAAGTTGAAGGAGAAAGGGGAAGTCATCCAAACTTGCTTATGAAACATATAAGGAAAAGTACCCGGGACTGAATTAAGTGAAAACAGAAAAAACCCATGTACAGAGCTCCCTACTTTGTCTATGCAGGAGTAGCTGTAGTGAGTACTGGCTCTTTCTCTCACCTCCTATCCCTCTCATAAATAAATAAATAAAATATTAAATATTAAAATGGATAGAGTGGTCCGGAAAGTGGCGCAGTGGATAAAGCATCAGACTCTCAAGCATGAGGTCCTGAGTTCAATCCCTGGCAGCACATGTACCAGAGTAACATCTGATTCTTTCTCTCTCCTAGCTTTCTCATTAATAAATAAAATCTTTAAAAAAAAAAAAAAAAAGACTAGGGCTGCAGAGTAGTAGTAAAGTCAGTATTAATCTCAAATAGATTTCTTTTCTTTTTTTTTTTTTTTGCCTCCAATGTTATTGCTGGGGCTTGGTGCCCGCACTACAAATCCACTGCTCCTGGAGGCCACTTTTTCCCCTTGTTGCCCTTGTTGTTTATCGTTGTTGTTGTTATTTGTTGTTATTGCTGTCATGGTTGTTGGATAGGAACACAGAGAAATTGAGACAGATGGGGAAGACAGAGGAGATAAAGATAGACACATTCAGACCTGCTTCACAGCTTATGAAGTGACATCCCCTGCATATGGGAAGCCAGGGTCTTGAACCAGGATCCTTAAGTTGGCCCTTGCACTTTAAGCCATGTGCACTTAACCTGCTGTTCAACCCAGCCCCCTGAAATAGATTGCTAATGTCATGTTGTGTATTACTGTTCTTTTTTTTACCACAGCACTGCTCAGCTCTGGCTTATGTGGTACAGGGGATTGAACCTGGGACTTTGGAGCCTCAGGCATGAGTGTCTCTTTGCATAAAACCATTATACTATCTACCCCTGCCCATGTGCTATTATTATTAATTTTATTTATTTATTTTTTAAAGATTTTATTTATTTATTTATAAGACAGGAGAGAGAACCAGATATCACTCTGGCACATGTGCTGCCAGGGATTGAACTCGGGACCTCATGCTTGAGAGTCCAAAGCTTTATCACTGCTCCACCTCCCGGACCACTAATTTTTATTTATTATTGGGTAGATTGAGAGGGATGGGGAAGGGAGGGAGACACATTGGGGGTTGGGAGGGAGAGAGAAAGAAACACCTGTAGCACTGCTTCACCATCTGTGAAGCTTTCCCCCTCCCCTTGCAGATGGAGACCAGGGGCTTGAACCTGGGTCCTTGTGCTTCATACTAAGTGCTAGGACTCAGTGAAAACCCAGGGTCTCATGAATAGGCAGCTAGCTCAACACATTAGGAGACGGGCCCAGAATGCCATCCCACCCATCTCAGGAAGCTTATTCCAAAAGCTAAGCACCTAGCAGCAAACTCTTTGGAATGGGAGGATGAAGTAGCTGTGTTTTTTTCTGCCTTACCGTCAAGACACCGATTGTTATACTTCTTATATGCAGTGATGGCATCGTCTTTCTTCACAAAGACCACCTCTGCTACCCCAGGATGGACCAGACGTGCCCGCTTCAGGGCTCCACATACACAAAAAAGCTCCTGCAAGATCAAGAGGAGTTACAGTTGGGAGAATTTTGGGTTGTGTTCTTCCTGGCAATCACTTACTCCAGAGGGCTCTCTGCAGTTCATTTATTTAATAGGGTCAATAGTTGGAATTTCTCTGAAAGTTCTGTCATGAGGATGAAATCTGTTAGAAATAGAAATTCATACACACACACAGTAAAAGATAGAAATTGATAAGGCAGTGGAGAGATAGAGAGGGAGAGAGACACCTGCAGTACTGCTTCACCAACATTTCCCCATAGGTGGAGGTCAGGGGCTTGAGCCTGTGTCCTTGTGCATTGTAGCATGTGCACTTAACCATGTGTGCTACCATTCGGAAGTTAACATGCAGCTGAGCTTGTTTGGTTGTAATAAATGGTTCCCTAGGATTTGGACTTTAAGTGCCCAAATCAGGTGAGTTCAACAGCTGATCACCTGAATGTAGGCCTGCACTTGATCTTGGGGGCCAGGTATCTCTCAGCTATGTGAACTGTAGCAAGTTATTCCAATTCTGGCTGAATTTTTCCTTCTGAACAAAAAAAGACTGGTCTAGCCCATCTCTCAGAGTTGCTACAAAGCTCAGCTGAGGTGGGGTGGTAGCCCAGTGGGTTAAACGCACGTGGCGTGAAGTGTAAGGACCGGCGGAAGGATCCTGGTTCGAGCCTCCGGCTCCCCACTGGCAGGGGAGTCGCTTCACAAGCGATGAAGCACGTCTGCAGGTGTCTCTATCTTTGTCTTCCCCTTCTCTCTTGATTTCTCCCTATCCTATCCAACAACGACACCAACAACAACAATAATAAAACAACAAGGGCAACAAAAGGGAATAAATAAATTTTTTTTAAAAAAGCTCAGCTGAGATCATCTTTAGGGCAGTGCTTTGCATATGTGTATTATCGACCTCAGTTAATCTCTCATTTACTGACCAAAAAAAAAAAGTCTGCCTAGCATCCATGCCATTTCTCCTGCCAGCTCTTCACATGAGGACAAACAGAAAACTGAAGAAAAGGGCAGCAAAATGATTTGCTTCTAATGATAAAGACAACAAATTAATCAAGGTCATGGATGACGAAGCAGTTTTCTGGTTTCTCTCCCTCTCTAAAAAATAGGTAGAGCAAAAAATGGGCCAGGAGGCCGCTCAGCAGTATCACACATGTGCAAGGCTCTAGGTTCATTCTCTGGCACTGAATTAATAAAGGGCACACTAAGTATCAAAACCAAGAAACAGAAGTAAATACTTGGTGTACTCTCAGCTGTCCTGCTGCTGCTGTTCTAGCATTATCCACCTGAGTTGAGAAAGGAAGAGTGACTTTTTTTTCCCTCTAGGGTTATGGTTGGGGGTCGATGCCTGCACTGCTCCTGGAGGCTATTTTTTCCTTTTTGTTGCCCTTGTTGTTTACAGTTGTTATTGCTTTTGTTGCTGTTGGATAGGGAAGAGAAGAAGGGAAGACAGAGGGGGAGAGAAAGATAGACATCTGCAGGCCTGTTTCACCGACTGTGAAATGACCCCTCTGCAGGTGGGGAGCCAGGGATCAAACCGGGACCCTTATGCCAGGCCTTGCACTTCGCATCATGTGTGCTTAACCCGCTGAACTACCTGCCCAACCCCCCCTAAAGTGACTTTTATTAGCAGACTTCTGAGTGATTGGTAGCTGATTTTTTTTCAGGAAGAAAAAGAAGGAAAGAAACCATAGCACTGGATTTTCCTTTAATGCAGTGGGCACTGGGCTTGAACCTATGGCATACATATGGCAAAGCAGTATATTATCCAAGTGAGCGATTCAGCTGGTCCTAACTACTTTTATAATGGGGAAAAAAAACCTACTTTTAGTAACTCATCAAATAGCCAAAATGAGCTACTATTTCCACTCATGTACCATTTATAGATGTGCCTGCTATGGAAACCACTGTGGCCAGAAGGTGGTGCAGTAGATAAATCACTGGATTCTCAAGCATGAGGTCCTGAGTTTAATAATCAAGGTCAGCTGAAAGGGGCCAGCCAACAAAATAACACGACCCATCTCATTTGTGTGACTTGGGTGGGGATGATCACATAAAACTCGTAAGAAGTGTCTTGATATGGCACCCAAATAACTCACTTCAATAGTGTGCTACCCAGGTCTGAGTCTAGCCTGTACCCCACTGAAGGAAGCTTCAGTGCTGTTGTTTCTCTCTCTCTCTCTCCCTCTATCAGTGCATCTATGTAAAATGGTATCTGACTTGGGAACAGGACCAGAGAGTTAGACTGGGGCAAAGAGTAGCTCCCAAATATAAGCAAAGTATACAAATACCATTAACTGTTTACCCTATCCATCTGACCTACGGACCATATCTAGTCATATTTAGCACGGAGCATGTGTAACCTCTGAGTCCCTGTCAGTTTGAACTCTAGTCCATGGTCACAGCCGGGAACATTCTAGGCTGTACTCATCTCAGGACCAGTCTTCCTCAAGTGGCAGAGTAAGCTGGTCCAGCCTCCCTTCAGAGAGTTGGGGGAGTCCTAACATTGCTATTCTATACTAATGGCAAGGTCACCCACTTGCATATTAGCTAACAGGCTCAGGCAAATACTAAAGTTACGGGCCCCTTGGAATATACCTAAAATAGACTTACTAGTTTCTTCCTATACAAAGAACCTTAGTTCTATCTGCTCTATTTTAACCATTAGGTTCCTGATTATTATATAATTTGCCCTGCTTTATATCTTACTGCTTTTCAGGCACCAATTTGCAGCCACTATCATGACTCCATTCTGACTTCCCTGGGCAGAAGTCCTTACCAATATGTCCTGGGACCTCACCTCCCCAGAGCTCTATCCCACTAGGAAAAGACAGAAATAGGCTGTGGTATGGATTAACCTGCTAGCATCCACTCTCAGCAGAGAAGCAATTACAGAAGCCCTTACACAATCTGCACCCCATAAAGAATTTTGGTCCATACTCCCACAGGGATAAAGAACAGGGAACCTTCCAGTGGAGAGATGAGATATGAAACTCTGGTGGTGGGAATTATATGGAATTGTACCCCTTTCTTATCCTATAATCTTTTTAATCATTATTAAACCACTAATAAAAATTAAAAGCAGGGAGTCGGGCTGTAGCGCAGCGGGTTAAGCACAGGTGGTGCAAAGCACAAGGACCGGCATAAGGATCCCGGTTCAAACCCCGGCTCCCCACCTGCAGGGGAGTCGCTTCACAGGTGGTGAAGCAGGTCTGCAGGTGTCTATCTTTCTCTCCTCCTCTCTGTCTTCCCCTCCTCTCTCCATTTCTCTCTGTCCTATCCAACAACGACAACAACAATAATAACTACAACAATAAAAAAACAAGGGCAACAAAAGGGAATAAATAAATAAAATAAATAAAATTTTAAAAAAAATTAAAAGCAAAAAAAAGAGAGGTTGTTCTGATGATTCAACAATCACTGATGCAGTACAGTGGGACTTAAGAATCCTAACTAGGTTACAGCCGCCCGGCAGCAGCAGGTTGCTGAATCCCTGAGCCAAGGGAGCCAGACAAAGTTAAAAAAAAAAAAAAAAAATCCTATCTAGAGCCTGTTATGGCACAATCCCTGGCACCTGGTGTTTGTTTAGATCCCATGAGCAAGAGCATGGCCGGGTGTGGTCCAGGAAGTGGCGCAGTGGCTAAGGCACTAGACTCTCAAGCATGAGGTCCTGAGTTCGATCCCCGGCAGCACATGTACCAGAGTGATAACTGGTTCTTTCTCTCCTCCTATCTTTCTCATGAATAAAAAAATAAATTTAAAAAAAGAAAAAAATAGTCTTAAAAAAAGAGAGAGAGCACATGGCTGGTCTGATGTAATCTTCTGGAAGGTCAGCTTCCAGAACTAGCCTTTTGGTTGGGTCTAGGGACTTCAGTTTTGGAAAGCCCACCCCCACCCCCAACCGATGAGTGTTTCGCTGTGCTACTGCTTGCGTAAGTAACATGGTTATGTGGAACACCTGCTTTCATTCTGCGTATGGAATTTTGATACACAACAGGCAGAAGGGGCAAATATAGTAATCCTCAATAAAACCTTTTGAGCATTCAGACTCTGGTAAGTATGCCTGAAGGGGGTGATAGCAATGATGACTATACAAACACTCTCGTGCCTGAGGTTCTGAGCACCCAGGTTCAATTCCCAGCATCGCCATAATTCAGAGCTGAGCAGTGCTCTGGTGTGTTTCCCTCTCTATGTCTCTCTGCATCTCTCATTCAAATAAATTTAAAAAAAATTAATGGGTCTGCCCAGTTTCATATATGTTGTAGTACTCTGTTGCTGGGAGAGTAATGTGTGTTCTGTCTGACTCCACTGGAGAGGATTCTGGAAAGTTTGTGTCTGACATCCTCGAGTCTGTGTCCCTTAAGCCTTTTTTCTTTGTTGATTTAAAAAAAAAATACTTTCCCTTTTGTTGCCCTTGTTGTTTAACACTGTTGTGGTTATTGATGTCGTTGTTGTTGGATAGGGCAGACAGAAATGGAGAGAGGAGGGGAAGACAGAGAGGGGGAGAGAAAGGCAGACACTGCCGACCTGCTTCACCACTTGTGAAGCGACTCCCCCACAGGTGGGGAGCCAGGGGCTCGAACGGGGATCTTTACGCTTTGCACCACCTTGTGCTTTGTACCACGTGCGCTTAACCCACTGCGCCACCGCCTGATTCCCCTCTTTGTTGATTTTTGCACCAAAACCAATGATAAGTCTTCCCCTGATCGAAGAGAGTCTATGCTGAATGGTCCCAGAGAATCAGTAAATCTAGGGTGATTTGGAGGACCCTTCAGTAGAAGTGGTGTGGACTTAAAATCCTGGCAGGTCACAATACTCACAACAATGTCCTCCTCAGTGACTCGGGGGTGCAAATTATTCACAGTCATCTTGGTGCCTTCCAAAGGGCTGAGGACAGGCTGACAGACAAAAGCACAGATGTCAGAACAGCTGTGTGCTCCAACAGCAGAACTTATAAGCAACCATCTCCAGGCACAGAGGAAACCCCCCCCCCCCGCCCCATCAAGTCTGTGGCATACAGAGCCCTTTAACCTCAGTGCCCACCACACCCCCAACATCCTAACTAAAGCACAGACCTGTTCATCATCTCCCCAGTGTGCCAGGCACTTTTAGGCCTCTGAGCTTCTGCCAGGAAAACTACTCAAGTTTCAAGACCCAGCCTGGCACTGTCTCCCCTAAACCCTTCCCAGAACTGCCCAGTGGAGCTACGTGCTCATTCCTCAGCCCTCCCAGCAGCTCTTCCTGTATCACCAACACAGTGGTCTTTGAGCAGCTGTTTCTCCCACTCACCTGGAAACTCTGAAAGCAAGGGCCATCATTTGTAAAGTTCCTACTGACAGCAGGAGAACCCCACCACCACCCCCAGTAGGTACACAGAGCCTATCCACATAAGCTGACTCTCAACAGGTATGCCCATGTCCTCCTTCCCTTACCTCAGCAGGTGGCAGCTCTTTGGGGGTTTCCTCCTTGTTCACCAGTGTCCGGGACATACTGGTCAAAGCCTTTGTTCTAACAGCAGAGGGGAGAGCAGGAGCTGTGTATGCATCATTCTGAACCACTTTAGTAAGAGGGAGGGCCTTGGACATGGAAAGCTTGGAACTGCTCAGTCCCGCCTAAATAAAGAAGCAAACAATAATCTGAGAAGCTGCAGACTGAGAGGTGACAAGGGGGCTGACAATTCTCAGCCTGGTTGATGTGCCAGCTCCCCAATTCCATCAGCAGCCAGGAAGCCAACAGCCTGTCAGTGATGTCTCACAGGGGATGGGGGGGGGGAGGGAAAACACCCAGTCTATGTACATATTAGTCACTCTCCAGTGTTGGATGTTCTGGTAAGAAACTTCCAAGCAATCCTGATGAGGAGCACATGCTCAACCACACCATTTAGACTTCATTTTCTTTAGTTATTTTTATTTATTCCATTGTGGGTTATCTCCCCAGCCCCACCATTTAGACTTCATAAAAACCCGTAATTTGGAGTTGGTCAGGCCAAAAGCCTGGGTGAAGCTCATTTTCAGAAATGCTTCCATTACAATGGACTGATCACCAGCTCTGAGCTGATTGAACCTCAAAAGCCGCTCTTAACAGGATAAGAGCTCCCAGCATTTTGGCCCCTACTGCAGCCATACAGATGACATCATCAGCCCCCAAGGCCAAGCTGGGAGAGTCAGCATGTCAGACCAGAGGAAACTCCCATCTCCCCTGCCACTTCTAACTGGAGATGTGATTCCCTGGAAACAGGAACTAGTAAACCGCCTGGATTGAGAAGGGAGAAATGCCACAGCCAAGAGTATGAGGCAGGTCAATTCACCCGTTGCCCCAATCTGGACCTCCTATGTGTGGGCACACATTCCTCCAGTCACTTTCTGAGTCTCTGAAGCAAGTGCAGGGCAGTGGTTAAGCAAGTGGTCTGGGATCCAGTGTTTAAGCTTGAATACTAGATCCACTTGCTACTTCAAGCCAGGTAATAGTCAAGCCAAATAAACTTGCCTGATTATTCTTGTGTGAGACAGGTGGACAATAATTCACCACAGGGTAAGAAGGGAGGGAAGTAGCAAAAGTTAGAATAAACAAGTCTTTCTCAATCAGTTTTAGCCATTAATTGAGGTAGCTGACAGCCCATTCTTAATCAACCTAAGTAGTCTTATTACTAGAAAGGGTCACAGTCTCTGTAACAAGTTCACATTATTGAGCTGCACTTATCACTTTAGAACTTTGATGGTAACCAGAAATTTTTATGCATAGATTCAGTACCGTGACCCAAACTGAATCCTTGGGTCTCTGAAAGCACTTGGCTTGAGAGCTGGTAGGGCCCAGCTGTGAACTGGCTCTATCCACTGAACTGAGCAGTGCGGACCGCTCTGGTGTTACTGATGTACCTTCCTTTTCCTGCCTACCTACCCGGCATCCCAAAATACCAGCTTTCTCTGCCTGCAGGTTGCATCTTGTTCTGTTTATTCTCGCTAACACATCAACCTAAGGAATCAGGCGCTAACACATCAACCTAAGGAATCAGGCGCAAGAATGAAGTCAGAATTGTTGAGTGCAGGAGGGGAGGGAATATACAGAATCCCCCGGCACAGAGGAAGGAACCAGACGCCCTTCTGTAGGGCCTCTCACACGACCCTTCAAGGGTCTTTAATTTAGCAGCTGGGAGCTGCAGCTATGCATGTCACTGGCTCCGAGGCTGTTGAACAAATCACCCCACACTTGGCCTTAGGGGTCTACTACTTCCAGTTCTGACAATCTACAACTCAAACGAAGATGCACTTCTAAGTGAAAGCCACACAATCCACCACTGCTCCCACCCATCTGACCCGACACACAGCAAGGACAGGAAAAAATGTAAATACCATACCATGTGGGGGGCCAAGTTGCCCGAGGAAGGGAATTTCATCTGTTTACTAGGAACGGGAGATGCTACATCATCGTCTTCATCCAGATCGTATAAATTCTGCAAGGAAACAAACACAAAAGGGCTCAGTAGGGAGAGTGTGTATCTTCTGTGTGTTAGGCCCTGGGTTCCATCCTCAGCACCAAGAATGAAAATAGGGGAAGCTCCATGGATGATGGTGCAGTGCTTTGGTGTCTCCCCATCTCTAAAACCCAGGAGTCGGGAGTCGGGCAGTAGCACAGCAGGTTAAATGCAGGTGGTGCAAAGTGCAAGGACTGGAGTAAGGATACTGGTTCGAGCCCCCGGCTCCCCACCTGCAGGGGAGTCGCTTTACAAGCGGTGAAGCAGGTCTGCAGGTGTCTATCTTTCTCTCCCCACTCTGTCTTCCCCTCCTCTCTCCATTTCTCTGTCCTATCCAACAACAACATCAATAAAAACTACAACAATAAAACAACAAGGGCAACAAAAGGGAATAAATAAATAATCCAGGAGGAGGAATGGAGTGGTGGCTACTGCAGCAGAGTGCACATGCTACTATGAGGGATGCTTCATGAGTGGTGATGCAGCGCTACCGGTGTCTCTCCTCTCTCCCTCTATGAAAAATAAACAAACAAACGGGAGAACACTAGGCTAGAGGCAACTCACTTATTTCTGAGGCTCTAGGTTTGCTCCCCAGTACAGCATTAAAAAATAAACAGATACAAGTTCACATGGCATGCAGTGTTTCCAATAACCTCTAGAGCAAGAAAAGAAGAGAAGTAACTGTCAACTAAAGCAATGCAACCAGTGCCACCATACCACGCTGCACTTCAGATTGTATCCAGAGAAGCCAAGCCCGAGATGTCAACCTTCCAACTCCAATAATCTAGCGACACCTTTCACAACACATGGGACTCCCTTGTTCCATTTCAAATGGCACATTCCCTAACAAAGTTACAGACTCTAGATATTGACCTAAGAGACAGGGTACATGTACACTTTATCCAAGTTAGGGGAAACTATATTCTTCAAAGTAAAAGTGCTCAGTAGTCTGCCATGATTAGACTTAGAATTAGTAAGCTCAGCAAGCAAGCAGAAAGACCTTAAAAAGACACCATAGAGTGTCTAATCAAAAATCACTTAGCCCCAGACAACCCCCTCCCCTACATCCTACTTCACTTCCATCAATCACGTTATCTACTCAGTTAAGTACACAAGAAAAAGAGATATCCCTATCCCCTGATCTCTCCTGACAACAGCATTGTCACCCCCTTGATAATCTTTAGAAGAAATACTGTATACAACTGGTCAAGAGATATAGTGACAAAAGTATACATATATCAACTAAAGGACAATTACTGTCCCCTGTGGTAACATCTATTAGAATCAGCAAACAAGTAAAATGCAGTCAAACTTCAGGTTAACTTAGATCCCACTTAAACCCTAGGTCTATTCCCTCCCTAACTGGAGACCAGACCCCATAAACCTAAAACTGGTTTGGATACAACAAATAACACTTAATAATTTAACAACTGGAAGAAAGTTTGACCTTGTCAAGTAAAAAAAGCTGCATACAGGCAAGAGACTGGCTCATTTAATGATGGCCTTTTTGATCAATACCAGGTCACCCCATCATCTGGGACTCTAGTCAAGGAATCCTTTGATTCCCACATAAATATGATGGACCTAGTCTTCTGATGACCACCATCACCGGTCACTTCCATCAGGAAGGTCATTTTAAGCCTTCTTGTGGGCCTCTATAAGACCTTGCCCTCACCTCAGTTAGGGACTGCTCCACTCTCCAAAGGGAGTCTGGGTTAGCCGACTCTGTCACTTGAGAAAGACTGGTGCTGAAATGAGTGCAGGCTAGAATGTTCCCAGCTGTGACCATGGACTGCAAGCTCAGACTGACAGGGACTCAGAGATTACACATGCTCCTGTGCTAAATATGAATAGATAAGGGCCCTAGGTCAGATGGATGGGGTAAACAGTTAATGGTACTTACATACTTTCCTCATACTCTCTGCTCTAATCCACTTTCTAGCCCTATTCTCAACCCTGACACCATCTTGCCAGACAACACGTTTAGTCCACCTGCATTTTAGCTATCAGGCTCGGGCAAAAATCACTTAAGTCATGAGCCCTTTGGAACATGCCTAAAATAAGACTTACTAGCTTTCTCCTGTCCAAAGACCCCTAATTTCATCTGCTCTATTCCTACTTTTGGGTTTCTGTTTATTAAACAATTTGACCTACTTTATATTGTACTGCCTTTTAGCCACCCAGTTGCAGATGCTACTAGGATTCCATCCTGACATCCCTGGGCAGATAACCTCACCAGTGTGTCCTGGAATCCCACCTCCCCAAAGCCCTACCCAACTAAGGAAAGATAGAAACAGGATGGGGTTATGGATCCACCTGCCAATGTCCATGTCTAGCGGAGAAGCAATTACAGAAGCCAGATTTTTCACCTTCTGCACCCTATAAAGAATTTTGGTCCATACTCCCAGAAGGATAAAGAATAGGCAAGTTTCCAATGGAGGGAGTGGGACACAGAACCCTGATGGTGGGAATTGTATGGGATTGTGCCCCTGTTGTCTTACCATCTTGCTAATCATTATGAAATCACTAACAAAAGTTAGAAAGAGAAGTAACTGGGGTGGATGAGAACAAAGGACAGGAAAGAACAGGTGCTGGGAAGACTGGATTCCGGCTAGGGCTCCCTGCATACACAGGATGATGGTGACAGTACCACACCTCCCAGGGATAGCAGCAGCACCTTTCCCAAATGTGCTGTACTACTAAAAGGCCCTAAGGAATGTAGGCATGTTTTGGCTTGGAAAGCCCATCCCAGGGTATCTAGCCTGCAGAAAAAAATCCATATCCTAGTAAAAGCTTCATCCACAAAGAGAAGCATTGACGCATTTCTAACTAAAGATCATAGGAAAATGGACTGAATAAACTGGAATACTGACTAAACAGAATATGCAGTTATTAAAATGCAGTGAATATAAGATAAAAACAATACATTAAATAAGAATACAACCCAGAGGAGGACCTAGAAGGGGGTAAATTGTTACATGGAAAACTGAGAAATGTTACACATGTACAAACTACTGTATTTTTAAAAACATTTTTTAATATTTACTTATCCCCTTTGTTGCCCTTGTTTTATTGATGTAGTTATTATTGTTGCCGTCGTTTTTGGATAGGACAGAGAGAAATGGAGAGAGGAGGGGAAGACAGAGAGGGAGAGAAAAGGACACCTGCAAACCTGCTTCACCGCTTGTGAAGCGACTCCCCTGCAGGTGGGGAGCTGGGGGCTCGAACCGGGATCCTTATGCCGGTCCTTGTGCTTTGCGCCACTCGCACTACCACCAACTCCCACAAACTACTATATTTTATTCTTGACTGTAAACCATTAATGCCATTAAAAAAAAAAAAAAGAATACAACCAAGTGGGATGGGAAAATTAGTATAATGGCTTTGCAAAGAATCTCATGCTGGGGCCAGGTGGTAGTGTACCTGGTTGAGTGCACACATTAATGTGCAAGGACCCAGGTTCAAACACCTGTTGGGGGAAAGCTTTGGGAGTGGTGAAGCAGGTCTGCAGGCATCTCTGTCTCCCTATCTCCTCTATCCAATAAATAAATTAAAAAATATTCTAAAAATAAATAAAAACATTAAAAAAATAAAAAGGCCAAAAAAGTCTAAACTCTAAAGTCTGAACTTCTATCCACTGTGCTGGGGGGGTGGTGGTGGTGGGGAAGGAAACCAACCAGTGGCTGAGAAGATATAGGCTAGGATTTGCACGCCTGAAGCTTTGGTGCAACCCCAGCACCTCATGTACCCGAATGGTACTCTGACTTTTCTCTATCTCGTGTGAATCCTTCTCTCGTATATAATAAAATAAGCTTGAGAGAGAAAGGAGAGAAAAGACAATATGCATTAAAGAAGTAGCAATGAAACTAAGACACACACATAGGAAGCCTCCTGGGAGATGGTACAGTGAGAGCACAGACTTGCAAGCATGAGGTGCTGCATTCAATCCCAGCACTATATACACTGAGAGATGCTCTGGTCTGTGTGTGTCTCCCCCCCTAAAATAAATCTTTAAAGGAATCTTAACACAGTTCATTTTGGAGAGCAGCACATAGAAATTTTTTTCTTCTTAATCTCCTCTCATTCCCCAGTTAAAAAAAAAATTGAGGGAGTTGGGCGGTAGCGCAGCAGGTTAAGCGCAGGTGGCGCTAAGCACAAGGACCAGCAGAAGGATCCCGGTTCGAGCCCCCGGCTCCCCACCTGCAGGGGAGTCACTTCACAGGCGGTGAAGCAGGTCTGCAGGTGTCTGTCTTTCTCTCCCCCTCTGTCTTCCCCTCCTCTCTCCATTTCTCTCTGTCCTATCCAACAACAATGACATCAATAATAACTACAACAACAAAACAACAAAGGCAACAAAAGGAATAAATAAATTAATTAAAAAAATGAAAATCTGATAAAATGCAAAAAGTCAAATGTAGCCCGTTCAACTGTCCAAACTGCAACACTGGGTTATCATCAGTCCATTCAATAGGTCCTATCAAAAGACATGCTCAAACACACACACACACACACACTCCCTACCTGTTTGGCCTGGTGGTTATTGACAACGTTGATCCGCATTCCAGCAGGATGGGCATGAAGTGGTGCCAATGCCTTCTGCTGTGGAACCTAAAACACCCAGGGGTCTAGTTTATCCACAGGGCCCACATGCATCCTTTCTTTATTATTCTAAACATTATTTATTTTATTTGATAGGACAGAGAGAAATTTAGAGGGAAGAGGGAGATAGGGAAGGAGAGAGACAGAGGCGCCTCCAGGCCTACTTCACTGCTTGTGAAGCTTTCCCCCTGGCAAGTGGAGACCAGGGGCTTGAATCTAGGTCCTTGTGCACTGTAGTGTGTGTACTTAACCAGCTGTGCCACCTCCTGTCCCCCTATGCATTCTCTATGAGATCATTACCCTTGATATGAAGGGATTCTGTTTTAGCTTTCAATAAAAGGCCTTACAGAATGCCTTCCACCTAGATCAGCAGAGCAAGTTTATCTGTCACCCAGAGACCACGTGACAATGGATGTAGGGCTCTGTGAAGCTGGCGGAAATCAGCAGACTGTTGCTTCTATCCCTATTCTCAAAGCCCGTGTGAAGATGAAAGTCAACTGTCGCCTTCCCTTTACAGGCAATAGCAGTAGGGAGGTGGGACAGCAGACTGGGAGTTAGCGCTGGCTTCTAGCCACATCTTTTCTCTTCTGGGTTGTATAACCTAGACATAGACATCTCAGAGGCCAAGATTATTCTTCTATTAAACCAGGATAATAGGGCCAGCAAAACAGCTAGCTTGGATGGTACACTGTTTTGCCATGTGTGCAAACCCAGTTTCACGTCTGCCCCTAAACACATCAAAGGAAGCTTCAGTGTTGTGGTCTCAGTGTCTGTCTCTACCTGAGAAAGGCAGCCCAGAGCAGTGAAACCCTCGAAGTAACGCCTTCCAAAATTAAATGAACCAACAGAATAAGCCCACTGTGAGGAGCACATAAGATCCTATCTCTATCTGCCACATAATACTCAACAAATTCATCTTTACCCTCCGCCTGCCTCCCTCTCTGGGAAAGGTCACTTTATTTCTCTGGACACCCTTTCTTTGACAAAAAACTAGATAATGTCTTGCCTTCCACATACAGTCACTGAAGAACACTTGAAGAAAACTCATTTTGTCCAAATTCCTGGTCAGGACCGTTTGAGAGTTTATGACAAGAGCAACAACCTACTTGGATAGTTTTCGTGAGCTTCAGAGCAGGGGTCACTGTCCCAATGGGTGGACTCAAGAAGGTGGCAGGGGAATTCCGCTTCAAGCTGATCTTCTCACGGGCATCAGCCACCTGGCGAGGCTTCTGGGGCACTGTGCTCTGCTGCTTACGGGAATTAAGCATCTCTCTGGCATCCTGCACTTTCCCCTTGATCCGGAACCGAGCGTCTTTCTGTAAAAGCTTTTCTCGGGCGTCCTTGACTCCCAGTTTGAGCCGGGCATCAGAAAGGCCAATTTTCTGCCGAGCATCAAATCTCTGCTGGAAGGTGGCTGTACGTGTGGGCTGGCTGAGAAGGCTCTGCTGTGTTCCAACACGAGATCGAATACCTCCAACTCCTGGTCTGGTATTGAGCCTGCCAATGAGAAGTGCAATATCAGATCAACATCAGCCCATGCAAGCAGAGCATGGTATCACCGAGAACAGAAGAGGTCCTGGAGAAATTAGAAAGCTGCTCCCTGGCTGGGAAAAATAATCAGTCTATATAAAACTCTTTCCTGGGAGTCGGGCGGTGGCGCAGTGGGTTAAGCGCATGTGGTGCAAAGCGCAGGGACCGGCGTAAGGATCCTGGTTCGAGCCCGCCTGCTTCACGGGCGGTGAAGCAGGTCTGCAGGTGTCTATCTTTCTCTCCCCTTTCTCTCTGTCTTCCCCTCCTCTCTCCATTTCTCTCTGTCCTATCCAACAACAAAGCAATGTCAACAATGGCAATAATGACCGCAAGGAGGCTGCAACAACTAGGGCAACAAAAAGGGAAAAAAATGGCCTCCAGGAGCAGTGGATTCATGGTGACAGGCACCGAGCCCAGCAATAACCCTGGAGGGAAAAAAAAAAAAAAAAAAAAAACCTCTTTCCTAGCTTTACTAGCCTTACTGTTTTAATCTTTATACTATGAACAAAATTAGGAAGGAGGACTGGGGTCTATCATACCAGGTAAGACTGCTTCAGGGTAGGTAAAGCTCACTAACTCAGAGCACCTGCTACCCCAGGCTTGAGCTTGGCCCCTACTCCACTGTAGGAAACTCTGATGCTGTGGTATCTTTCCCTCTCTGCCTCTGTCTCTTTCTTCTTTTCCTTTAGGTGTGTGTGTGTTTTTTTTTTTTTTTTATTTGATAGGACAGTGAGAAACTGAGATGGGGGGTGAGGGGAAGTGGTCTGCAACACTGCTTCACAACTTGTGAAGCTTCCCCTGCAGGTGGGGAGCTGGGGTTCAGAACCGAGCCCTCACGCGTGGTGTGTCATCACTCGGTATTTACATTTTAACTCCACAGAAGAAATTGGTGAGCAGCAGTTCTAAGAATCTCTGACCTAGTGTCAGATGGTCAAACTCAGTGGATTAATAACATCCCATAACTGTTTCTCACATCATGCCTGGCTTCCCAGGAATATACTCTTGTGGTAGGCAAGGCACTAGATTCCCTTATGACTCACTCTTCCTCCACCAGCTGGAGAGACTGCCACCATTCTTCAAATAACAGCAGGAGAGCCCCCAAAGGTGAGTCCTCCTGGCCCCAGTAAAAGAAGACCTGAACTTTCATCTTGTGATCTTTACAATAACAGAAAAAAACCCTGCTGTCTTCAGTATGCGAGAGCCAGACCAAAGGCAATACACACAGTGCCGGTTTTTCTTTGAAAAATGGCAAATTACATCTGAATTTAATTGTTCTTTTTAAAAAATTTTTTATTTAATTTTTTTAAAGAGAAATGGAGAGGGGGGAAGGCAGAGAGGGGGCGAGAAAGACACCTGCAGACCTGCTTCACCGCCTGTGAAGCGACTCCCTGGCAGGTGGGGAGCCAGGGGCTCGAACCAGGATCCTTAGGCCGGTCCTCGTGCTTTGCGCCACATGCGCTTAACCTGCTGCGCTACAGCCCAACTCCTGAATTTAATTATTCTTAAGTGGTGTTATACACAGACAGAGTGGAAGAAAATTAAAGGAATCATTATACAACTGATCCAGTTGGGCTGGGGGGGGGGCCTCTGCCTTGTCTTATTTTCCATGTAAAGACCCTAAGACAGGAAAGTCAAGGCCAGCAGGAGTGAGATGCCAGCAGGCATAATCAGGAAGAGGGGACAGCTTTTTGTGGCAGACAGCATAGCATATCTGTCTTTCCCTAGAATGGGCTCAACTAAGCTCTGACCTGCAAAGTCACAGGCAACAGTGCGCTATGCTTTGTGAGTACAGAGACCTATACCTACAGTGTGAGGCCCTAGCAGTCATGAGGGACAACTAGAACTTCATAATAAAGACAGCCCAGAATAAATGGCAGATGAGGTGCTCCATGGGCCTCTTTTTAAAAAAAAAAAAATGCTTTTAACCTATTCTATCATCTGCTGACGATGTCCATAAAAGAGAAACAACAGGCTTTCAGTTCAGACCCGAGCTGCTACTGAAAGCCAACCCATTCAATGGGGAACAGGACTTGTCAACATTTACCATCGGCTTCCAGATGAAACAGAAGTCAGTGGAAAGCACGCAAGATGAAACTACTCATTCATCACACAGGAGACTCCCTTTAAAGCTGAGGCCATGGACTGGGCAATCGGATGACAACCCACCCGACCGCACCCAACCCCCACCCCTCCAAAAGCATGGAAACTGAGCAGGCCTTCTGGGGCTTCAAAGGGGGGGTGGCACACAGATAACCCAATCATTGACATGTTTCTGCTCAGAGAGAGTAAGGTACAAAGTCTACAAACACCACAGGCACCTGGATACTTGCAGGGCTGTAAGAATAATCGGACACCCAAGGCATCTTGAAGGGGGGGAAGGGGAGAGAGACAGAGAGACACCATCTGTCCATTCGTCCCCAAAGAGCATCCTAGGTAGGGGATGTGGGAAAGGCCCACTACAGCCACAGCCTGCAGCGGTGGCCTTGCTCCTTCAGCACTGGGTGGTAGCACTCCTCACCTCCCATCCTCAAAAGCATCCCTCACTTCTCCCAGATCCTTCTGCAGCTGCAACCTTGATCACAGGACAAAGCTATTAAGGCACTAAGCATCACACCAAGCAGCTCAGTGCTGTGCGTCCAGCAGGACTAAGGCTTCTCAGGGACATGCCCTGCCTCCATCTCCTCAGCAGGGCTGCTAAAAGTCCAAAGAGCTGGTCAGTTCTGAGCTTCTGCTAAGGATGAGGGCCTGGCACTCTGAAAGCCTATTACCTTTCAGACTTACAATGTGGCCTCCATCTCTAAGACTCTAGTCTACCTGAATCAAGTCCACCACCTCTCTCTCTCTTTTTAAAGATTTTATTTATTTATTAATGAGAAAGATAGGAGGAGAGAAAGAAAGAACCAGACATCACTCTGATACATGTGCTGCCAGGGATTGAACTCAGGACCTCATGCTTGAGAGTCCAGTGCTTTATCCACTGAGCCACCTCCCGGACCACCCACCACTTATTTTTATAAGAGACTCATTTCTGGGCGCTGGGCAGTAGCGCAGCAGGTTAAGCGCACATGGCGTAAAGCACAATGAATGGCCTAAGGATCCCGGTTCGAGCCTGCCCTTCCTCTTCCCACAGGCAGTGAAGCAGTTCTGCAGGTGTCTGTCTTTCTTTCCCATCTGTCTTCCCCTCCTCTCGTTTTCTCTGTCCTATCCGACAACAACAGCAATAACAACAAGAGCAACAAAGGGGGGGGGGATTGCCTCCAAGAGCAGTGGATTCGTAGTGCAGGCACCCTGTGATAACCCTGGAGGCAATAAAATAAAAATTAAAAAAGAGACTCATTTCTTACTCTGAGCTCCAGGACAGATAAGAGAAGCCACGGCTGGTGCAGAAGGGCTTCTGGAGTAAGCTGCCTCTGCAAGGGCAGTGCCCTACTCAGTCCTCAGCAGCCAGCCCAGGGCCACAAGTATCTTGCTGGCTCCAAGGAAGCTGAAGTCTGCTCCACCCCAACCCCTCGCAGAACTGCTGGAGGAGTGTAGCTGGCCTCAACATTGCAGACGGAGCAGGCTTCACAGACACCATACTGGAAGGCTTCATTGAGCACACACACCACCACACGGTGGGGGCCAGACACATCCAAATCCAAAGCTGAGTCTGTCCTAAAGGCTGCCTGTCTTCTCCAAAGTCCACCCTCCTCCCATCAGCGGGATACCATACTCACCCTGCCCCCCCCCACCAAAAGTTGCTGTTATTTGTAACTAAAGGGGTGTCCTTTCAAAAAAAAGCTAGGCTACCCATTTTCACCAATCACTGAGGCAATAAAACATTACTGCCAGGGCTGAGAGAGCACTCACCAGGTAGAATATATGCCTTGCTGTGCAGCCCAGGTTCCAGCCCAGACACACGGGAAGCGTTATGTGGCAGTAGAGGAAGTCCTAGTGCTAGGGGGCAGGGTGTGTGTGTGTGTGTGTGTGTGACAGAAAGAGAGAGAGAGAGAGAGAGATGGAGATATGGAGAGGGAGGGTGAGAGATGGGGGGAGAGAGAATCTGAATGGGAAAAGTGTCTAGAATGGCGAAACTGTACATGAGGACAAGGGTCAGGCTCAGCAAAATAAAACTAAAGACAAAAATATTACTGTCAAGTAAAAAAAGGGGGAAGACTGAAAAAGTGATTACTTCAAATCATTAACAGGATCAGATTCTTGAAAACAGATCCCTATCCTTGAATAGAGAAAGGGGGCTGAGGGTAGATAGCATAATGGTCGTGCAAAGAGACTCTCATGTCAGAGGCTCCAAAGTCACAGGTTCAATCCTGCAAAGGTGTGTGTGTGTGTGAGAGAGAGAGAAACAGAGACAGAGACAGAGACACACACACACACACAGAGAGAGAGGCAGAAAAAATATAAAGAACAGAGCTAAAAGCTTTTTGGTTCACTTCAATTCTAACCTAATAGTAAATCTTCATGGAACAAGAAGCAGGGGGTACTGGCCTCTGCAACATTAATTTATCCACATCTCTCAACTATTTCTCTTCTCTGAGTTTAGTAATAGCTGCCTGAAATGCAAAGAACTCACAGGAGTCTGTGGTTGATAAGTAATGTCTGCCACAGCCACATCACAGGCAGTCAAGGTTAGTTAAAGACCTAATTAAAGAGGTGATCTTAGGAGCCAGGCGGTAGCGCAGCGGGTTAAGGGCACATGGTGTGAAGCGCAAGGACTGGCTTAAGGATCCCGGTTCGAGCCCCGGCTCCCCACCTGCAGGGGAGTCACTTCACAGGCGGTGAAGCTGGTCTGCAGGTGTCTTGTCTTTCTCTTCCCCTCTCTCCATTCCTCTCTGTCCTATCTAACAATGACAACAGCAATAACAACAATAGTAACTACAACAATAAATAAACAAGGGCAACAAAAGGGAAAATAAATAAATTTTTAAAAAGCCTTTTTAAAAAAAAAGGTGATCATGGTCCGAGAGGCGGCTTAGTGATAAGCTTTGGACCCTCAAGCATGAGGTCCTGTGTTCGATCCCACGCAGCACATGTGCCAGAGTGGTGTCTGGTTCTTTCTCTCTACCTTTCTCATTAATAAATAAATAAAATCTTAAAAAAAGAAAAAAAGTGATCTCAAGGGCCAGCCAGTGGCATACCTAGTTAAGTGCACACATCAGAGTGTACAAGGAACCAGGCTCTAGCCCCTAGACCCCACCTTCATGAGTGAAGCAGGGCTGCAGGTGTCTGTCTTTCTCTTAATCTCCCTCTCCCCTCTCAATTTCTATCTCTATTCAACACTATATATATATATATTTTTAAATTTTTTAATATTTATTCCCTTTAGTTGCCCTTGTTTTTTTTATTGTTGAGGATCATGAGGAGTAACTATCCTACATCACAGAGGTAGAATGATGGCTGAATTTGAACCTCACTACATTTAGTTAAAGCATCAATGAATTAAGCATTTGATCAAAATGCATCCCAGAATGTGAGGAGTTATGGAAAGGTGTGTCCTGTCTCCGGGATAAGGGTCACCTAAGCAGTCCGGTCACACCAGGCACACAGTGGAGGGTGAGAGAGTGTGTGCTTAACTGGGGAACCACACTCCATGCTGCCTGCCGGGCAAGGAAGACCACCAAGTTTATGCTGAGATTTTTACCTATTTGAACAACACAAAAGACCCATGTAGGGAAAGGAGGTGATTAGCTGTGGACACAAGACTCAATTCCACACATTCTGTTCCCTGGATGCAGCAGCTTTCACTTCCTTTGAAGAACAGCGTCAGGGGGCCTCAGTGCTCAGGCTTTTATGCTCACTGCTCCTCTTCCTGTATGAACAGAGACCTATTCATCCCAGCAGGCCGCAGTACTTGTTAGAAGGCAAGCATTAGTCATCAGGAATTTTTCCAACAAACACTCCTGCTAGGGGCAGGTCTCTAAAACAGAGTCAATTATGTTGCCTTCCAGCCTCAAAAACTGCTGAGGCCCCCTAAACAAACCAAGCCCATGATTCAAGTGTGTGTGTGTGTGTGAGAGTGTGTGTGTGTGTGTGTGTGTGTGTGTGTCTGTCTATCTCCTCTCCCTTCTCAGTTCCTCTGCCCTGTCAAATGAAAAAATGGAAAGAAAAAAACAATAATGGCGGCGGGGGTAGGGATATGCCTGCCAGGAACAGTGGATTCACAGTGCCAGCAACAAGCCCAAGTGATAACCTGCTGGCAGGGGGGAAAAAAAAAAAAGGGAAACACTGGTGCAGTAACAGAGTGCAGGTCTTGCAAGCATGGATGCCAGAACGTGGTCCCTGGCACCACATATGCCAGAGAGAGAGAGATCTCCTTTCCGCTCCCCCCTTTCTCGTTAGTAAGTTTAAAAAAATAAACAAGTTGGGGGTCGGGCGGTAGTGCTGCGGGTTAAGCGCATGTAGCACAAAGTGCAAGGACCGGCATAAGGATCCCAGTTTGAGCCAGGGATGTCGCTTCACAAGCAGTGAGGCAGGTCTGCAGGTGTCTGTCTTTCTCTCCCCCTCTGTCTTCTCCTCCTCTCTCCATTTCTCTCTGCCCTATCCAATAACGACAACAATAGCAACACCAATAATAACCATAACAAAACAAGGGAAACAGAAAGAATAAATAAATATTAAAAATAAACAAGTTGATGAGACATGGGGCCAGCAAGGTACCTCCTTGGCCACATGCTTGATCTAGGTTGAAGCCAGGCACCCACCGCACTTGGGGGAATTTCAGTACCATGGTATCTTTCCTTCCCACCCTCTTGCACTCTAATTTTTTTTTTCTTTCTGAAAAATTTGGCTCAGAGTTGGTAAAAAAAAATAAAGTGAAACAAAAATCTGATGACTTTCTTAGAGGATGTGGGTATAGTGGCTTCTTTTTTTTTTAATTAAAAAAATAATTTATTGGGGCCCAGGTGGTGATGCACCTGGTTAAGTGCACATATTAACAGCGTACAAGGACCCAGGTTCAAGTCCTTGGTCCCCACCTGCAGGGGGAAAGCTTCATGAGTGGTGAAGTAGGGCTACAGATGTCTCTTTCCCTCTCTATTTCCCCCTCCCTTCTCAATTTCTCTCTCTATATATATCTAATAAATAAATAAAATAATTTAAAATTTTATTACTAGATAGAGTAAGATAGAAATTGAGAGGGAAAGAGAGAGACACCTGCAGCCCTGCTTCACTACTTGTGAAGCTTTCCCCCTACAGGTTGGGCACTAGGGGCTTGAGAACCCAGGTCCTTGTGCATTGTAATGCGTGTACTTAGCCAGATGTACCACTGCCTGATTCAAATGCCTTCTTTTTCACTGTTTCTTCAAAAGTACCTAATTTATTGTCGCTCTTCAGTGATAGTTTGCACAGAACTGTGCATTCTTCCAGCAGAGGCAATCTCAGTGCACAAATACCCAGAAACCCCCTTCAGTTACAGTCCACTTTGTAATCATTCAGGGCCCTTAAGGATGACAGAGGACCCAGTGGTGGTTGTATTGTTATGTGGAAAACTGAGAAATGTTATGCATGTACAAACTACTGTATTCACTGTCTTTTGTAAAACATTAATCCCCCAAATAAGGGAGAAAAAATAATTCAGGAGTCGGGCGATAGTGCAGCGGGTTAAGCACACATAGTGCAAAGTGCAAAGACCAGCCTAAGGATCCTGGTTCGAGCCCCCGGCTCCCCACCTGCGGGGGGCGTGGGGGGTGGTGTCGCTTCACAAGCGGCAAAGCTCTGCAGGTGTCTATCTTGCTCTTCCCTTCCCCTCTCCATTTCTCTCTATCCTATCCAACAACGACAACATCAATAACAACAATAACACTAATAACAAGAGCAACAAGGGCAGCAAAAATGGGGAAAAAATAGCCTCCAGGAGCAGTGGGCTCACAGTGCTGGCTGGCACTGAGCCCCAGCAATAACCTGGAGGCAAAAAAAAAAAAAAAAGAAAAAGAAAGAAAAAAAAGTCAGAGATACACTTTACAGACCAGCTTCATTACTCACGAAGTATCCCTCCTGCAGGTGGGGAGTGGGGGGCTCAAACCAGGTACGCGCCCACCCAGCCCAAAGATATTTCCTTTTCAATAGCAATCCCCCCTCCCCCCGCCAAGTTCCCTAAGACCTCATTTGCCTTATCTGTTCTGTTTTAGATCTGCATTGCCATGTGGTCCAGGAGGTGGCGCGGTGGTTAAGGCAATAGACGCTCAAGCATGAGGTCCTGAGTTCAATCCCTGGCAGCACATGTACCAGAGTGATGTCTGGTTCGTGTTCTCTCTCTCTCTCTCCTATCCTTCTCATTAATAAATAAATAAAATCTTTTAAAAAAATAGATCTGCATTGCCTTTACCGTATGTTTAAAAAGCTCATATCTATTTATTACCCAGAGATGGACCTACCCTGGACATTAGTCCATGATTCAACACTGCACCACCTCCCAGGCCACTCCCTTCCCTTATTTCAACAAGGAAACAAGTAGTGGGCCAGGAATGGAACTCTATTTTCAACTGAAGAGTTCACTAGCCCCTGCCCCCGCAGGGCTCCAGACTCCCCAAGCTGCTCCAGGTCAATACTCACAAGGCTCCCACCACCACCAAGTGACAGAAAGGCAGTCGGACCATCCTACCGGAAGGGAAGGAGCTACAAGAGGGAAGGGCTGGCACTGCAGCTGGTGCCCAGCTGTGCACGGGAAGGCCAACCTCACCAGGCCCTGGATGAAGAACTGCTCAAAACCATGTGTGCCTTCTCTGATTCCAGCTTGGAAGCTGTGTATTAACCATGACCTGGGGAAATGTGCCATTGTAACAACCATAATCCTGTAAACCAGTAATTCAATATAGTGATATGGGGGGCACCGGGCCATGGCACAGCAGGCTAAGTGCACATGGCGCGAAGTGCAAGGACTGATGTAAGGATCCCAGTTCGAACCCCTGGCTCCCCACTGCAGGGGAGTGGTGGCATACTTGGGCACCGTGGGCAAGGACTCAGGTTCAAGCCCCCAGTGCCCACCTTCACAAGTGGTAAAGTAGTGCTGCAGGTGTATCTCTCTCTCTCCCTCTGTCTTCCATCTCGGTTTCTCTGTCTCTATCCAATAAATGAATACACACATAAATATTTTTAAAAATAACAACAATGACCTTTTTCTTGATTTCCAAGGTGTGATGAGTGAAAACAGTAGCGGCTGCTCAGGGGAGACGGGGATAGCAGTGGCGCACCAGACGCTGACAATCGAGGCATCAGAGGCCTAGCAGGTTCCATCACAAGTCAGAGTAAACAACGGTCTGGTACGTTTCAAAAAAAGAGAATGGCTACATATATTTCACGTAGATGTGGCTTACACAGCCACTAAGAAAGGGAAAAGATTCTTGAGATAAGGCAGGGGAGATTGCAGATAGCAAAAGACTTTTACACTTGAGGATGTGAGGTCCCAGGTTCAATCCCTGGCACCACCATATGCCAGAGCAGAGTAGTACTCTGGTTTAAAGTTAAACGTTTTCTAAGATAGTCAGCAGTTTTCCCTAAATAGTGCCTCCTGGGACATCCATGCAACATTAAAACCAGTTTCCGGGCAGGGGTAGATAGCATAGTGGTTATGTAAATTGACTCACAAGCCCCAGGGTCAATCCCCCACACCACAAGCCAGAAAAAAAAAGTTTCCAATAGGCTGATTTCTTCTAGAAAACAGGTAGAAGGGAAGCAGATATATTTACTGCCGGAAATAATATCTGTTCACTGGAACTCATTCAAATCTTGAACAATTCCTGACAGGGGATGGATGGACACACACACACACACACACACACACACACACCAGCATCTGGTCTTCTCCCTTCCCTCAAGCAGCTCCTTCCCTTCAGTTTGGATGGCCCAACTGCCTTCCTGTCACTGGGTGGTGGGAGCCTTGTGAGTATTGACCTGGAGCAGCTTGGGGAGTCTGGAGCCCTGCGGGGGCAAGGGTTCCTGAACTCCTCAGTTGAAGGCAGAGCTCCTTCCTGGTCCATTACTTGTTTCCTTGTTGAAATAAGGGAAATAAATAGGAATTTCACATTTGACCCAAGCACAACATGTCTAGTTTCTTTTTGTACCCACCCTCGTCCCCCAGCACTGTTCAGCTCTGGCTTACCGTGGTGTGGGGAATTAAACCTGAGACCTTGGAGATTCAGGAATGAGTCTCTTTCATAACCACTATGCTATCTACTCTCCCCTGTCCCCATCTAGTTTCTTCTATGCTTCTCTCTGTCTTCCCCCATCCATCTTACATAATAGCAAAACAATATTCTCTTTTAAAATGTTTTATTATATTTAATGTGATAGAAACAGACACTGAGAGGGTAGCAGGGGCTAGGGGAGGGAGGGAGGAAGGGAGGGAGAGAGGGGGGAGGGGAGGGGGAGGGGGAGAGAGAGAGAGAGAGAGAGACCTGTAGCCCTGTTTCACCACTCCTGAAGCTGTCCCCTGCAGGTGGGGACCGGGGGCTTGAACCTGGGCCCTTGAGCATTATAACATGTATGCTCAACCAGGTGCACCACCACCCAGCCCTGCAAAACAATATTCTCACACTGAAAAGTAGCTGTCACTTTTTTACTGAAAGCCTTCCACAGTGATGAGGACAATATTCATAGAGCTTTTCAGTCCCATGTGGCAATTTTGAAGTATCTTAGGAACATTAACTCAGTTGACAACTGAGCAAAGTATCACCCACGTAGTGCAGACAGAAAAAGAGCATGGGATGGCTCTGGACTTGCCTAAGATCATGTGGGAAATGGGGAAGCAGAGAAGCAACTGGGCCCCACTGCCTACCCATGAGGAGCCCCGAGGAGGGCCTGACCCTCTACCGCACTCCTCAAGAAGGGGCCCGGACACTGTCTGGTATAAACATTAAATACATATTCTTTCACTTACATTTAAACCTCTTCAGGAGGCACCAGAAACCATGATAATAAACAAGCCAACAGCCCACTCAGAAGTCATCTGGCCAGGGAGGCAGCGAATTCAGCAATGGGGACAGACTGCCAGGGGACCAGGTCTGGCTGGGAACAATGTCCCCAGCCTCGCTGTACATCACACACACAAGCCCCCCATTAGCCACACCCAACACCCCGCAAGACCCCACACACTAATGCCAAAAAGGGCAGATGGGCAGCCTATCTACAGAGCTAGGCAGGAAGGCCAACCCAGTCCCAGTTCAACAAACCAGTGAAATCTGGACAAGGTCAGACGTGGTCAGAAGCCCCAGTCACAGTACTTCCTGTGTGCCTGCTATGATCCCCAAGGGGTGTCTGTGTGTGTGTGTGTAAGGGGGGGGGGGCTTAGGTGGCAGGTGTGGGGTGTGTGTAAAGTGGATACTATTACTTTCCACTTTATGGCTTTATTGAGAAAATTCTGATGGGGCCAGGCGGTGGTGCATCGTTTACATTACAGTGCACAAGGACCCAGGTTCAAGCCCCGTGTCCCCACCTGCAGGGGGAAAGCTTCACGAGTGAAGCAGAGCTGCAGGTCACTCGCTGTCTGTCTCCCTATCTCCCCCTTCTCCTCACTCAATATCTAACTCTATCCTATATATATATATATATATATTATATATATTTTAAATCTACCTTTAAAAAGAAATCGAGGGAGTTGGGCGGTAGCGCAGCGGGTTAAGCGCAGGCGGCGCAAAGCACAAGGACCGGCATAAGGATCCCGGTTCAAGGTCCCGCTCCCCACCTGCAGGGGAGTCGCTTCACAGGCGGTGAAGCAGGTCTGCAGGTGTCTGTCTTTCTCTCCCCCTCCTCTCTCCATTTCTCTCTGTCCTATCCAACAACGACGACATCAATAACAACAGCAATAATAACCACAACCATGAAACAAGCAGGGCAACAAAAGGGAAGAAAAAAAAAAAAGAAAAGAAGAAAAGAAAAAAGAAATCGAGGGAGCGCTGGTGTGCAGGGCCGTCGCTGTCACGGTGGGTACACTTCCCCACCCCCCCGTCTCAGCCCCCGCCGCCGCCGCCGCCGCCCCCAGGCCCCGCTCCAGGAACCCTCCTTCCCCCTCGGAGTCCTCGGGTCTGCAGCCACAGCGCCCCGAGCCTTGAGCCTAGATGACCGCCCTCGCTTTGTTTCTGAGGTCCCAAGCACGAGTGAGATGGTCGCGCACAGTCTGGCGGCGGCCCCCGGGGGAGCCATAAACACCCGGCCGCTCACGGACCCCCGCAGCCCGGGGCGGTGTGTGGTGGAAACAAGTCTGGTCAGGGCCCCTCCGCGGACACGGCTCTCGGGGCCGGGCAACGCCGGGCGCCCAGCCGCCGCCGCGCATCTCCTTGCAGCTCCACAAAGCCGGGGAGCTGGGACCCGGCGGGCTCCGGCCTCCACACGCCGCTCGGCCCTCTCCGGGGCGACGCCGCCCCCGCCCCCAGCCGCCCGTCTGAGAAACACACCCGGCGGGTACCAGCGGCCCCGCCAGAAGCCCGGGGAGACGGGCCTGGCCCAGAAGGCGCCTGCGGACCCAACACGGCCCACAAAGGGCGGCGGGCGCGGAGAGGGGGCGGCTCCGGCCGCGGCCCCCGGGTCTCAGCCCGGCCTCCCCGCGGGGTGAACGAGCCGCCCCTCCCCCCGCTCGGCGGCGGCCCAAACACCTCCGAGGTGGACGCAGCCTAGGCCGCGCCGAGAGCCGGTCCGCCCGGGGAGACACTCGGACCCCGGCGGCGACAACGACGGCGGGACCGGGCCAATGAGCTGGCCCGCTGCGCCTGGGGGCGGGTGCAAGCGGTCCTCCACGACGCGCCCTAGCCGCTCCCTCCTTCGCCCCGAGCCCTGCTAGGCCTCAGGCCCTGAACCCCGAAGAGCGGAAAGGCTGCTCACCGTCCCTTCGCCGCAACTCCGCGCTTCCTGATGAGCTCGTCGAGGGAGATGTCCGCCATCTTGCGCCGCCGAGCGAACAGCGAGCAGCCTAGCTTCCCTCGACCCTCGAGCCCGCCCCTTCGGCCCCTACGAAGCGACTAACAACTTCCGGTGTTTGGCTGAAGCACTCTCGCGATAGTTCAAATCAAGCAAGGGCCGGAAGAGGCGGAGACACTCCCCATGAGCCTTCACTGCTATTTACATATAGCAAACCTGCTCATTGCCGCTCCGTTTTTCTTTGTGCCAAACGAACAAATAGAATTAAAAGCGGCCGAAAAGTTAAGTAATAACTAGAAAGCTTGAAATAAATAGAGTTCTCAGTTTAATAATCCATTTTTTATAATCACCGTAGATCTAATAGGGATGGGATTCATTACCTAGGAAGTAACGGATACTGCTTCTTATGCCTTAAACTTATGAGTAAGGAAAATAACGATTCGGGGTGACGCCCGAATCCTCACTGCTAATGTGAGACGAATTTTTGAGCGGGTAAAGGTCGCCCCTAAGGTGACCCGCCTACTTTGCGGGATGCCTGGGAGTTGCGATCTGCCCGACCCCCCCCACTCATTGGAAAAATAGAATAGTTTTCAAAACAAGTACCCTACTTAGTTTCCACTGTAGGCTGATTTATAAGCTCCCGTGGTCAATCGGCTGGCCCAAGAATCTCTGTGCAAGCACCAAGCCCCAACAATAATCCTGGGGGCGTGGTCTGAGAGTTGGCACAGTGATAAAGCTTTGGACTCTCAAGCAATAACCCTGTAAACAAAAAAGATACCTGATAATCTGAGCATGACTTTAGGTCTAATCCAAGCTATTGGTTAAACAGGGTGCTGAGTATGGACTAAGGGAACCACTGCCGGAACCCAAACACGGAAACCTTTTGCCATAACTATTGTGCTGTATCCCTAGCCATTCATAAATTATTTCTCAGTCTGGATATTGCCCTAAACTGAATATAACACCACAGCTGTTAAAGATCGGGCAGCAGAAGCTCCGTGGTGAAAATAGCAAGAGCTATTAAAGCCAGAAGGTCTGGGGTTGGGGCTCAGAGGAGAGTAGTATAGATGCCACTATGCAGCTGTTGTAAATGACGTCCAATTAAAATTACTTGTCAAAACAAAAAATAAGGAGTTGAAGCAAGGCATTCTTTTGTAAAAGGGCGTGCTGCCAGCAGAGGCAGTCAGGCAGCAGCGTGCCCCCCCCCCCCTTCACTCTTCTCCCATCTTTTATACCTGATGCAGAACTGTCTCCTCCACCCCTAGGCTGGACTTCAGAGCTCACAATCTCCCCATTGCCTAAATAAGGAAAGGAGAGTCTGAGGGTCTCTGCTGGAGGACTAGCAAGCACTGCAAGGAACTATTATCTGACCTAAAGAATACAAAACTACTGGGTGGGGTAAAGCATAATGGTTATGCAAAGAGACTTTCATGCCTGAGGCTCTCAAGTCCCAGGTTCAATCCCCCACACCACCATAAACAGAGTTAAGCAGTGCCCTTGGTTAAAAAAAAAAAAAATACAAAACTACTGGCCACAGGTGGTCATAGATAACAATTAAAAGTGATTTTTTGTGGGAGCCGGCCATGGCGCAGCAGGTAAAGAGCACATGGCCTGATATGCAGGGACTGGTGTAAGAATCCGGGTTCGAGCCCCGACTCCCCACCAGCAGGGGAGTTGCTTCATAGGCGGTGAAGCAGGCAGGTATCTATCTTTCTCTCTCACTGTCTGTCTTCCCCTCCTCTCTCCATTTTTCTCTGTCCTAGCCAACAACAAGGATAGCAATAACAACAATAATAATGACAACAACGATAAACAACAAGGGCAACAAATGGGAAAAAAAATTAAAAAATTTTTGCACTAAACAGTTGTTATATTCATTTTCTTCTTAGGAGACCTAACCATCTCTCACACAGCCATGATCTCATGTTACCAGATCGTTAGCCCTCTCAGGAATGGGGAAGAAAGGGACTAAGGCCCCATGTCAGCCCTAGGGGCCAAGTAAGTTGGAACCCAGAAGGGCCATTAAGTCTGTGAAGATTAGGCCTTGTCCTGCCTCAAAGAAGCAAAGTGTAAAAGGTCACTTAGATATTTTCTTAAACCAGCACAAGAGTCACTAATGGGAATCAGCTACTTCTGGGACTGTCAGCAGGATGGCTTCCTAGGGGCATCCCTAAACTCAAGTCAGGATCAAAATCATGTGGAGGAAGGGACTGGGGTGCACAAACCGGGGGCCCTTCTAATGCTGGTGACTTTCCTGGGGCAAGTAGGCCTATTAGCATTCTGAGTCAGGGCTTTGCTCCATTTTGCCCTCTCTTTCTAGATTTAGTTCATGAGCTGTTGAGGTGAGTGGAGAGGCCAGAGCTTCTCTAGGGATGACTTTGGGCCCTCACATTTGCAAGTCCACAGCTCTCACTGTGCCACCTCCTAGGCCACTTCACTGCACCCCACCTGAGAGCCTGGTGCGGACAAGCCTGGGGGGGGGGGGGCAGCTCTGCACTGCACGTGACTGGAAGAGCTGGGTGCCATTTTGTTTGAGAATTCACTCACCACGGTGCCCACACCTGGAACTGTGCCCATCAGCAGATCCCAAGAATCAGGGTGCATCTGGATTGTCCAGAGGTTCCCACATCTGGATTGCTTTCTCTCTCCTTTGGGTTTAAGGCTTGCCATTTACATGCTGAAAAATATGTCATTTTCTTTTCTTTTAATTATCTTTATTTACTTATTTGGTAGAGACAACCAGAAATCGAGAGGGAAAGGGGTGAGAGGGAGAGAGATACCTGCAACACTGCTTCACCATTCGTGAAGCTTTTCCCCTGCAGGTGGGAACTGGGGGCTCGAACCCAAGTCCTTGTGCTCTGTAACATGTGTAGTCAACCAGGTGAGTCACCACCCAGACCACCAAATATGTCATTTTCCATGCTATTTCCTGTTACCTAGTTCTAAGAGCTGACCTCTCTCGCAGTCTCACTGCCTGTCTCAGCATCTACCATCTTCCAAAAAGTGTGAGCTTGGCTAGGCTTTCTCACCAACACTTGGGTCAGGAAAGACTGGAGGACAGCTCAGGCAGCCCCTAGCACCTGGAACAGAGCTGAGAGAGTGATTAAGGATGGGCATGAGGGAAGGTTTTCTTTTTTTTTTTTTTCTCTTAGTATTTCATATATTTATATAATATTTATGAGAGGAAGAGACCAGAGCATCACTCTGACACATGCAATGTCAGAGATTAAACTCAGGAACTCACACTTGAGAGTCCAACACCTTATCTACTACTCTGTCTCCTGGGCCAAAATTTTTTTTTTTTTTTAGTATTTATTTATCCCCATCAGCTGGGGCACTAATTGGGGAGTCCTGAGATTCTCAAACAGACATGATGGGCCTAGACTTCAAATAAATCCCTCTCTCCACTGTTACCGGTCATCTCTATCAGGAACAACAAGTAGACCCCTTTGTGGGCCCCATAGGACCTTGCCCTCAACTTGGATCAACAGTGGTAGAGAATGTTCCATCCTCCAAAGGGAGGATGGACAACATACTCTAAGCTACACCTGAGGAAGATGGGTTGATATTGGGGCAGCCTGGAATGTTCCTACTCATGACCACAGAATGTGAGCTCAGATCTATAGGGATGTAGAGGTCACATAGGCTCCCAAGCTGAATATGGGCCCCAGATCACATCAAATCGATGGGGTTTACAGTCAACAATATTTATACCCCCTTTCCATATTAGGGAGCTACTCTCTTCCCTCATCCAGCTTTCTGGTCTTTTTCCAGCCATAATAACATCATCTCCCCAGACAATAATCTGGATCCACCGGCATATGAGATTTCCGGCTCAGGGGAAAAAAAAAAAACTAGTATAGTCACGGGCCCTTTGGAATATAACTAAAATATGCCTACTAGCTATCTACAAAATGGAGGACCCCCCAACTCTTCATGTGCAATATTCCAGCCTTTAGGTCCGTGATTGGTCAACAATTTGTTTGGCTTTGTATGTTGACTCTCTTTTCAACCACCAGGTTCCAGATGCTAGCAGGATGCCAAACAGACTTCCCTGGACAGACAACCCCACCAATGTGACCTGGAGCTCCGCTTCCCAAGAGCCCTTCCCCACTAGGGAAAGAGAGAGACAGACTGGGAGTATGGATCAACCTGCCAACACCCACATTCAGTGGGGAAGCAATTACAGAAGCCAGACCTTCAACCTTATGAATCCCACAAGGACCTTGGGTCCATACTTCCAGAGGGATAAATAGGAAAGCTATCAGGGGAAGGGATAGGATACAGAGTTCTGGTGGTGGGAACTGTGTGGAGACACCTGCAGGTGAGGTCCAGGGGCTTGAACCTGAGTCCTTGTGCACTATAATGTGTGCACTTAACCAGGTGCACCACTGCCTAGCCCCCCCAAAATGTTTTCAATAAAAAATTTCCTAGAATAAAAAATACGTATTTATTTCCTTTTGTTGTAGTTATTATTGATGTCATTGGATAGGTCAGAGACATGGAGAGAGATGGGGAAGACAGAAAGGGGGAGAGAAAGATAGACACCTACAAACTTGCTTCACCACTTGTGAAGTGACTCCCCTGCAGGTGGAGAGCTAGGGGCTCAAACCAGGATCCTTACGCTGGTCCTTGCGCTTTGCACCACTCACGCCTAACCCATTGCACTCCCGCCCAACTCCCTTCTTTTTATTTTTTTACTAGAGCACTGCTCAGTTCTGGTTTATGGACTGAACCTGGGATGTTGGGAGTCTCAGGCAATTATTTTAATTTCACATTGTGCAAATAGTTCCACATGAGAAAGGAACAAAAGCACTGCTCTGACATATGATGTGGTATGTGCAGCACTGGAGGTTGAACCAGGAGCTTCAGATTCAACATTCTTCCTCTCCATCACTCCAGCTATTTCCCCAGCCTCTAGGGGAGGGGAGACAGCTCAGGTGTCACATAGTACACAAGGTCCTGGATTTGACATCACATGTGAGCATTTGGGGGAAGTCCCACTGATGGTGGAGTCAGGGCAGGGGGTGTCAGAGGAGGATGATACAGATATCAAGTTCCGGGCTCATTCTCTCGCACTGAATTCAGTGTTCACACCCCCGTCAGGCCTCCAGGAATTTGTCCTAACAGCAGTCAGCTCAGTCGGCGGGGTCAGAGTTTTGCCATATGCAGCCCAGGTTCTAGCGCCAGCTCGTGGAAGATGGGGTGCTGTGGAGTGTCTCCATTTCTCTCTCTCACTCTTTTTTTTTTTTTTACCAGAGTATTGTTCAGCTCTGGTTTATGGTGGTGCAGGGGATTGAACCTGGGACGTTGGAGCCTCAGGCATGAGAGTCTGTTTGCATAACCATTAAGCTATCTACCCTCTGCCCTTCTTTCTTTTTTTAAATATTTATTCCCTTTTGCTGACCTTGTTTTATTGTTGTACTTATTATTGTTGTTATAGATGCCGTCGTTGTTGGGTAGGACAGAGAGAAATGGAGAGAGGAGGGGAAGACAGAGAGGGGGAGAGAAAGACAGACACCTGCAGACCTGCTTCACTGCTTGTGAAGTGACTCCCCTGCAGGTGGGAAGCTGGGGGCTCGAACCGGGATCCTTACACTGATCCTTGCGCTTTATGCCACCTGCGCTTAACCCGCTGCACTACCACCTGACTCCCTTTCTCTTTCTAGTGATCTGAGAAATCACACACGTGCGAGGCCTCGGTTCCCAAAACACCACTCAATTGAAAGGGCGGTGATGTTGCGCCATTATAAAGTTGCAGGAAGTGGAAGCTGCCAGACTGCTGCTGCCTCTGATGAGGGAAAGTCCAAACCCCAGCGGGCATGTGCTGTCACCAGCTGTCAGTGTTTGTCTTGACCATCAGGCCACTTTGTCCCCCATGCATATTTTCTCATGTGCCCCAACACTTTTTTTTTTTATTTTATTTATTGTGGTCCGGGAGGGGGCACAGTGGATAATGCACTGGATTCTCAAGCATGAGGTCCTGAGTTCAATACCTGGCAGCACATGTACCAGAGTAATGTCTGGTTCTTTCTTTCTCATAAATAAATAAGTAAAAACTTAAAAAAAAAATTATTTATTTATTCATGAGAAAGATAGGAGAGAAAGAACCAGACATCATGGTACTGCAGGGGATTAAACTTGGGACCTCATGCTTGAGAGTCCGATGCACCACCTCCCAGACCAAATTTTTAAAAATATTTTTAATTTGATAGGATAGAAATTAGAGGGAAGAGGGCAGTAGATAGCATAATGGTTATGCAAAGATACTCTGGTGCCTGAGACTCCAAAGTCCCCCAGAACATCATAAGCCAGAGCTGAGCAGTGCTCTGGTCAAAAAAAAAAAAAAGTATAAAAAAAATGAGAGGGGAGGGAAAATAGAGAGGAAGAGAGGGGACTGGGTTGAGCACCCATGTTACAGTGCACTAGGACTGGAGTCCAAGCCCTTGGTCCCCACCTGCTGGGGGAAAGCTTCACGAGTCATGAAACAGGGCTGCAGGTGTCTCTCAATTTTTTGGCTATCTCTATCCAATAAATAAATATTTTTAAAAAACTGTTTAGGGGGCGCAGCAGGTTAAGCACACACGGTGCAAAGCTCAAGGACCGGCATAAGGATCCTGGTTCGAGCCCCCGGCTCCCTACCTGCAGGGGGGTCGCTTCACAAGAGGTGAAGCAGGTCTGCATCTTTCTTTACCCCTCTCTGTCCTACCTGCCTCTCTCAATTTCTCCTGTCCTATCCAGCAACAACAGCAAAAACAATAACAGGGCAACAAAATGAAAGAAAAAAAACTATCTATCTAAAGAAAGAGAGAGACCTGCACTACTTCACATTTTCTAAAGCCTCCCCCTTCCAGGTGGGCACCAGGGCTTGAACCCAGGTCCTTGTGCACAGTGATGTGTGATACTCCAACTTTTCCTCCCTCTCTCTCTCCAGCAAACACAAACACAACAGAAAGGAGTGCTGGCCAGTCGTAGCCCCTCCACCTCCCTCCCTCTCACCTGGTCCCGCCCACCCCCAACCCTCCCAGCAGTGCAGATCACCAGCCCAAAGAAGCTGCACAGTGTGACCAGTAGCGAAGTTTTATTTCAATGTTTCTTCTGCTCATAAATGACTCTGAAAAAGCTGCTATGCAGGAAGCTGACACACAGTGATCTAAAGGCAACATGAGGCCAAGCTGTGTCTCAGACCCAAGACTCTGCTCCCTCTGCTCCTCATCCCACAGGCAAGGGCAGGAGGGGCTCAGAGACAAGAGCACATACACCTGTCTCAGCTCTCTACCTTCAGGCCTAGTGGCCTGCAAGCCTGAGCCAATAGCCTGAAATTCCCCAAGCTGCCCAAAGGTCTGGGTGCACTGGGTTTGGATTGCTGGGTTGGCAGGCGGGGTCCCACAGCCAGCCCCCTTGTCACTCTTCAGCCTTGGGGTGAGCCAAGATCCCAGGTGACCAAGCCTACCCGGCCCTGGCCTCTCCCCCAGCCAAGAAAGCTCAGGTGGTACGAGGTGCTGGGGCCTCACCTGAAGCTGGCAGTGAGGGTGGTGGGCAGTACCTGCGCCACTAGCACTGGGCTGCCCATTCGTGTCCAGACTGCGGTCCTTTCTGGAGGGCTGGGGTGAGCGTGCAGCCTTAGCCCTGCAGGGTGGGGTGTGGGGGAAGAGGGCCAGACAAGAACCTGCCCCCAGTTGGTTGGCACTGGCCCACCTGTTAACAGGCCTGGTTCCCACCAGAGCCCCTTGGGGGTCAGCCCAGCTGAACCTGGGGCCACCGTGTGACACATGGGGGAAGGTAAGGCTCAGGGAGGGTGGTGGGGACAGGCAGGGGCGGCCAGAGCTGGGTGAGCAGCACCCGGCCATCAGAAGGCGAAGAGGCATTCCTTGGGGTGGCCCACGTGCTCCAGGTTGGGCAGGCAGGCGTACTGGATCATGGGTGGGGGGCCACACATCAGCACCAACGGCTCTTCCTCCGGCGGCGGGAGGTGGTCCCGGATCATCTCCTCATTCACGAAGCCCTGGCTGTAGTCCCAGGCTGCAGGGGGGGGGAGGGGCAGGAGCAGGAGGCCAGGTGAGTTGTGGCTGTGTGACCCACCTCCCCGCTAATGATGCCTCCCTTCCCCCAACAAACAGGAAAGCACGGAGAGGTCGAGGTCGGAGAGCAGCAGAGTGGATGAAGCATGGGATTCTTAGGGGTGCGGTCCGGAGTGTGGTCCCCAGCATCTTGTGATTAGAGTATGATGCTCTGGTTTTCCCTCTTGCCTCTCATAAATTTAGAAACAAATAAATAAATATTTTTCGTTTTGCTTTTTTTTTTTTTAACCAAAGCACTGCTCAAGTCTGGCTTATGGTGATGCAGGGAATTGAACCTGGGGTTTTGTTGGAGACTCAGACATGAGAGTCTCTTTGCATAACCATTAAGCTATCTATGCCTGCCCAATAAATACATCTTTAAGGGAAAAAAAAAAAAAAGGAAGTTGGGCCATAGCACAGCGGGTTAAGCGCAGGTGGCGGAAAGTGCAAGGACCTGCATAAGGATCCTGGTTCGAGCCCCCGGCTCCCCACCTGCAGGGAAGTCGCTTCACAAGCGATGAAGCAGGTCTGCAGGTGTCTATCTTTCTCTCCCCCTCTTTCTTCCCCCCCTCTTTTGATTTCTCTCTGTCCTATCCAACAATGACAACATCAATAACAACAACAACAATAACTACAACAATAAAAAACAAGGACAACAAAAGGGAGTAAATAAGTATTTTTTTAAAAAAAAGGTCACCCAGGCAGACCTGGCCTCTGGCCTCTGGCCTCCAGCCTCTTGCCCCGGCCAGGTCGCCCACAATACAAGTGCAGCCCCTTCAAGTGCCCTCCTCACCTCACAGCTCACAACGCCTCCTTTTGCTGCCGCTGTGGCCCTTGGGATGTGGGCAGACAGGGCAGGGTTATGAATCCTGTTTTATAGCTGTGGAAACTGAGGTCCACAGAACCCAGGATGAGGGCTGTTGGAGACGAGAGGGAGGACACAGGCAGGTGGGACATGAACTCTAGGCCCCAGTGGCCTCCATGTCAGTGTCCAGCCTCCATGGTCAGGTGGACACGCTCTTTTTTTTTTTTTTTTTTTTTTTTTCTTTTTTGCTTGCCTTGTCCCCTGTGCTGTGTATGGTGCTCCCGTGTTCTGCTGGGAACTCACACCCGGGTCCACATGCATGGCTTAGATAGATAACTTTTTTAAAAATCTTTATTTATAAAAAGGAAACACTGACAAAACCATAGGATAAGAGGGGTACAATTCCACACAATTCCCACCACCAGAACCCCGTATCCCATCCCCTCCCGATAGCTTTCCTATTCTTTAACAAGAACACAACAAGCTGAGGCATGGATTGCAGCAGTCCAACACCCTAGGTAGGCCTTGATTGCCACCTAGGAGCCACTTGAACTTGGGGACACCTCTTTAAGTCTCTGTTCTAAGCTTCCCTGAGTGATGAACCATCTCTGAGTTAGACACAGACGCTAGAGCACAGGTCTTCAGGCTAACAGGGCCTTCTTATCTGATACCCAGTTATTGTGCCCAGACTCTGGGGGGTGAAGGCAGAGCTTGCAGGGGTAACCCTAGAATCACTGAGGATTTGCTTTTTCTCCTGTGCTCATACAGACTGAACATCTTGTCCCTGTCTATAATCAGAAGAGGGGAACTGTTGTGGCCCCCACAGGAGTTTGGATCTATTAGCACACGAATGAGATGGCGGCCTGAGGAGGAGACACAGAGAAGGGAACCACAAAAACAAGGACTTGGAGCAGCGCTGCCCTGCCGCTTGGTCGGATCCCCTTCACCACAGCACGCTCCTGTTGGTTTTGACTCTGGACTTAGCTCTACACATGGTGGTCTTGGGTGGCTTGGTTGCAGATTTTAGACTTTACCTACTTAACTAGACTTATTCCCTCACGATTACTGTGACTTCATAAATCACTCTTTTTTGACTTAACCTTAAACAGAGCCACGTGTTTTTGCAATATTTACTTAAGACCTAAATATCCTCCTCACTTACTTCCTATTACACTTCCCTCAGTCACTCCAAAGCTAACCTTATCAAAGTAAGGACTATAAAAGCTGAATAAGGGCAAGAGACTGGCATGTTTTTTTTTTTTTTATATTTATTTATTCCCTTTTGTTGCCCTTGTTGTTTTATTGTTGTAGTTGTTATTGTTGTCGTCGTTGTTGGATAGGACAGAGAGAAATGGAGAGAGGGAGGGGAAGACAGAGAGGAGGAGAGAAAGATAGACACCTGCAGACCTGCTTCACCGCCTGTGAAGCGACTCCCCTGCAGGTGGGGAGCCGGGGTTCGAACCGGGATCCTTCTGCCGGTCCTTGTGCTTTGCGCCACCTGCGCTTAACCCGCTGCGCTACAGCCCGACTCCCGAGACTGGCATGTTTTAAGGATGACTCTTTAGTCACTATCAGGTCACTCCATCAGCTGGGGCCCTAGTCAGGGAGTGAGTCCTGAGATTCCCATACAGACATAATAGGAACTAGACTTCGAATAGATCCCTCTCCATTGTCACTGGTCATCTCTGCCAGGAACAACACAATAGACCCCTTTGTGGGCCCCCATAGGACCTTGCCCTCAATGTGGATAAACAACGGTATAGAGAATATTCCATTCTCCAAAGGGAGGCTGGACAACATACTCTATCTACCAACTGAGGAAGGTGGGTCCTGAAATTGGGGCAGCTTGGAACGTTACTACTCATGACCACAGATAGGTAACATTTTTACAGCTGGGAAATAGAGCTGAAAACACTGGGTAAACAACTGGACGTGATGAAAGTCAGCGTGCTAGTCTAAGTGTAGGCATGTTGCAGATACTTCTACTTCACACTTTGTTACATGTTACAGACTGCAGTTTTTTCCTTTCCTTTGATTTACTTATTTCTGCCTCCAGGGTTATCTCTGGGGTTCACTGCCTGCACTACAAATCCACTGCTTCTGTAGGCCACTTTTCCCCACTTTTGTTGCCCTTGTTATTATTGTTATTGTTGTCACTGCCGCCATTATTGTTGGATAGAAAAGAGAGAAATCAAGAGGGGAGGGGAAGACAGAGAAGAGGAGAGAAAGATAGACACCTGCACACCTGCTTCACCACCCATGAAGTGCCCCCCCCCACACACAGATGGGGAGCTGAGGGCTCAAACTGGGATCCTTACGCCAGCCCTTGGGCTTCACATCATGTATGCTCAGCCCAGTGTGCCACCACCTGGACCCCTGCTTTTTTTTTTTTAAATCATCCCCAGGGCTTCACTGGTCTGGGCTGAGTTTTTCAGACAGGCAGATAGGTAGGTAGGTAGGTAGGTAGATGGGTGGGTGGATGGATGGATGGATGGATGGATGGATGGATGGATGGATGGATGGAGACTACAGCACTGAAGCTTCCTTCAGTTCAATGGGGACCATGCATATGGCACGAAAGCCACTATCCAGCCGAGCTATTTTGCTGGTCCTAGAATGTATTTTTCTCTCTTTCTTTCTTCCTTCCTTTCTTCCTTTCTTTCTTTCTTCCTTTCTTTCTTTTTTCTCTGCTACCAGATATATTGCTGGGGCTTGGTGCAGGCACAACAAATCCACCACTCTCAGCAGCCATTATTTTCTATTTTGTTTATTCTCTCTCTTTTTTTTAATTTAACAGAACAGAGAGGCATTGAGAGAAGGGAGAGAAAAAGAGAGACACCTACAGATGTGCTTGCCCACTCAAAAAGCATCCCCGCTGCAGGCAGGGAATGGGAACCTGAACCTGGGTTTTTATGTATGTACTATGTGTGCTTAGCCAGGTATACCAACTGCCTGGCCCTGAGGGTATTTTTCATTCTTTTAAAATTCATTTCCCTTTGCTCTGGCTACTTTCTCTTTTTTCCTTTTCTGTGAGAATCTATTTTTTCTTTTCTTTTTAAAGATATATATATTTATTTATGAGAGAGGAAGAGAAGGAGGAGAGAGAACCAGAGCATCACTCTGACATAGGGGATGTTAGGGACCAAACACAGAACCTCATTCTTGATGGTTCAACATTTAATCCACCGCATCACCTCCCAAGCCTCCTGTGTCTATTTTTACTTAGAGGTGCCATGAAGGTGACTTTGTGAAGAGACATAAGTCAGCTGCACTTGCTGTGCAAGCTAGCTGGGTCCCCTCTTGCTCCCAAGCTTGGGTCTACATAAGGCGAGCTAGCCTGATGGCACTTCCCCTCTTAACACCTAGCAGCTCAGCTCACACCAGCTTGCCTGGCAGGCTGGGTAATGGCTACACAGGATCAGTGTTAGCGGCTGAGCCCCGCCTCTCCCCTGTGTCACTGGCCACCCCCTGCAAAGCTGCACTTTGGCCTGGTGTTGCCACATACCACCACCAGGGGTCAGCATCAGCCTCTATGTGATCAGCCCTTGGCTCTGCCAGGCCAGGAGCGCCTCTGCCAATAAGCCCCCATCATCAGAACGCACAACTAGTGTTCTCTCACTAACCCCCACCACCCCCTCCCATCATGGATAATCTGGGTTTGAGAGGAATGCTCCCTCTTGCATGAGAAGCACAGCAGCACCAGTAGCGCCAGCCTGTACTCCTGCCCTCTCTTCCCCATCCTCCACCCTGTCTCAATGCCCAGCGGCTGCTATGCCCTATCAGGTAAACCCACATCCCCACCACCCCAGCCCCGTACCAGCACACCAGCTACTGGGCCAGCATGACTTCATGAACATAGAGCACAAGGGCACTGGGTGGGGACGTGCTGAGCCCAGGGGTGCCATGCAGGTTTCAGACTCTGTAGCAGGCTCCCCGCCAGTGCAATGCAGCCAGGCCACTCTCCCACATGGTCTCCGTGAGCACCAAGCCAGGTGCTAGGGCTGGCCACCCCTCTCACCTTCTGGGGCCTTGTCCACCGTGAACCAGAGCTTGAAGCGCCCAGAATGTTCATTCCTCAGCTCCTCCAGCTCGGGCCGCAGCAGAATGTCCTTCTCCGTCTGGGGGGAGGGTGTGGACAGGGCCACTTGGTCAGGAGGGAGCTGCCTTTGGGGACACTCAGTGTGCACATGGCTGGTCCCTCATGGGTCATGGACCTGGCACCGCTTCCATGAAAGACAGCGGCACAGTCACCTTGAGCCCCGGAAACACACCTCTCCTGTCCCACCTATAGGAGTGACCAAAACTTCACAGGGGCTCGTCACAAATGGATCTCTCTCTTCTTTTATTTGATAAGACAAAGAAACTGATGGGGGAGGGGAGACAGAGGGAGAGAGGCAAGGCACTTGCATCGCCACTCAGGAAGCTTTCCCCTGTGGATGGGGAGCGGGGGCTCGAACTTGGGTCCTTGCACATGAAGATGTGTGTGCTCAACAATTGTGCCAACCCCCTCCCCCCATTTTAAACTAGAGCACTGTTCAGCTCTGTCTATTGGTGGTGGTGAGGATCAAACCTGGAGCCTCTCAATGTTGGAGGGGGGGGAGTGCACAGTATGATGAGGAACGGGAAATGCAGGAACAAGCCGGAAAGAGGAAACCCAAGTTAGGAAAGCATAATACTGAAAGGAAACAAGCCCAGGCAGCACCCCGGGTGATGCCCAAGGTGAGGAGTGACTACTCCACCAGGGACCTTCAGGCCTGTCTTCTTCTTCTTCTCTCTTGTTGAGAGAGGCAGAGAGGGAAAGAGACCCCAGTACCAAAGCTTCCTTCTGTGTGGTGGGAGCCAGGTTCAGACCTGGATCATGCACATGGCAAAGCAGGTCACTACCCAAGGGAGCTATTTCACCAGCCCCATCTTATTCTGTATTTCCTTAAGGAAGGAAGGAGGGAAGGAGAGGAAGGACTTCAAAGCATTGCTATACTATCCATGAAGCCCCCCCCCATGCTGCCTATAGTGCTCCCATGTGGTGTCTAGTACTCCCCCCGCTGAGTCACACAGCAGTGGCAGAATATTCCATGTGGCTAAGACTTTTGGCAGATGTGGTCAGTGATTCCCCAAGAAGGTTGGATCTGCCAAGAAAGTCTGTCTTCCTAGCCTGCACCAAGGAAGGAAGCAGCCAGTTGATCTGTGCCCATCAGATAGAAGGGACGATCTGTGTACACTGCCTGTCACTGGGCAAGCCACTTGTCCTGAGTTTGGACAATATTCTCATTAAGGATATTACTTTTGTTGGTGATGCCTTGTTTCTCCGTTATTTGTCATTCTAACTTACAGTGGTGTCTGATTTCTACTTTTATTTATTTTTTAAAGAATTTATTTATTTATTCATGAGAAAGATAGGAGAAAGAAAGAACCAGAAATCACTCTGGTACATGTGCTGTTGGGGATTGAACTCAGGACCTCATGCTTCAGAGTCCAATGCTTTATCCACTATGCTACCTCCTGGGCTATAGTTTCTGATTTTTAAAATGAAAAATTAATCTTCCTGTCTATGAATTCTCCTCTGGGGCCTTGTTTGATTGGCCATCCTTATTCATTTATTCAACAATAACTTGTGATAAAAATGTTCACCTGGGAGGGCTGGGTGGTAGTGCACCCAGTTAAGCATACACAGTACTAAGTATAAGGATCCAGGTTCGAGCCCCCAGTCTCCCCACCTGCAGGGAGGATGCTTCACAAGCAGTAAAGGTGGTCTGCAGGGGTCTCCCTCTCTATCTATCTCCCCCTTGCCTCTCAATTTCACTCTGTCCTATCCAATAAAATTGAAAAAGTAGCCACCAGTAGGAGTAGATTTGTAGTGCAGACACAGAGCCCCAGCAATAACCCTGGAGGCAACAAAACAAATAAACTAACAAACAAAAAGTTCACATCTTCGGCCATGAGAGACAGAGCCTGCAAAGATCCCTGAGGGGACCTTGCTTTTCCAGCTTGTCAGCAGACAGGAAGAATGACTTGTCCAAGGCCACACAGCAGGACAGTGCAGCCAGGAAGTGGGCATGAAGAGCAGGAAATGAACCCAGGAGTCAGAAAGCCCGGGGCCCAGCCGTACCCCAGCACCACCAGTTCAGGGATCCTCATCTGTGTTGTTGGTCCCTGGTCTGCAAAAAGGGCCCCACTGTCCCCTGCCAGGACATCCACCCACTGACCTGGTTGGCGAAGAGCAGGTGGCACACAGTGTGGTCATCCGGGTCCTTCATGATGGCACGGATCACCTGCAGCATTGGGGTGATGCCTGCAAAGCAGCCCCCCACACGCTGAGTGAGCCCCTGCTGCACACCTGGGACTCGTGACAGCAGCCACTCTGGAGGAGGGGTCAGGGACGGGGACCTCGGGCACCCAGGGTCATTCTAGCCCGTCTGGGTCCCCTGGGCCTTCATACCTGTTCCCCCCGCGATCATGCCCACAGACTTGACGGTCTTGATGACAGGGTTAGACTTCTTGTCAGGGCGGATGGCGAACTTTCCTGGGAAGAGGGGAGGGGGTGAGAAGCCCACGCCCAGATAAACTGCAGAACCCATCCTACTCCAAGAGGTGGAGGGTCAGCGGCCACTACCCGACCCCAGCCGGTGAGGGGGTGGGCGGGGATGGACATAGGGGGGTCAGGACCCAACTCAAATGCCAAGCAGAGCACAGAGATGAGTCCTGAGCTAAGGGGTGGTGTGGGGGGAGGGAGAAGGTTTTGCTGGTCCCCAGCTGCTGAGTCAACCACATACAGCCAGGCTATGGCATAGCAGGGCAGGCGGTCAGGGAAACTGAGGCCACTGTCCAGCACGTGTGAGGCACCTGGGCGGCAGCAGAGCCCCCAGACCCGGAGGCGGCCCCAGTCACCTTTGCCCTGGTAGACCAGCAGCCCGTTGGGGCCCCGGAACTCGATGGTGTCTCCAGTCTTCAGGTTTTCTAGGTACTGGGACATCTTTCCTCCGGCAGGAAACTTGGGGTGTGTGTCTTTAAAGTAAATCTGCAACACAGCCAGGGTGAAGGAGGCAACTCTCTCAGGGTTCATCCCTGACCCTTTATCATATAGTGCTCCCTCTGCCCAGCAAAATGGACCACCCACGCCCCATCTTCTCCACCAACCTGGAGTCTGCTGTCCACTGAATGTCAGTGGGACACAGGCTGAAGGTGACCGCCCCTCCCAGAGGAAGGCTGACATTGCCAACACAGGAAAGGCTCTGGACGTGACTCAGCTACTCCCCCACCTACCACGTCCAGCTCTTCCCATTGTGTCCTGTCATAAAAATACCATTCCGGGGGCCGGGCAGTAGCACATCAGGTTAAGCGCACATAGTGCGAAACGCAAGGACCGGCACAAGAATCACAGTTCAAGCTCCCAGCTCCCCACCTGCATGGGGTCGCTTCATAAGTGGTGAAGCAGGTTTGCAGGTGTCTATCTCCCCCCCCCACCCCCCGTCTTCCCTTCTCTCAATTTCTCTCTGTCCTATCCAATAACAGGAACAACAACAGGGAAAAAAGATGGCCTTCTAAAGCCCTGGATTCGTAGTACAGGCACCAAGCCCCAGTGATAACCCTAGAGATAACCCCCCAAAAAAGCACACACACATATATACACCACTCCTGGAATTGCTTCCTTCCCTGCACCCTCTGTGGTCTCAGCTTTGGAAAGAACAGTTAGAATCCACATACAGGGAGTCGGGCAGTAACACAGCGGGTTAAGCGCAGGTGGCCCCCGGCTCCCCACCTGCAAGGGAGTCGCTTCACAGGCGGTGAAGCAGATCTGCAGGTGTCTATCTTTCTCTCCCCCTCTCTGTCTTCCCCTCCTCTCTCCATTTCTCTCCGTCCTATTCAACAACAACAACAACAATAATAACTACAACAATAAAACAACAAGGGAAACAAAAGGGAATAAATAAATAAATAGTAAAAAAAAATATTAAAGGCAGGGCAGGGAGTGGGTCTGTGTGGGGAAGACACGGATCACACAGTGTCAAGGCCTCCGACCTTTGCCCTTGCCTGTGCCACTAAATCTCCAAGCCCCCACAGGCCTGGTCACTCTGTGCTGTCCACCCTCTAGCACCTCTACCGCCCCATCAGAATACAGTCAGCAAGGTCCATGCTGACCCTGGGCCCTCCCCACCCCACCCTGCTTCCAGGCAAAGTCCCAAGCCTGGCGGGGCCCCCAAGGCCTGGTTGGCCCCCTTCCCTCTACCAGCTCCCCCTAACCCCCCCCTGTCCTCTTCCTTTCTGCCACTTCCAGCCCTCAGCAGCCTCCTGGCCTCCACAGGCCTTTGCAGCTCAGGGTCCTCATCCCTCAACCCACCTGCTCTTGGCTCCTCAGACATCAGAACTCACCTGCACCCCAGCCTCTTGGGGTGCAGATCTGGTCACCCCACCATCCCGCCAGAGTGCAGGAGCCAAGCTTTGCAAGAGCAGCTTGGCTGCCTGCAGCCCGCCACCCTCACCCCACCCTGCTCTGCTGAGATCCCTCGCCAGGCCCCAGGGGCAGCTGGGATACTTCACCTTGACAACCAGGTCCACAAAACCTTTGTCATCATCACTGGAGACTGGAGTGTAGGGCCGGATGACCAGGTTCCCATCGATTCGAGCAGAGAGGTAGATGTGCTGGCCTGCAGGACACAATGGGGTGACTCTGGGCCCTGGACACACCACCCTGAGGACCCACCCCCATGCATCCCCCAGGAAGCACTCAGCTCCCAGAACCCTTTCTGCCTCACACTCCAGGGTCAGAGACACTGCACTAAGCCGCCCTTCTTGAAGCCACCCTGCTTTCTACAAACTGAAGTTCAAACTCCTGCCCATGGCCCCATGGCCCTCTGCTTCCCCCAGGCCTGGGGGAGCCACTCACCGATGGGCAGCCCCAGGATGTGCTGTGGTGACGGCAGGGCGAAGCGGAAGCGCCGGGTGTCATGGCTGATGATCTGCGGAGAGGCTCGAGCTGTTGGGCGGCCCCCAGGCCTCAGCAGCCCCAGACCCCAGAGCATCCTGAGTCCCCAAGAGACGGGACACTGAAGACACGTGCACCTCCTGCACCCCAGAGCAGGTACAGGGCTCAAGGCCCAAAAGGGAGGGTGCCAGTTGGCCAGAAAAGTTCCAGGGTGATAGGAAGGAGGCTACCTCTGCCATCAACTAGAGGCTGGGCAGTTGGGACAACCAGCAAACCGAGGCTCAATCAAGGCCAGGCTGGCTGTCCAGCCCAGACTCAAGATGGGCCTGGGTTCAGACACTGCACTCAGCCGCCCCAGGAGGGGCAGCCAGGCAGCCCTGGGCCAGCCCCGTGTGAGCCACACCCAGACCCCAGCCTGCAGGGGGGGAATCCATGGAGCTGTCAACAGGTCAACAGGTAGAAGTCACTTCCCCTCCAAGGCAGGGGTGGGAATACTTTAAGGCCAAGAGCCCAAAGCCCTGGGTCCCCATCTGCCAATTAATCCTTAGCCCAGTCCTAACAACTGAGGTTGTTACCAGACAGGGAGGGGAGCAGGGATAGAATAGGGTGCACGTGTGTAGTGGGTCCAGTGGACTCTGGGAGAGCCTGAAGTTCCCAATTCCAGGTTCAACACACACACCACCACCACCACCACCACCACCACCACCACCACCACCACCACCACCACCACAAGCCAGAGCTGAGTAGTGCTGGGGGGAAAAAATGTTTATGTATGAGAGAAAAAGAGAGAGAGAAAGGGAATGAACCAGAGCACTCTGATACATCCACTGCTGGGAACCAAACTCCCGACCTCATGCTTGAAAGTCCGACACTGCATACACTGTGCCGCCTCCCGGGCCATGTGGTGACACATCTCAAAGAAGTGAGCACTTCCATTTCTAAAATGTCAGAGCCCTTCAACCAAGCTGTCACCTCAAAGACAGCTAAAACTATGATAAAGTGTAAAAATAAAAATTAAACCAAGTCTTTGAAAGGCAAACCCAGTGAGCTGCACCTGGGGCTTGGCTCCCTGCTCTGACCACAGCTCAAGGACTCGCTTTCTCCCACAGGGGCGGGGTGGCAAGGTCCACTGCTGAACAGAAGGTCATCGCTGGAGAGAGGGCCGCTCGGGGTAGCTGATGAGCAGGCAGATGCAGGCGGCCAGATCTCAGGAGTGATGGTGTCAGCTCCACATTTGGCATGCGGGGCTTGCCAGTGGTCAGCAGGGCCCCACTCCATGCCCAGCAGCCCAGGCCGACCTGCCCCCCACCGCCACTCTGGAAGCCTTTGCTCTCTGGGCAAACAAAGCCCCAAGGCCTCAGGAGCGGATTCCAGTGCTATCGTCTGATGGGACCCGAGGTCAAGGTCTAAAGCCAACACGCCAGAGGAGTTTTGGAGGAAGGGCAGATACTGATCACCGTGGCACTATGCTGGCATCCAAGGCTGTTGGCCTGACACACAGAGCTTGTGGGTGTGGGCTGGCGCAGAGGGGGAGGGCAGGAGGCAGGGCCCATGTCTTCAGTGGCACAAGGCAAAGGGCCGCAAAGCACAGTGCTTCTGCAACACACTCTCACACCTGCAGCGCTGGGGGGCCTGGGTTCAGTCCTGGAACCGCCATAAGCTGGGGCTTGGCGGTGCCCTCTCTGGCTGAAGTATCTAGGGGCTGGGTGGTAGTACACTCAGCTGATCACACATGTCACCATGTGCAAGGACCCAGATTCAAGCAGCTGGTTCCTACTTACTGGGAGGAAATTTCATGAGCAGCAATGTAGCTCCGTCACTCTCTCTTTCTGTGTGTGTGTCTGTCTGTCTTCCATCACTCTCTCTTTCTGTGTGTGTGTGTGTGTGTGTCTGTCTGTCTTCCATCACTCTTTCTGTGTGTGTGTGTGTCTGTCTGTCTGTCTTCCATCACTCTCTCTGTGTCTGTCTGTCTTCCATCACTCTTTCTGTGTGTGTGTGTGTCTGTCTTCCATCACTCTCTCTTTCTGTGTGTGTGTCTGTCTGTCTGTCTTCCATCACTCTTTCTGTGTGGGTATGTCTGTCTGTCTGTCTTCCATCACTCTCTCTTTCTGTGTCTGTCTTCCATCACTCTTTCTCTGTGTGTGTGTGTGTGTGTGTGTCTGTCTGTCTTCCATCACTCTCTCTTTCTGTGTGTGTGTCTGTCTGTCTGTCTTCCATCACTCTCTCTTTCTGTGTGTGTGTCTGTCTGTCTGTCTTCCATCACTCTCTCTTTCTGTGTGTCTGTCTGTCTGTCTTCCATCACTCTCTCTTTCTGTGTGTGTGTCTGTCTGTCTGTCTTCCATCACTCTTTCTGTGTGTGTGTGTCTGTCTGTCTTCCATCACTCTCTCTTTCTGTGTGTGTGTGTCTGTCTGTCTTCCATCACTCTCTCTTTCTGTGTGTGTGTCTGTCTGTCTTCCATCACTCTCTCTTTCTGTGTGTGTGTCTGTCTGTCTGTCTTCCATCACTCTCTCTTTCTGTGTGTGTGTGTCTGTCTGTCTGTCTTCCATCACTCTCTCTTTCTGTGTGTGTGTCTGTCTGTCTGTCTTCCATCATTCTCTCTTTCTGTGTGTGTGTGTGTGTGTGTCTGTCTGTCTGTCTTCCCTCCCCACTCAATTTCTTTCTGTCCTATCAAATAAAAAGGAAGAAGAAGAAAAATACCAAGAGCAAGATGGGAAAATAATCTTGTGAAAAGGGAGAGGTTTCGGGAGTCGGGCTGTAGCGCGGCGGGTTAAGCGCACGTGGCGCAAAGCGTAAGAACCGGCATAAAGATCCCGGTTCGAGTCCCCAGCTCCCCACCTGCAGGGGAGTTGCTTCATAGGTAGTGAAGCAGGTCTGCAGGTGTCTTTCTCTCCCCCTCTCTGTCTATCCCTCCTCTCTCCATTTCTCTCTGTCCTATCCAACAACAACTACAACAACAATAAAAAACAACAAGGGCAACAAAAGGGAAAATAAATAAATTTTTTTAAAAAAGGGCGAGGTGTCAAACCATGGCGACTCCATTTCAGTCAGAGGAGAAAGTCTCGTCTGAGGCATGGAGAGGACAGTGGCCTGTTTGTTTCTCTGGGGCTTTCCACCCTGCTGGGCTCCTGGGACAATGAGAATACGCCCTGGCAGTCACGGGTGGCAGCCCGTGCAGCCTGAGCCTCACTGGAGCCAGCACAGGACCTGACTCAGTCTTCCCTGCCCCGCCTTACTGAGGCAGCTGCAGACTGGCCCAAAATAGCAGAGGGGAGGCCCTCTAGTGGGGGTGGGGAGTAAGGGAGGGGGAGCTTTGTGGGGATGGCCTCAGGGAAAGGGATGCAAAGGCAGGAATACCAGAATGTAGACAAGTGGAGGCTCAAGGCCCCACTCTGGGCAGATGACCTGGGAGTGGCAGGCACAGCCTCAGGCCTCAGGCCAGGGGACCCTGGATGGGCAGAACAGGGACCAGTGATTCCCCAGGCTCAGTTATGACCTTGAATGACTTCTTCTCTGCTCATCACCCCCCTTCTCCACCCTCCTTCCTGTCTGCTAACTTGGGACTTGACCCAGAGTCCTGAGGGCCACCTCCCCCACCTAACTTTTTCTACTTCCCAGGGAACGCGATATGGGCCACTCACTGGGAGTCACATCAGGGACATGGCTCTGTGCTTCCCACGGTGACACAGGCGCACACAGTAGGTACAGGCAGACCAGAGACAAAGGTGCCTCTGTGGGGTCACCCCTGAGCTCCGTATTGCCCCCGGGACTCACCTCCTTGTCGATGAGCCGCAGAGGGTACTTGACATCGGGGTTCTCGAGGGTGATGGCCGGGGTAGAGCGCTGGAACAGCTTCATGAGCAGACTGTAGAGGAACCAGACCGGGGAGAGGACCACCTGGCCCAACTGCAATGGCAGGGGCAGCAACAGGTCACGGCAGGTACCAGGAGGGGCCGCCCACAGCTCTGCCCACCAATGTAGGGTCCCGCTCTGGGCCTGTCCCTGCTGTCCCCTCGCCTGAGGCTGCCCTGAGCAAATAGCTCTATTGTAACTTGGAACTCAGCCCTACAGGGCCACTGCACAAGATGGCTAGGTTTGGTAAACTCAGACTGTCCACACGATTTACAACATCTGCGAGGCTGCCCGTGCCTAGTGGTCCTCCTTCAGGAGTGAGGGGCCACAGTTGCATGACCTGGGCAAGTCCCTTCTACTCTCTGAACTGGACCACAACCAGTGACCTACAGTGTCCTTTGAGCTGAGCCCTGCACAGGTCCTAACTCCAGCCCATCTCATGTAGTAGGTGCCATCTTCAACACCTCTCCAGACCAGAAAACAGCTCAGAGAGGACAAGCAATTTGCCCACCACACAGCTGGCAGTGAGAGGCTATATATTAAGTCTGAGTCCACCTGCCTCCCTGCTACGCCTCATATACCAGGCCCATGCTCACCTTCCTCAAGAGGCTCCCCTTCCTAGCCCCGTCCCTCATATCTCAGCCTCATGGAGACCCTAAGCAGTACTTGAGAATTTTTTTTTTTGCCTCCAGGGTTATTGCTGGGGCTCAATGTCTGCATTACGAATCCAAAGCTGCTGGTGGCTCCCCCCCCCCTTTTGTTACCTTTGTTGTTTATCATTGTTGTTATTGTTAGATAAGACAGAGAAATGGAAAGAGGACGGGAAGACAGAGGGGGAGAGAAAGACAGACACCTGCAGACCTGCTTCACCCTCTGTGAAACGACTCCCTTGCAGGTGGGGAGCCGGGGGCTCGAACCGGGTTCCTTAGGCTGGTCCTTGTGCTTTGTGCCATGTGTGCTTAACTTGCTGCACTACTGCCCAACCCCCTGAGACATTTTTTAAAATATTTGATTTATTTATTAATGAGAGGGATAGAAGAGAGAGAGAGAACAAGATCCAGACATCACACTGGCACATGTGCTGCCAGGGACTGAGCTCGACCTCATGCTTGAGAGTCCACTGCTTTATTTACTACACCACCTCCTGGGCCACCTTGAGAAACTTCTCCTCTTTCAGTAACACCGAAGAATGAGCCCAAGGTCTTGTGTGTGCACAATACCAGTGAACAGCTTCCTAAGCCCTATTATGTTCATGTTTTACTTAGAGAAAGAGAGAAAAGAGAGGAAAAGAGAGGGAGAGAGAGAGAGAGGAGACAGAGGGAGGAGAGAAACCATGGTATCACTCCACCACACACAGAACTTCCCCCTCAGTGCTGTCCATAGTGTTGCCATGTGGTGGCAGGACTTCATACATGGCAAGGTGTGCACTCAACTCAGGGAACCATTTCCTGGCTTCATTTGAAACATCTAAAAATAGGCAAAAGCTCTAATCCCACAGCCAGACAGCTCACTGCTTAGGTTTGCCTGGAGTGGGCACCACTGCAAAGAGGAGCTGGCCCACTGCCCCTTCCAGCTCACAAGGCCACCCTGAGCTATGCCGCACCCACCCCCATCCGTGAATAGGGAGCGTAAGTCATATCCCCTGGGTTATGAAGAAGGGGAGAAATAAGCCAGGAAAGCATCTACCCAGGCCAGGCCCCTGATCCTACAAGCAACCCTCTGTCCCCACTTTCAGAACCTCGTTGAAGACCTGAAGAGGAAACAGGCTTAGAACAGCTCCCCAAGTGGGGAGCCCCTCAGACCCCACCTTGACCAGTGAGAACCGCAGGAGAGTGTACAGAGGCAACACATGCACATGCATGATACACACAGGGCAATGTATGGAGTGAATGGCCACACTTAGTGCATTTGGATAGAGAATATACTAGAGCTGGGGGGGGGCAGGCAGTGTCACACCTGATTAAGCACACACATTACAGTGTGTAAGGACCCAGGTTCAAGCCCCTGGTCCCCACATGCAGAAAGAAAGTTTCATAATGAAGCAGGGCTGCTCCCTCTCTATCACCCCATCCCCTCTCAAATTCTCTGTCTCTATCCAATAATAAATAAAAAATATTTCTGGGCCAGGAAGTAGCACACCAGGTTAAGCACACATAGGGCAAGGCGCAAGGACCAGCACAAGAATCCTGGTTTGAGCCCCTGGCCCCGCCACCTGCAGGGGGTCACCTCAAAAGCAGTGAAGCAGGTCTGCAGGTGTCTTTCTTTCCTCCTCTGTCTTCCCCTCCTCTCTCAATTTCTCTTTGTCCTATCCAACAACAACAGCAGCAACAATAACAATAATAACAGCAACAACAACAGTAGAAAAAAAAGATGGCCATCAGGAGCAGTGGGTTTGTAGTGCAGGCACCAAGCCCCAGCAATAACCCTGCAGACAAAATCTATATATTTAATTTATAAAATTCAATTCAATTCTAAAAGAGATAAAAAGAATATACTAGAGTTCTTGTACATTCTTACAACTTTGATATATGTTTGAAATTATTTCAAAATTAAAAAGGGAGGGATGATAAAGCCCAAGACTAGAGGTTAAACTAGTGAGGCTGAGATTCAAAAGATCGCACAAAACACTGGCTCTCAAGAAAGCAGTTTCATAGCTGGGTCGCTCACCTCCCTAGGGCTCATCCCTGGCACTAGTTCTCTCTGCAGGTAACCATGTGTGTGCACTCCTAGCATGGCCCATACGTTCCCTCTTTCTGTCCTGCTGCCAGCAAGCTCAGAACCAAGTTCCTGGCTTACTTAGAAGACACTGCTTTTTCCTGGGGGTGGGGGTAAGGGAAGGAGGCTGGCTTCTTCACGCAGCCTCGCCTGCAGGGCACAGACCTGGATGTGGGCTCTGCCTTGTTCAGGACTAGGTAAGAAACCCCCCACACACACACACACACCTTTCAAGATCTACCCCCACTACTTGTCCCCTTGTCCCTCCAACGAGACCTACCAGGATCCCCCATTCTCTCTCATAAGGGAAGGGTACTTTGGCTGAGTACCTCAGGCCTCTCTTAGTTCTTGATGGCCTCTCAGAGTTCTGTCTACAGAAGGAAGTCGGGGGTCACTGACTGGCCCACCTCCCAGGGGAGCTGGGAGATTGGGGCAGGTATGGGTGTCACCTAGGAGGTGGAACAGCCACTGGAGGGAAAACAGAGGTGCTAAGATCCCAGTCAGGCCACCAAACTGGCCAGGCAGCTTCAGGCTGCCCAGCCCTGGCTGCAGTTACAGCCTTCTGTGGGCTGGAACAATGTACTGCTCTCTCACAGGGGCCTCCACTCAGGGAACAGGTGAGGTCTTGTCCCTTGGTGCACTGAGAGGTCTGAAGAGAAAGTTTCTGGGAACCAGCCAGGCCCCCCTTGGCTTGGGAGCTCTCAGCACAGCCCTTGGCCTCTCCTCTGTGACTGGCATCTATCTACCTGGCTGGCAGCCCTGGACCCCAGGGTCAGAGACTGGACTTCAGTCCCAGCTGAGGACCTTGGCAGAGCCACTCTGACCCGCCTGGCCCCTCCAAGTGAGACCTTCACCCAAGGCTGGAGGAGAGGAGTGGTTGCTAAACCTCTGGGCTGGCCTTCACTCCAACTCCCAGCACTGTGGTTGCCACCCAAAGTCACAGATGAGGAAACTGAGGCCCAGGAGGGGTGAGTAAGCCTGTCAGTCCACAGCCAGCCCTGGAAGTGCCATACCCCAGGCATCACTACACCACCACCCCTGTGTCTGAGAGCCTGGGCTATGCACAGAGACCTGCAGAATTAGGGTGAGGCCAGGGCCCAACCCCAGGCCTGTCCAGCTCCTCCTGAGCCATCCCTCAGGAGCTATGCCTCTCTCTGCCACAGCCACAGAACTCGCTCACCCTGCTAAGCCTCAGCTCACTCAAATAAGCCCCCCTTTTAATATTTATTTATTCCCTTTTGTTGCCCTTGCTGTTTTATTGTTGTAGTTATTATTGTTGTTGATGACGATGTCATTGTTGTTGGATAGGACAGAGAGAAATGGAGAGAGGAGGGGAAGACAGAGAGGGGGAGAAAAATACAGACACCTGCAGAGCTGCTTCACTGCTTTGAAGCAACTCCCCTGCAGGTGGGGAGTTGGGGGCTCGAACCAGGATCCTTACGCAGGTCCTTGCACTTTGCACCACCTGCACTTAACCTGCTATGCTACTGCCCGATACCCAGAAGCCCCTTTTTATCACCTCAGATCTGTGAACAATCTGCCTTCCGCCCTAATGCCATACCTCTTCTTTCATCCAATCTCATGCTTTAAAGCCCAGATCAAAGGGCAAATGTTTCCTGATGGGTCGGTCCCTCCCTCCCCAGCTCATCTAGCCTCAGCCCCTCAGCCTTCCATAGCCCCGGGTGTGTGCACTGTGGGCCCCTCCCGTCAAAGAGAAGCAACCTCCAGGGGGAATAGCATTCAGGGGCAGACCTGAGTGATGCCTCACTCAGGGGATCCCTGCTGGTGCTGGGAGTCCTGGAAATAGCCGAGAGGACACTGAGCTGAGTACAGCTGAGCTGAGAGACACAGACCCTCACCCTGCAGTACCTCCCCTGAGCCCCTCAGTGACCACAGCAGTGGGAAGCCAGGAGACTGGCTCTACCTTTATTTAATGAAGGAGGAAGCTGAGGCCAGCCAGGCTGGGGCTCCGGCTCTGGCTCCCAGTGTTCTTCACCTCACCCCATGCCTCCCCTGTCCCTGGTCCACAAGGGCCAACCCAGGATGAGTGGGTCACAATGAAGACCTGTGTGACACAGCACAGGGCCTGTGCACTCCAGGGTGCCTAAGCCTCCTGACTGCCCCCACACCCCCAGGGCAGGGCAGGGCAGGGCAGGGAAGGGCAGGGCAGGGCAGGGCAGGGCAGGGCTGGGCAGGAGGCTGTATGGACAGAGGCCCCTGTGGGGTCAGTAAGCCTCTGCCCCTTCAGCTTGTCTGCACATTTCGGGAACCAGGCAAGGGGGCAGAGCCCTCCCTACCGGGATTGAGGCTTAAAGCTCTTGGGCCCCCACAGATCCGAGAGGGCTGGGCCCCCACCTGCCCCTCACCAAAGAGGAGGACGGGTCAAGCCACGCTGAGGGAATGGCTCCTGTGGGCTATGGTAAATGTCCCTGTCCCCACAATGGGGGAAGGGTCCAAGCACACCTGCCTTCCTTACTACATGTCATGTAATCCTCTGGCCCAGGACGCCAGGGATGTCGTCTCCCCCGCTTCAGGTGAGGAAACTGAAACTCAAGTGGCATATCAAGCCAAAGGGCTATGAGCTGAACCTGGGTATCTGGCTTCAGTCCATGGTCTGAGCTACATGGCCTCTCTGGACCTGGGGACACACAGTCTGGCCACCAGGAAGGCAAAGGCAGACATCACACAGACACAAGGGCCTGCCTTTCTGCGGGACAGCAGATCTCTGTGCTGGCCAGTCCTTTGAGCCATATAACCAGGGCAGAGGGACACAGCACCCAGGACTCATGCTGGACACAGGGGACACAGTCAGGGAGCCCCACCTCTGAGGAGCTCCAGCCAGCAGGGAAGGCAGATGGGGCAGAGAGAAGGGACATGGAAGGTCCCAGGCTTTATCTCTGGAAAGCTGAGAGCTTTGCTAGATGTACAGGGGTGGGGAAGCGATGGTCCCAGGAATTCGGGTGGAATGGGTTCTGTCCCCCTCCCAAAGCACCAGCGCACTATTCTCACCCCCGGGGACAGTGGCAGAGTAAACAGGAGGCAGATGGCAGGTCCAAGCTCCTCTGCCTCAGTGCTGTACACACACAAACACACACACACAACCACTTGAGGGCCTAGGAGATGGCTGCTTTCCAGGCTTTGACCTGAAGCCCCACCAGGAACACACCACCCTCCTCCCCTTTCCTCTAACAACGCAGAAGAGGAGAAAGAAGCAGGGTGCCTGAGTATCAGGAAGCCTGCAGCCGCCCCTCAATTCACCCTTTATAGCTGAGCGGTTGGGGAGTCCTGCACCACCATGGGGCTTCCTCCTGTTGCTCACCCCTGGAACTCCTCACTAGGACCCAGCATCTACTTTCCAGATTGGATCTGGGTCACCAGAGGGACCCTCCCCTAAAAGCTCCCCAGCCCTTCCCAGACACCAGCTCTGTCTGAGGCCCAGACAAGACTCACGTGAGCTGGGCTCACCTATCTCCTGCCTGCCTGCCAGCTGCCCCCACAGGCTCTGGGTGCCCACCTCCCATGGGCCCCTTCTCAGGAAGTGGGAGAGGGTGGAGGAAACTCTGCAGTGGGGAAGCCCAGGAGTTGGGCAAGGTGGGCAGCAGAGGAGACAAGACCCTGCTTCCCCAGGTGGGGGTCGAGGCAGGCCAGGGCAAAGCTGTGGCACTGGGTGGGGAGGCTGGGGTCCTACCTGTGGCCTCACAGGGCCTGCTGAGCACTTGCAGCTGGGCAGAGGGACAGAGAACCACAGTTCACAGGCAGGCCAGCACCCCAGAGTCTCCCCACTGGGGACTGCCAACCCCTTGGCCACCCCCAGAGTGTGGAAGGAGGCCTGCCTGGGAACCTGCAAGTGTCAGATAAGAACCTGCCTGCCCACAGGCCACCCAGAACCCCAGCATCAAGCCGGGAGGTTTGGCTGTCCTGGGTATACAGTCATTTTAGAACAAGTGGGGATGTCAGCAAGGCCCCCAAGCTGCTTGCTCCTGGGCAGGTGTGGAGGGAGTGGATGAGGTGCCCTGGCTCCCAGACAGGCCTTGTCCCTCTTGATGGGCCTCAAGCAGACGGGCATGGAGCAGTCACATGCTAGAGATACAGTGACAAACCCAGCCCACAGCTCATAGGAGAAAGAGGTCCCTCTGGGGACAGTCAGGACAGCACATGGAGGCTGCTGAGGCCCACAGGTATGCCTGGCTCCACACTCTGAAGGTTTCCTGAGTCTGGGGTGCTCTCCCCCCCTTCACCAAGAAGGCCTAGGCCAAGAGGCAGGGGAGGAGCCTCACTGCACAGGGAGGAGGAAGGTGTGTGTGGAGGGGAGGTTCTGGGCAAACCCTCCCTCAGTCAGCCAGCTCTCTCCACACCCCCCACACCCCCGCCTCTGAGTTGGTGCCCTCTAGCTACCAGCATCAAAGCCTGGGAGGAATCCCAGAGGAGGGGGGCTGGGACAGGCAGGGTCTGGCTGCCCCATAGGACTCCGTAGCCAGCAGGTGCAGGGTCCCTGGACGGTGCCACATGGCAGGACTGTGGACAAGTCTGAGCAGGGTTCCTTCCCTGTGGTGACAACATGGTGACAACACCAGCTCCTCCAGTGCATCAGGGGAGGGCTACAGCTTTCCCAGCAACAAGGTTGCATTGGGATCCTGTCCCTACTGCTAAAGAAACATCAAATCCTGTCACCTAGGCCCTCACTCAGCTGCTCTCTCATGCACCGTGAAAGCACGTGCACACGCTCCACACTCACTGCCCCTCACACTCACACCACACTTTCCCTCACACACATGCACGTCCCTACTCACTCCTGCTCACTCATTTACTGTCACACTGGTACTTACAACGAACTCTCCATGTACACTCACCAGTATCCTGACACACTTTACAAACCTGGTCACACCATTTGGCACTTTCAAAAGCCCATGCACACTCATTCTCTCTCTGTCTCTCTCTCTCTCTCTAACACACACACACACACACACACACACACACACACACACTCACTCACACACTTGCACTCACTTTAGACACAGTCACACTCATCTGCACTGGTTTATTTGGGGGTTCTGTCTTTTTTTGTTGTTTACCATAAGGGTTATATAGCTGGGTCTCTGCGTCTGCGTGATTTCACTGCCAGCGGACTGTTTTGTTTTTAGATATAGGATGAGACACTGAAAGAGTGATGAGAACGGAGAGACACCCTACCACCGCTGGGCCTCTTGTTAAGTTTGCCTGTGCAAATTCTCCCATGTTGTGGCTGCGGACTCCAACGCATTTGCTCCGGCGTAGTTAAGTGCGAGTTCTCTGGATGAGCTACCTCCCCCCCTTTGCACACTTACAAACGCGTGTGCATGCATATCCACTCGCACGCGCGCAGACTCACACTAGGACAGCCACTCGGTCACATTCACATGCCACGCGCGTGCACAGTCACAAACTTGCCCATCTCCCACTCCCCCGGGACTGGCCGAGCAAGCGGGCGGGCGGGGCCACCCCAAGGCCCGGCGCCCGCCTCCAGCACGCCCCCCAGGCAAGAGGGCTGCGCTCCAGACTCCGGCCGGTGAGGCTGAGGGGTGAGTCACCGCGGCACGCCCAGGACGGGACGGGACGGGGCGGGGCAGGGCGGCTGCAGCGCAGTGGCCCCGGCGGGGGAGGGCCCGGGGTGGGGTGGGGTGGGGTCCTGAGCCCCGCACTGCCGCCCCGGCCCCCAGCAGCCCGGCCCCGCCGCTCAGGCCCACGCGGCCGCAACGCAGTGGGCGCCGCGCTGGGCAGAAGCCCTGGCACCGTTCCTCTGTCCGTGGCGCCGCTGTGTCCCCGCGCCCCCGTTCCGCCTAGGCCTGCGCCCGCCTACCGTGCTGATCTGGGAGCCCATGGTGGCGAGTAGCTGCTGCGCTCGCTTCGCCGCAGCAGACACAGCCGAACCGCCGAGCAGGACCCGCCCCCTGGGCCTCGTCACCTCGGGGGAGGGCGGGGCCGAGCGGAATTCTCGGACTACGACTGTCTGAGGCTGGTGGTAATGGGGCCAGAGGAGCCTATTGGTTGCGTCTGTCTGGTGGGGGCGGGGCCTAACGGGGCGGGTCCCATTCGCACTTCGCCAGGCAGAGGAGGGGCGGGGACATGGGAGGGGGCGGGACCCAATGCAGGACCCGCCCGCTTCCGCCCACCGGGGAACCCAGGGTAACTTGCACCCCGAGCCCAGTTCCAAGATGGCCCCTCAGTTCATGATCTCTGGAATGAAATCCAGAAACTCCCTTGCGGCTTTCGAGGCCAGGCAGAGCAGCCTGACTTCATGTCACTCTTGGGGTCGCACAGGCCGCCGAGTTCCAGCTCAGCTCGTTGCCCCCTCCACCCATTCAATGAACCCCCCCTGCCTCCAGCCACCCTCCAGCGATTGCCAGTGAAGCCTGATGTTGTTTGCTTATTGTTCTTTTATCAAGTCAGATCTTTTCTTCAAGAAGGCCTCCCCTGAGTCGTCCTCACCCCGCCTCAGGTAGCTCTTCTCTCTGCACCCTATTATTCCATTTGTGGAGAAATACTCTTGGCACTTAGCACTCACTGTGTTCACCCCCACCCAGGGCAGGAGGCCCCTGCACTCTTGGGGCCTAGCACAAAACCCAGCACAAAGCTGGTGCTGCAAACAGTTTTTTTTTTTTAATTTTTACTAGTAATTTAATAATGATTAACAAGATTGTAAGATAACAGGGGCATAATTCCATACAGTTCCCACCACCAGAGTTCTGTGTCCCATCCCCTCCATTGGAAAATTTCCTTTTTTTTTTTTTTTTTTGCCTCCAGGGTTATCGCTACGAATCCGCTGCTCCTGATGGCTATTTTTTCCTTTTTTTTTTTTTTTTTTTTTGATAGAACAGAGAAAAATTGAGAGGTGAGGGGAAGATAGATCCTTGTACTATGTGCGCTGCCACTGCCTGCCCTGAAACTTTCCCCATTTTTCCCCTCTGGGAGTATGGACCAAAATTCTTGGGGTGCAGAAGGTGGAAGTCTGGCTTCTGTAATTGCTTCACCACTTCTTCTTCTTCTAGCGTTTGCCCTTCTTCCGTAGCCAGTCAACAGCATCAGGTTGAGCCTGATGTAAAGTTTCGAGACCTCCTTTGAATCTGGAGAGGTGGCAGTCATTGACTATGTGGGTCATAGTCTGTCTGTAGCCGCAGGGGCAGTTCGGGTTGTCTCTGGTTCCCCAGCAGAGGTGTTTGTTCTTTACCTCAGCTGACTGCCAACTCTGTTTCCAAGAGTCTGGAACAGAGAAGTTCAGTGTAGGCGTAGGGGACCAGATTGGGTGACGAGACGTCAAGCGTTGGACAGGGTGGGCGAAGATATCCGCGTATATTGGCAGGTCCGGTCGAGCGTAGACGTGGGAAATGAACTTAGATGATGCCGCATCCCGACGAATATCTGGCGGGGCGATGTTGCTAAGAACTGGCAGCCATGGAACCGGGGTGGAACGGATGGTTCCAGAAATTTTCCTCATGGAGGAATATAATTTGGAATCGATCAAGTGGACATGGGGGCTATAGAACCATACTGGCGCACAGTATTCTGCAGTGGAATAGCATAATGCCAGAGATGATGATTGTAGTGTGGAAGCGCTCGTGCCCCATGAGGAGCTGGCCAGTCTTGCAATGATGTTATTCCTCGCGCCCACCTTTGCTGCAGTTTTTATGAGATGTTCGTGAAATGACAGAGTGCGATCGAGAGTAATGCCAAGATAGACTGGCTGGGCTTCATGCCGGATTCTCGTATCACCAAGCTGCACATTAAGCTCACGCGAGGCCGAGGCATGGTGTAGATGGAAAACAGATGATACCATTTTTGCAGTGCTAGGGATTAGTCGCCACTTGGTCATTGGCAGGTCAATCCATACCCCTAGCCTGTTTCTGTCTTTCCCTACTTAGGTAGGGCTCTGAGACTTTGGGACCCATTGGTGAGGTCGTCTGCCCAGTGAAGTCAGGATGAAATCCTAGTAGAGCTTGCAACTTGGTGGCTGAAAGACAGTACAGTATAAAACAGGGGAAAACGTTTAATAAACAGGAAACCAAAGGTAGGAATAGAGCAGATGAAATTAGGGAAGAAGCTAGAAAGTCTATTTTAGGCATGTTCCAAAGGATGATTTAGTGATTTCTGCCTGAATCTGATAGCTAACATGCAGGTGGACTAAAAATATTGTCTGGGAGTGGAGAGGAAAGAAAAAGTATTATCTGAGAAGATGATGTCAGAGTTGAGAATAGGGCTAGAAAGTGGATTAGAGCAGAGAGTAGCTACCAAACACGAGAAAAGCATATAAATGCCATTAATTGCTCACCCCATCCATCTCACCTACGGCCCATATCTATTCATATTTAGCACAGGAGCATGTGTAAATTCTGAGTCCCTGTCAGTCTAAGGTCAAGGTCCATGGTCACAGCTGGGAGCATTCTAGGCTGCACTCGTTTCAGGACCAGTCTTCCTTGAGTGACAGAGCAGGCTAATGCAGCCTGTCTTCGGAGAGCGGGACAATCCCTGGCATTGCTGCTCTACAATGAGGCAAGGTCCTGGAGAGGCCCACAAGAGGGTTTATATCTTAGAGAAGGAGGGAAAGAGGGAGGGAGGGAGGAGTGACATCATAGAACTGACCCTCCAATCCAGGCAACTTCCCTTCTGTGCCATTCATGGTGCTCCCATGTGGTCCTGGGGTTCTTGCTCATTTAGTTTCACTGGATTGGTGTCAATCACAGATATGGATATGTGATGTGAGTCTCTTGTGAAATTTTGAGGGAGCTAGTTGGCTTTCTCTTTGCTGAATCATGGAAAGTTGGTTATAGGTGTGTGACTCTTCACCTCTAGACACTTTACCACATATCTCTTAAGAATGAAGTCGTTCTCTGCCAACTGCAGTGTATGCAATGGTCAGATTTAGGAAATTTATCCTTGATACAATCCTCTTATCTAGTTCACAATTCATGTTTCACCTGCTCCAATCCGTCATGTTCTTTCTAGAATTTATTTATCTATTTATCTATTTATTTATTTATTTTAGGATCTAGGCTCTAATCCTTGGCCAAGCATTCACATTAACTCAACGGATCACTTCAGCCTCCTTTAGCCAGAAGAAAGAGGGGACCAGGAGGTAGGGGGATGGGCACCTGTTGTTCAATGGGCATCTGCCAGGCCTCCCAGGTCTAGAGGCAGCTTCTTTGTGATCCAGGAGGTGGTGCAATGAATAGCATTGGACTCTCACATATGAGATCCTGAGTTGAGTCCCCAGCAACACATGTACCAGAGTGATGTTCTGGTTCTTTCTCTCTCCTGTCTTTCTCATTAATGAAAATCTTAAGGAAAAAAAAGGGTAATTTTTTCCTTTGATACTGGATGAAGAGCACAAACCCCAATATATATTTTCATCTGCAGGTTTTTATATTTCTTGATGATTCTGGTTTAAATCAATTATTAGTGAGGCAGTTTAACTGGTTTACAAGGTGCTTTAGGGAAGAAAAAACTAATAAAAGATCTAATCATCCCTCTTTCTTCAGCAAAGAAACCACAGACTGGGAACATTCCCAAGCTTGTTTGCCTTCTGGGTGTGTCTGTGAGCCAGAGCCCTCTGCTCTGCTCAGGTATAAGACCCAGGGGAAAGGGAGTCAGTCAGGCAGTAGCACAGCGGGTTAAGTGCATGTGGTGCAAAGGGCAAGGACCAGCTTAAAGATCCCGGTTCAAGCCCCCAGCTCCCCACCTGCAGGGGGGTTGCTTCACAGGCAGTGAAGCAGGTCTGCAGGTGTCTATCTTTCTCTCCCCCCTCTGTCTTCCCTTCCTCTCTCCATTTCTCTCTGTCCTAGCCAACAACAACAACATCAACAACAATAATAACTACAACAATAAAAACAGCAAGGGCATCAAAAGGAAATAAATTAATTAATTTAAAAAAAAAAGACCTAGGGGAAAGGTGGAGGTGAGGCAGAGAACACTCTGGTTTCTTTCAGGCCCTGGGCAAGGACAGTCTCTGGGCTCCAGTGCCATCTGGGGATCAATGTGGAAATCTGAAAAATGGGGGACTTTCAGGTAGACTGCAGGACAGAGTTTTGAGGTCCCTATGTCCCCAGCTGGGGAGGGTAGACAGGAAAATTTTGGCTTGGTATAGGAGAGAGGCTGTGGAGTCTGTCATCTGGAGTTCAGGAAGAGAGCAGCTCTGGATCAGGGAAGGGGGACATGGAGATAAAGAAAGGTGTGGGGCAGTGCAATCCCCTCAGCTATTTTCTGTACCGGGAGAAGCTGACTGGCCTTGTGCTGAGGCAGGGATGAGTAGAGTCCTCCTTCTGCTGTGGTTGGGGGGAGCCAGCCTGGGCCGGGCCTCTGAGGAAGCCTGAGGAATGATCTGCTGGGGGCTGATAAATTAATCCCCGCAGCTGTGTGCAATGTGAAGCGAGAGCATGTCAAAAATGGAGCAGTGGGGATTGCGGTACAGGCACCTGCTCAGTCTGTCAGGCAGAGAGGAGGGCTTCTGGGAGGCTGACCCCGGGATGTCCTGCTGGGTCCGGTGGTCTGCTCTGGTGCACTCAAATGAGCAGAGCTGGGAGGCCGAAGAAAAGGGAACTGAGGCTGCGCAGTGTGTGGCAATCACAGCAGGAGTTCCTCAGCTGTATTTGAAACCGGCCCCAGCCTGGGGGATCTGGAACTCAGGAAGCAGGTGGAAGCCTGCCAGGACTGCTCTGGAGGTGGGCAAAAGAGCCTTGGATCAGTTTATCCCAGGTCAGGTCACTATGTTACAGAGCTCAGAGAAGGACTGGCTTTACCCAAGGTCACACAGCTAGTAAGGGTTGGAGCTGAAGTTCAATCCAGGGTCTTTCTGTTTCTGAAGTTTGGCTCCCCCCCAGGCTGCTTGCCCTTGAAATAGGGGGCCTCCTTTCCTCTTCCTTGTTGGCCTGGACTGCCTTGAAGTAGGTGCATGGGCCCAGTGTGTTGTTCCTCCCAACCCCGCCTTTTCTACATCGCAGACTTCCAAATCTCAGCTCTTAGTTGGCCTTGGGTGAATCACTCCCCTATCTGGGCCTCCGTGTGCTCAACTGTACCATAGGATCCAGATAGAGCAAAGGGTGAACTCCTGCCAAAGGATGGTGTTCCGCCCAGGGAAGACTCCAATCTGGGTTCTGATATTAGATCGGTGATCAACCTAGGGTTTCTGGCTTCATGTGGCAAATCTGAGACTGTTGCCATACCAGCTCCCATTAGGGGCCCCACAGATACCAGACTTGAGACTCCTGATGGAACTGGTGGGAAGAACCTCCCACAGTGCCCCCTGGCGTGTAATTCTGCCCTTTGCAGGAAACTAGGGTGAAGCAGGTATCTATCTCTCTCCCTCTCTATCTCCCTCTCCCCTCTCAATTTCTCTCTGTCCTATTACTAAAATGGAAAAAATGGCCACTGGGAGCAGTGGATATGTAGTGCCAGCACTGAGTCTCAGCGATAACCCTGGAGGAAAACAGAAAAAGAGGAAGAAAAGAAAGGAAAGAAGGAAGAAAGAAAGAGAAATGGGGGAGTTAGGGGTAGCTCAGTGAGTTAAGCACACGTGGTGCAAAGCACAAGGACCAGCATAAGAATCCCGGTTCAAGCCCCCGGCTCCCCACCTGCAGGAGAGTCGCTTCACAAGTGGTGAAGCAGGTCTGCAGGTGTCTGTCTTTCTCTCCCCCTCTGTCTTCCCCTCCTCTCTCCATTTCTCTCTGTCCTATCCAACAGTGGCAACATCAATAACAACAACAATAATAACTACAATAAAAAACAGCAAGGGCAATAAAAGGGAAAATAAATTTTTTTTTTTTTTACAAGAAAGAGAAATGGGCATGGAGGACTGGCTGTGGCTCAGTGGTGGAGTGCACAGCTGGCATGAGACCCTGAGTGCAGCTTCCAGCACTAAATATAAGTAAACACACAGAAATAAGATGAAGAAAGAATATTCCAGATAGCAAACATGGCAAGTGCAAAGGTTCTGGGGAAAACTGTTTGACTTCTTTTTTTTTTTTTTTTTAATAAATCTTAAAAAAATAATTTTTATCTTTATTTATTTATTTGGATAGAGACAGCCAGAAATTGAAAGGGAAGGAGAGTGATAGGGAGAGAGACAGAGAGACACCTGCAGACCTGCTTCACCACTTGCGAAGCTTTCCCCCTGCAGGTGGGGGCCGGGGGCTCGAACCCGGTCCTTGCTGCACTGTAACACGTGTGCTCAACCAGGTGTGCCACCACCCAACCCCGCTTGACTTCTTTTTAGAAGCAGTAATGTGGGGGTGGGGGATGGGGTCGGACGGTAGCGCAGTGGGTTAAGCGCATGTGACGCAAAGCATACTAGCCTAAGGATCTGGTTTGGGATCCCGGTTTGAGACCCCAGCTCCCCACCTGCAGGGGAGTCGCTTCACAAGCAGTGAAGCAGGTCTGCAGGTGTCTATCTTTCTCTCCCCATTTCTGTCTTCCCCTCCTCTCTCCATTTCTCTCTGTCCTATCCAACTGTCCTATCCAACAATGATGACATCAATAACAAAAACAATAATAACCACAAGGGCAACAAAAGGGAATAAATAAATAAATATTTTTAAAAAGAAGCAGTAATGTGGGCCAGGGGGTGGCTTATCCAGTAGACAGCAAACTTTACCATGTCCAGGGGCCTGGGTTTGAGTCCCCCAGCACTGCATAGGAGCACCATGAACAAAGGGAAGCTTCACAACTGGTAGAGTGGTGCTGTGGTTTCTCTCCTTCTCTGTCTCTCTTCCCTTCTACGATGTCTATTTGTGATCAAAGTGTAAAAGAGAACGTCTGCCGGGAGTATTGAATAGCACAGTTATTCTCCTCAGTGAAGCCCTAGAGCAAAAAACAAAGCACAGCAACAGGGACGGGGTGGTGGAGCACAGGGTTGAGTGCGCACATTGTGGTGTGCAAGGACCTGGGTTCAATCCCCCAGTCTCCACTTGCCGGAGGGAAGCTTCACAAGCAGTGAAACAGTGCTGCAGGTATCTCTCTCTCTTCCTTTCCTCTCAATTTCTTTCTGTTTCTACCCAAAATAAATAGATAAATACATATATATGTAATAAAAGAACAAAACACTGTTCTTTTTTTGTTTTTGTTTTTTATTAATTTATTATTATTTTTAATATTTATTTATTTCCTTTTGTTGCCCTCATTATTATTGTTGTTATTGCTGTTGTTGTTATTGTATAGGACAGAAAGAAATGGAGAGAGGAGGGGAAGAGAAAGAGGGGGAAAGAAAGATAAACATATGCAGACCTGTTTCACCTCTTGTGAAGGAACTCCCCTGCAGGTGGGGAGCCCGGGGCTGGAACCAGGATCCTTACGCTGCTCCTTGCACTTAGCGCCACGTGCACTTAACCTGCTGCGCTGCCGCCTGACTCCAACTCCCTAAACACCGTTCTACTGCTGTCACATTAGCTTTCCCTTCTGACCCTTTGACTCAGCCAACTCTGCATGCTTCTCCCTGCAGAGTTTCTTCTCTTCTCTGTGTTTAATAAGTGATCCATGGGATAACCCTCTGTGAATGTGATGACATGATTTAATTTCTTCCTCATAGCAGCCCTGGTATGAAGCAGATTTTTTTTTAATTAAATTAATTTTATTTTTTTATTGTTACCAGGACTGTCACTGAGACTTGGTTCTTGCACTGAGTCCACCATTCCAAGTCACTATTTAAAAAAAAAAAAAAAAGAAAGAATAGAGAGAAATCAAGAGGGAATGGGGAGACAGAGGGAAAGAGACGCCTGTAGTATTCCTCACTGCTTGTGAAGCTTCCCCCCTGAAGGTGGGGATAGGAGACTTGAACCTGGGTCTCTGTGCATGGTAATGTGTGTGCTCAACAGGGTGTCCCATCACCCAGCCCTTGAGAGGCAGTTTTGAAACATTATCTGGGGGGTTGGGCGGTAGCGCATCAGGTTAAGCACACGTGGCGCAAAGCACAAGGACTGGCGTAATGATCCCGGTTCGAGCCCCCAGCTCCCTAACTGCAGGGGAGTCGCTTCACAAGTGGTGAAGCAGGTCTGCAGGTGTCTGTCTTTCTCTCCCCCTCTCTGTCTTCCCCTCCTCTCTCCATTTCTCTCTGTCCTATCCAACAACAAACGACCCCAACAATAACAATAATAACTACAACAAGGCTACAAGTACAACAAAAGGGGAGAAAATGGCCTTCAGAAGCAGTGGATTCATGGTGCAGGCATGAGCCCCAGCAATAACCCTGGAGGCAAAAAAAGAAAGAAAGAAACATCATCTGTGGGCTAGAGAGCAAGTTCACTGGGCAGGACACAAGCTTTGCCATGTGTGGCCCAAGTCTGAGCACTGTCACACATCGGAGGTGTGTCGGCACCAGGTTGTCTGTATGTCTGTCTTTCTCTGTGTCTCAGAAAGTGTCTAAAGAATGAAAATATGGGGCAGTGGCATACCTGTTAGAGCATACACATGCACAAGAACCCAGGTTCAAGTCCCCAAGTGTTGAAGCAAATACTGCAGGTGTCTCTCTGTCCCTCTCTAATTCCCTCTCCCATCTCAGTTTCTCTCTGTCCTATCAAATAAAGAAAATTTAAAAAATAGGAATTTTACTAGCTTTTTCCAAAATGGAACCCCCCAAATCTCATCTGCTCTATTCTTACCATTAGGTACCTGATTATTAAATAATTTGTTCTGCTTTATATCTTAATGCTTTTTCAGCCACCAAGTTGCAGATGCAACCATGATGCCAACCTGACTTTCCTGGGCAGACAACCTCACCAGTGTGTCCTGAACCCCACCTTCCCAGATTCCTGCCCCACTAGGGAAAGAGAGAAACAGGCTGGGAGTATGGATCCACCTGCCAATGCCCATGTCCAGCAGAGAAGCAATTACAGAGGCCAGACCTTCCACCTTCTGCACCCCATAATGATCCTGGGCCCATGTTTCCAAAGGGATAAAGAATAGGAAAACTACCAGTCAATGCCCATGTTCAACGGGGAAGCAATTACAGAAGCCAGACCTTCCACCTTCTCTAACCCACAACAACCCTGGGTCCATGCTCCCAGAGGGCTAGAGAATGGGAAAGCTACAGGGGAGGGGATGGGATATGGAGACCGGGTGGTGGGAACTGTGTGGAGTTGTACCCCTACTATCCTACGGTTTTGTTAATGTCTCCTTTCTTAAATAAATAAAATTTTTAAAAATTTTAAAAAGATACTGTAAATGTTTGCCCATTTAAAACATGTAAGCTTTTGCTATGAAAATAAAGTAAAAATTAGTAAAAAAAAAAAAAAGGAATAGGAAAATTTCCAATGGAGGGGGTAGGATATGGAACTCTGGTGGTGGGAATTGTACCCCTCTTGCCCTACACTCTTGTCAGTCATTACTAAATCGGTAAATAAATAATAAACTAAAATAAAATAAATACTATTTAAAAAAAGAAGAGAAAAGTTAAAGGAAAATAAGGCCTCCAGGAGCAGTGGATTCATCAAGCAGGCACCAAGCCCCAAGATAATCCTGGTGGAAATAAAATAAAATATGTCATACTTTCAACCAATCAGTCAATATGAAGCATCTGCAAATTCTTGTTACACTGCTCATTGCAAGATGCAGGTTGTCTCTGGAAACTGGGCTCAGGCAGAACTGGGTCTTTGCAGGTCAATCCCCAAGATGCGGGCCTGGCACATGGCTGGATGAGAGGGCAGCCGTCCTTGGGGGTAGGAGCAAAAAGAGACTGGGAAGCTGCTCTGTGGTCTTCTGAGCAGGAAGGAGGAAGGACACCAAGCCAGCTGCATTGTGTGTCACCTTGAGTGCAGACAGAATCTGAGGCCTTGATCTGTCCTGGACTTTTTGTTTTCTATTTCCTATTTCCCTCTTCCTGTTCCTTGAGCCCAGCATCATCTGGCAAAGCTGAAGGCAAGGAGTAAGCCAGCAGCCTGTTTGGGTTGGGGAGAGGAGCCCCAACAGGGACAGGTCTGTTTGTATCCATAGGGAGGAGAGCAGGCTCCAGTCCTGATGAGAGCTGTGGGCCCAGGGTTAGGGAGTGGGAGAAGACCAAGGGTCTAGACCTTACTTACCAGTGTGTCCTTGAACCTCACCTCTCCAGAGCCTTGCCCCACTAGGGAAAGATAGAGACAGGCTGGGGATATAGATCCACCTGCCAACACCCAAATCTAGTGGAGAAGCAACTACAGAAGCCAGAACTCCTACTTTCTGCACCCCAAAAACAACTTTGATCCATACCTACAGTGGGGCAGAAATGATAGGAGGAAGAGGATAAGAGGGCTCTGAACTCCAGCTCCATCAAGTCCCAGAGAGAGAACGAAAAAGGGAGAGATATTTGGTTGTAGTATGGGTGGCTTGAAGGGGAAGAGAGGATGGGACCTGGAATAAAGAGTGGCCAATTATGTACAGATGTAGACAGGTAGTTGTAGAGATGACAGTTAACCCATGTCTGCAACCTTGAGAGAACCGCGGTGGTTTGCGATGGAGGGACAACTTGGGACTCTGAACTCTGGTGGGAGGAAAGGTATGGAATTATACCCCTGTTGACATGTAATTTTTTAAAAAATAAATCTTTATTTATTGGATAGAGACAGCCAGAAATCGAGAGGGAAGGGGGAAGATAGGGAGAGAGACAGAGAGACAACTGCAGCACTGCTTCACCCCTTGTAAAGCTATCCCCCTGCAGGTGGGGACTGCAGGCTTGAACCTGGGTCCTTGTGCATTGTAACACATGTGTTCAACCAGATGCGCCACCACCTGGGACCCTTGACGTTTAATTTTGTAAATCAATATTGAAAAAATAAAAAAAGATAAAAGGTCTAGAGCCCCTGGAGCTCAGGGGTCTGCCCCAGCACTGCTGCTGGCCTGAGCATAGCAATGCTGAGCATAGGGAAAGTGCTCACCCCAGCCTCTGGGAGATGGTCTGTCTCTGTCCCACAAAGGGATCCAGAGGTCACACTGGGGTTAGGGCTCCACTTTCCACCTCTGCTGGGCTCTTCACAATGAGACAAAGTGGTTTTTGGTTGTTGTTGTTTTGGTGGTTTTTTTTGCCTCCAGGGTTATTGCTGGGGATCAGTGCCTGCACCATGAATCCACTGCTCCTGGAGGCCTCCCCCCCCTTTTGTTGCCCTTGTGTTTTTTACTATTATTGTTGATGTCGTTCGTTGTTGGATAGGACAGAGAGAAATGGAGAGAGGAGGGGAAGACAGAGAGGGGGAGAGAAAGATAGACACCTGCAGACCTGCTTCACCATTTGTGAAGTGACTCCCATGCAGTTGGGGAGCCAGCACCTCAAAGCGGGATCCTTCCACGGATCCTTGCACTTTGCGCCACACGCGCTTAACCCGCTGTGCTACCGCCTGACTCCCCAGTTCTTGGTTTTTTGTTTGTTTATGAGAGAAAGAGAACCAGAACATCACTCTTGCATATATGCAGCACTGACATTTGAACTTGGAACCCCATGCTCGGGAGTCTGCTATATTCACTGCACCACCTCCTTGACCACTGGATAAAACTGGGTTCTGACTAAACTTATTTCCTAGGTGGGCCACACTGCCAGAGAACAGGGGATTTTCAGGGTATATATAGGACATCTCAGACCATGCAGGCTCCCTGGAAAGCTTCCTAAACTCGCCCCCACCCCAAACGCACACACCTGAGATGAGGCGGCAGCACTTTCAGTCTGTCACTTTCAGTCCTCCAGTGATAATTTGTGGCATCTCAGTAGAACTCTGAGGACTAGCCCCTCCCCCTGCCCCCCCCCCCCCAGTCTCTGACCTGCAGCTCCTGAGATTCTAGAGCTCACGTTGTATGTTCTTGTCCAGCCAGTAGAGTGAGGGCTTAAAGAGAGTAACCACCTTTTAGGAAATAGAAGGCAATGTTTCTCTCACAACTGGACATATGGAGTGAGATTCATATGCAGCGCACACCAGAGACTACATTTTATTCCCATATTAACCTTACGAAGTAGAAAGTTCAGAGAAGTTACAGAACAGAACCTACCCAGAGTCACAGAGGCCACCAGCAGAGGCACTGAATAGTACCGGATGTCTAATTTGATCTCTTTCTCTCCTTTTTCCCTTCTGGACTCTTTTTCTTGTTCATCCCTTCTCTGACTCATTTAACAATTATACCCCTCACACCCTGTAGAAACAGGCCAGATAGGGACGAGAGTAGGACCACCTGGGGGAGCTGGAAAACTCCCAGTTTATGAGCTGTGACCTAGACTTCAGTCTCTGGGGTCTAGTTACCTCGTCTGCAAACTGAGTGTAGAAATGGTTTACACCTACTGCAGGTCCTGGAAGAGCCCAGGCAGATGATCTCTGCCCTAGGGCAGGGCGTTTCTTTTCTTTTTCCAGCCAAATCACTTTATTAAGGAAATAGTGACCTCCAAGATTTGTTGGTGTTGTAGGGGTCCAGATGCACACCTCCCTCACCCACATTGATGCCAACACACCTCACCCACCACCCAACAGTCCCCTCCTTCACCACAAGACACTGGGTCCTCAGTCCTTTCAACCCACTTCTGTGTTTCCCCTTTTTTTTTTTTTTGAGTTTTTGCTCTGTTGAGATAGATTACAGTGTACTAATTTTTTTAAAAAGGATTTCTACACCTTTATTTGTAGTTTTTACTTGATTATTTTTTATGAGAAATCCAATTTATTGAAAGTATGCTTCACTGAATTAATTTTTATTTTAGCATGTTTTCCAAATTTTAACTAAAAATGCCTGTCAAGGGTGGAAGTACATAACATAATGCTTATGCAAAGAGACTCTCATGCCTGAGGCTCCAAAGTCCCAGGTTCAATCCTCCTTCCACCCTGCCACCATAAGCCAGAGCTGAGCAGTGCTCTGATTAAAAAAAAAAAAATCAATCTTAATATGGTAAAAACATGAATTAAATAAATTAAACAATAATATGAGTGGTCTGGGAGATGGTGCAGTGGATAAAGAAAGCATTGGCCTCTCAAGGGTCCCGAGTTCAATCCCTGGCAGCATATGTACCAGAGTGATGTCTAGTTCTTTCTCCCTCTCCTCCTTTCTCATTAATAGCTAAATTAAATCTTTAAAAAAAAATACAGTGGTCGGGGAGGTGGCACAGTGATAAGGCTTTGGACTCTCAAGGTCCTGAGTTCGATCCCTAGCAGCACATGTGCCAAAGTGATGTCTGGTTCTTTCTCTCTCCTCCTATCTTTCTCATTAATAAATAAATAAAGTCTTTTAAAAAATACCTGAAAAAATAAAAAGCTGATAGCATTGAATTTATTTATTTATTAATTTTATTTACTTATTCCCTGTTGTTGCCCTTGTTGCTTTATTGTTGTAATTATTGATGTCGTTGTTGTTGGATAGGACAGAGAGAAATGGAGAGGGGGGTAAGACAGAGAGGGGAAGAGAAAGATAGACACCTGCACACCTGCTTCACAGCTTGTGAAGGGACTCCCCTGCAGGTGGGGAGCCCGGGGCTTGAACCGGGATCCTTCCGCCAGTCCTTGCGCTTTGAGCCACCTGCGCTTAACCCGCTGTGCTACCACCCAACTCCCTGAATTAATTTTTATTTGATAGGACTGAAATTTAGAGGGAAGGGCGTTAGAGAGAGGGAGAAATAGAGTCACCTGCAGCCCTGCATCACAGCTTGTGAAGCTTCCCCACGAAGGTGGGGACTAGAGGCTTGAACTCAGGTTCTTTTGCATGCTAACATATGCATTCAATTGGGTGCATCACTGCCCAGTTTATTTTCATTTTCATTTTTGTTTTACCAGAGCTCTGCTCAGCTCTGGCTCATAGCCTCAAGTATGAAAGTTATTTGCATAACATTATAGTCTCTTCCCAACCCACAGTGTTTTATTGTTTCACTCTGCATTTTCCCTCCCTTTCTTTCTTTCTTTCTTTCTTTCTTTCTTTCTTTCTATCTTTTTCTTAAGGTCTACTGCTGAGTAAGATCACCTAAAATCCCTCCTCAGAAGGAGATTTCTATACATGATCACACTTGAGTATGTGTGTGGGGGGAGTTACCATCACCTCCCTGAGGGTGGAGTGTCTACTTTAGTATCTGGAATTCTTTTGCCGGGAAGATTTGTCTCTTCTTCCATGTTTTTAATTTGTTCAATTGTTTATTTATCTGTATGAGTTCATAGGTACATGCTTATTATTTTTTAATGTTTTATTTCTTTATTATTGGCTAGAGACAGAGAGGAATTGAGAGGGGAGGGGGAGACAGAGAGACACCTGCAGCCCTGCTCCACCACTCATGAAGCTTTCCCCCTGCAGGTGGAGACCAGGGACTTGAACCTGCAACCTTTTGCACTGCAGTGTGGGTGCACCACCGCCTTTGCCCTAGGGCCATATTTATTAATAAGACAGACAGAGAGAGAGAGACAGACAGAGAGAGAGAGAGAGAGGGCTCAAGCTTTGGCCCTCATTTCTGAGTCCAATGTTTTCTCCATTGTGCTACCTCCTCTACACCCTCGGTATATATATATTGGGGAATTAATGGTTTACAGTTGACAGTAAAATAAAATAGTTTGTACATGAGCAAGATTTCTAAGTTTCCCATATGTTAATTTAACCCCACTAGGTTCTCCTCTGCCTTCATGTCCCAGGACCTGATTCCTTTCCCCCACCCCAGAGTCTTTGACTTTGATGCAATACACCAAACACTCTTGGTATATTTTAACTGATTTATTTTCTATCTTGTCTTTTTTCCCCCAACTCTTATTTCTTCAAATTGTTCAATCTTTGGCTGTTTGTAGTTCTTTCTTTTGATCTGTATACCTTTATTGTTATTATTTTTTGCAGCGAGGGGTATGTCTAAGGTTCTGTGTCTATATGGCTTCACCACTAGTGACTAGCAATGACATTTATTTATTTATTTATTTATTTAGTCTTTCTTTTGATAGAGGATGAGGCAGAGAGAGAAGAAGAGGGAGGGAAAGAAAGAAAAAAATATCTCAGATGAGGGCTGTGCGGTAGCACAGCAGATTGAGTGCACATGGTACAAAGTGCAAGGACCAGTGTAAGGATCCCGGTTCGAGCCCCCAGCTCCCCACCTGCCAGGGGGGTCACTTCTCAAGCAGTGAAACAGGTCTGCAGGTGTCTATCTTTCTCTCTCGCTCTGTCTTCCCCTCTTCTCTCGATTTCTCTCTGTCCTATCCAACAGCTATAACAACAATAACAATAACAACCACAAGGGCAACAAAATGGGAAAAATAGCCTCCAGGAACAGTGGATTCGTAGTGCTGGCACTGAGCCCCAGTGATAACCCTGGAGACAAAAAACAAGCAAACAAATAAAATATCTCATCTCTGCTCCATCACTCGTGAAGCTTCTCCCCTGTAGGTAAGGTGGTTCAGGGGCTTGAACCTAGGTCCATATGTATGGTAACAAGTGAAATGTACCAAGTAAACCACAACCCAGGCCCTGACCTGTGTTCCCTTAAGTGTTTGTGTTGAAACACTGAAGTGGCAGGGCCAGGTGGTGGTGCACCAGGTTGAGCACACAATGTGCAAAGACCCACATTCAAGCCTGTGGTCCCCAACTGCTGGGGGAAAGCTTTGCAAGTGGTAAAGCAGTGTTGCAGGTATCTCTCTGTCTCTCTCCCTCTCTATCACCCTGTTTCCTCTTGATTTCTGGCTGTTTCTGTTCAGTAAATAAAATAAAGATAATTAAAAACAAACATTGAAGTGGCTTCTGGCACAACAAGGTACCCCAGTTCATTTTGTGTATTTCCTGCCCTAGTCCACAAGCAAGCCTTTTTATTAAAAAATATATATATATTAACAAAAGAGAATCAGAACACACTTTGGGGAGTTGGGCGGTAGCACAGCAGGTTAAGCGCATGTGGCACAAAGTACAAGGACCAGCGCAAAGATCCCGGTTTGAGCCCTTGGCTCCCCACCTTCACAGGCAGTGAAGCAGGTCTGCAGGTGTCTGTCTTTCTCTCCCCCTCTCTGTCTTCCCCTCCTCTCTCCATTTCTCTGTTCTATTCAACAACAATGATGTCAATAATAGCTACAACAATAAAACAACAAGGGGAACAAAAGGGAATAAATAAATATTTACAAAAATAAAAATAGTGAGTTGGATGGTAGCGCAGTGGGTTAAGCGCACATGGTGCGAAGCGCAAGGATTGGAGTAGGGATCCCAGTTCAAGCCCCCGGCTCCCCACCTGCAGGGGAGTCACTTCACAGGTGGTGAAGCAGGTGTGCAGGTGTCTGTCTCTTCTCTCCATTTCTCTCTGTCCTATCCAACGATGACAACAACAACAGCAATAATAACTACAACAGTAAAAAAACAACAAGGGCAACAGAAGGGAAAATAAATATAAAAAATATATAAAAATAAATAAAAATTAAAAATAATTAAAAAAAAGAACACCACTTTGGCACATGTGGCACTGGGAATTGGACTCTCAACCTCATGCTTACTGTGCTCTCCCAGTGAGCCACCTCCCCAGTCACAAGAATTAGCCATTTTTTCCAAGGAATACTGTTTCCTGCTATTGGGGAATGGTATTAGAAATCCAAACTAGGGGATTCGACTTCCGGAGGCGGAGCTATGAGCAGCAGATCGCCTTCTCTCCTCTCCTCTCCTCTCCTCTCCTCTCCTCTCCTCTCCTCTCCTCTCCTCTCCTCTCCCCTCCTCTTCCTGATCAACTAGGAATACCAAAGGAGACCACCCGGACCGAAACAAGACAGGACTAGAATGACCACAGGAACCCAGTAAATCACCCGTGAGTACAAACACGTGTGGCTGGTGACAGAGAGGAGAGAGGGGCCTAAGGAGAGATTAAGTGACTGCTAACAGTTCAATAGTTTATCAGTGGAGACACCACCTCCAGTCTGCTCCACAACAAGATGACAGCTGAAGGGAGGAAAGGACTCCCCAGAGACTCACCAAGTGCAACTCTGAGTCTCCATTGCTACTACCCTCAGAATCTGGAGCAGCAACAGGGAGTGACACCAGGGGACAGAGATCTAACCGGGAAACTCAGGAGAAGACCTATACCTCGGTGGCATAGCTGAGGGGCTGTGAAAGTCTCTTTGCATAACCACTGGATTATCTCTGCCACACCCTGCTTTATCACTTGGTCAGGAGTCAGTGATTAAGCTAAGAAGCCTATTGATAGTTTAAAAGCCCTCAGGCTCCCATAGCCTACAGGGAAGAAAAAAAAAGAGGCTTTTACACCACTGAGCTCCAACTCAGGGATTGGAAAAAACTGTTAACGTCCACCACGGTAAACCCTTTAATTAAATTACTTAGACACAAGTCAATCCAGGCAATAGTAATCAATAATTTGAAAAGTACTGATAAAGGGAACTCATAACATAATATATAAAATGGTTAAAACAACAAGAAAAAATATTGGAGACTCGAACCAGGACAAGAGTCCAGCTAAAAGTCCTCCAGAGGGTGAAGCACAAAACAACGAGTTCAACATCCAAACATTAGCTAAGGAAATAATAACAGGAGTGAGTAAAGAATTTGAAAAAATTGTAATCAGAAATGCAGGAACAACAAATGAGAATATGGAAGAAAATTCTAATTATCTCATGGTTATTAGAGAGCTGAAAGCTGAAATCACTGAGCTAAGAAGGCAACTAGCTGAACAAGCTAAAACAGTATCAGAGCAGGGCAACAAAATAGATGGACTCCAGAAAGCAGTAGAGGGCAGAGAGAATAGAATCTATGAGGCTGAAAACAGAATTAGCAAGATTGAGGATGAATTAGAGACAACTAAAAAAGAAGTAAGAGATCTCAAAAAGAGATTAAGAGATGCTGAAAACAACAACAGAGTCCTATGGGATGACTTCAAAAGAAACAATATACGAATTATTGGCTTACCAGAGGAAGAAAGAGAAGGAGAGGAAGAAAGCGTTCTCCAGGCCATAATAGCTGAAAATTTCTCTAGTCTAGACAACACCAAAGACATAAAGATTCAAGAAGCCCAGAGGGTCCCAAACAGAATTAACCCAGACCTAAAGACACCAAGACATATCATACTTAGAATGGAAAGGAATAAGGATAAAGAAAGGATCCTGAAGGCTGCAAGAGAAAAACAAAGAGTCACCTACAAAGGAAAACCCATAAGATTAGCAGCAGACTTCTCCATACAAACACTACAGGCCAGAAGAGAATGGCAAGATATCTATCGAGTGCTCAATGAGAAAGGCTTTCAGCCAAGAATACTATATCCTGCTAGACTGTCATTCAGACTAGATGGAAGCATCAAAACCTTCTCAGACAAGCAACAGTTGAAGGAAGCAACCATCACCAAGCCTGTTCTGAAAGAAGTTCTGAAAGGTCTCCTATAAACAACCAGACCACCACAAATTGGACATATATCAAAACACTCTAAAACTCTACAAGAATGGCATTAAAATATCTTCAATCTTTGATATCAATAAATGTCAATGGCCTGAATTCACCTATTTAAAGACACAGAGTAGGAAGATGGATCAGAAAACACAACCCAACAATATGCTGTCTACAGGAAACCCACCTGACTCAACAAGACAAACACAGACTTAAAGTGAAAGGATAGAAAACTATCATACAAGCCAATGGCCCACAAAAAGGGGCAGGAACAGCTATTCTCATATCTGACATGATAGACTTTAAAATAGATAAGATTAAAAAAGATAGGAATGGACACTACTTAATGCTCAGAGGATCAGTCAATCAAGAGGACTTAACAATTATTAATATCTATGTACCCAATGAGAAGCTATCTAAATACATCAAACTTTTACTGAAAGAGCTACAGCAATATATTAACAGTAACACAATCATAGTAGGGGCCTTCAACACCCCACTATCTCAACTTGACAGATCATCCAGGAAGAAAATCAGTAAAGACATAAGGGAGCTAAATGAAGAGATAGATAAACTAGAACTATTGGACATTTTCAGAGTCATTCATCCCAAGAAACTGGAATACACATTTTACTCAAAGCCACATGGATCATTCTCAAGGATCGACCATATGTTAGGCCACAAAGACAGCATCAGCCAATTCAAGAGCACTGAAATCATCCCAAGCATCTTCTCAGACCACAGTGGAATTAAACTAACACTTAACAATCAACAAAAGATTAGTAACAGTCCCAAAATGTGGAAGCTCAACAGTATACTTCTTAACAACTTCTGGGTCAAAGAGGAAATCAAGGAAGAAATCAAAATGTTTCAAGAGTTCAATGAAAATGAAGACACAGCTACCAAAATATTTGGGACACAGCTAAAGCAGTCCTAAGAGGGAAGTTCATAGCTATACAAGCACACATTAGGAAACAAGAAAAGGCACAAATAAACAGCCTGATTGTACATCTTAAAGACCTAGAAGAACAACAAAGGAACCCTAAAGCAACCAGAAGGACAGAAATCACTAAAGTTAGGGCAGAAATAAATAACATTGAGAATAGGAAAACCATACAAAAGATCAATGAAAGTAAATGTTGGTTCTTTGAAAGAGTAAACAAAATTGACAAACCTTTAGCCAGACTCACAAAATAAAAAAGGGAGAAGACCCAAATAAATCAGATAGTAAATGAAAGAGGAGATATCACAACAGACACTGCAGAAATTCAACATATCATGCGAGGCTTCTATGAACAACTATATGCCACCACGCTAGAGAACCTGCAAGAAATGAATGATTTCCTAGATACCTACCAGCTTCCAAAACTAAGTAAAGAGGAAGTGGATAACATGAACAGGCCCATCACAGCTAATGAAATTGAAACAGTTATCAAAAATCTCCCCAAAAATAAAACTCCTGGACCAGATGGTTTTACAAATGAATTCTAGAAAACTTTCAAAGAAGAACTAATACCTCTACTTTTAAAAGTCTTCCAGAAGATTGAAGACACTGGAATACACCCTGCCAGCTTCTATGAAGCCAACATCACCCTGATACCAAAAGCAGACAGGGACACAACCAAAAAAGAAAACTACAGACCAATATCTCTGATGACCATAGATGCGAAAATATTGAACAAAATTCTAGCCAACCGGATACAGCAGTAAATCAAAAAGATTGTTCATCATGACCAAGTGGGGTTTATCCCAGGCATGCAAGGTTGGTTTAATATACGTAAATCAATCAATGTGATCCACCACATCAACAAAAGCAAGACCAAAAACCACATGGTCATATCAATAGATGCAGAGAAAGCCTTTGACAAAATACAACATCCCTTTATGATCAAAACACTACAAAAAATGGAATAGATGGAAAATTCCTGAAGATAGTGGAGTCTATATATAGCAAACCTACAGCCAACATCATACTCAATGGTGAAAAACTGGAAGCATTTCCCCTCAGATCAGGTACTAGACAGGGCTGCCCACTATCACCATTACTATTCAACATAGTGTTGGAAGTTCTTGCCATAGCAATCAGGAAGAAGCAAGGAATTAAAGGCATAGAGATTGGAAGAGAAGAAGTCAAACTCTCCTTATTTGCAGATGACATGATAGTATACATGGAAAAACCTAAGGAATCCAGCAAGAAGCTTTTGGAAATCATCAGGCAATACAGTAATGTGTCAGGCTATAAAATTAACATTCAAAAGTCAGTGGCATTCCTCTATGCAAACACTTAGTTAGAAGAAATTGAAATCCAGAAATCAGTTCCTTTTTCTATAGCAACAAAAACAATAAAATATCTAGGAGTAAACCTAACCAAAGAAGTGAAAGACTTGTATACTGAAAATTATGAGTCACTACTCAAAGAAATTGAAAAAGACACAAAGAAGTGGAAAGATATTCCATGTTCATGGGTTGGAAGAATTAACATCATCAAAATGAATATATTACCCAGAGCCATCTACAAATTTAATGCTATCCCCATCAAGATCCCAAGCACATTTTTTAGGAGAATAGAAAAAATGCTACAAATGTTTATCTGGAACCAGAAAAGACCTAGAATTGCCAAAACATTCTTGAGAAAAAAGAACAGAACCGGAGGCATCACACTCCCAGATCTCAAACTGTATTATAGGGCCATTGTCATCAAAACTGCTTGGTACTGGAACATGAACAGATACACTGACCAGTGGAATAGAATTGAGAGCCCAGAAATGAGGCCCCACACGTATGGACATCTAATCTTTGACAAAGGGGCTCTGACTATTACATGGGGAAAGCAGAATCTCTTCAACAAATGGTGTTGGAAACAATGGGTTGAAACATGCAGAAGAATGAAACTGAATCACTGTATTTCACCAAATACAAAAGTAAATTCCAAGTGGATCAAGGACTTGGATGTTAGACCAGAAACTATCAGATACTTAGAGGAAAATATTGGCAGAACTTTTTTCCGCATAAGTTTTAAAGACATTTTCAATGAAACGAATCCAATTACAAGGAAGACTAAGGCAAGTATAAACCTATGGGACTACATCAAATTAAAAAGCTTCTGCACAGCAAAAGAAACCACTACCCAAACCAAGAGACCCCTCACAGAATGGGAGAAGATCTTTACATGCCATACATCAGATAAGAGTTTAATAACCACCATATATAAAGAGCTTGCCAGACTCAACAACAAGAAAACAAATAACCCCATCCAAAAATGGGGGGAGGACTTGGACAGAATATTCACCACAGAAGAGATCCAAAAGGCTGAGAAACACATGAAAAAATGCTCCAAGTCTCTGATTATCAGAGAAATGCAAATCAAGACAACAATGAGATACCACTTCACTCCTGTGAGAATGTCATACATCAGAAAAGGTAACAGCAGCAAATGCTGGAGAGGGTGTGGGGTCAAAGGAACCCTCCTGCACTGCTGGTGGGAGTGTCAATTGGTCCAACCTCTGTGGAGAACAGTCTGGAGAACTCTCAGAAGGCTAGAAATGGACCTACCCTATGACCCTGCAATTCCCCTCCTGGGGATATATCCTAAGGAACCCAACACACCCATCCAAAAAGATCTGTGTACACATATGTTCTTGGCAGCACAATTTGTAATAGCCAAAACCTGGAAGCAACCCAGGTGTCCAACAACAGATGAGTGGCTGAGCAAGTTGTGGTATATATACACAATGGAATACTACTCAGCTATAAAAAATGGTGACTTCACCCTTTTCAGCCGATCTGGGATGGACCTTGAAAAAATCATGTTGAGTGAAATAAGTCAGAAACAGAAGGATGAATATGGGATGATCTCACTCTCAGGCCAAAGTTGAAAAACAAGATTAGAAAAGAAAACACAAGTCGAACCTGAAATGGAATTGGAGTATTACACCAAAGTACAAGACTCTGTACTTCTGTAATTATATATATGTAATTTTAATGAGATACAGAAAGAACAGAGCACTGCTCACTTCAAGTGGAGACTGGGGACTTGAACCAAGGTCCTTGGTGCATGGTTTTGTGTGTGCTCTCCTAGGCTGTCTATCTTGATTACTGCCTTTCAGTGCCCCTCTCAATTTAAGGCCCAGGATGTGTGTGTGTGTGTGTGTGTGTGTGTGTGTGGTGTGTTTGTGTGTGTGTGTGTGTGTGTGTGTGTGTGTGTGTGTGTGTGTGTGCGCCTCTCTCACTTCATCTTCATCCCAGCCTGGATCTGAAGGAAAGGAATGGGGTGTTGTGAACCTTAGTGATGGTGTTCACTCAATTCCTAGAGGTGTTCGGCGAGCAGGTGGGGGACAGACATGATGACAAGGAGCCCAAATGCTGTGTTGAAGAAGAGGGTGGTGCTAAAAGGCATGTTGTCATTGGCAGGATGCTAGGAATGGGGGCCCTCAGTGTCACCTGTCACCGCTCAGGCTCTAGATGACAGGAAAGGTGTCAACTCCCTTCTGATGACAGGGCTTCTCCTGAGGGCCCTGTGGCTGACACAGAACAGAAGCAGGATCTGCTCCCTTCACTGACACCTGTCCCTCCATGCCCACAGGCACCCCAGTGCCTACATAGTCACCTTCCAGGCCTCTTGCACTTTGTGAGATCTAGGGGTTGGTCCCCAAACCTTTTTGTACTTGTGGAGTCCTTGCTCTCTAACTGTTCATGTAATGAAGTGTTAGGTAAGCTGCTGAAACCCCAGTGCCATCAGGAAGTGTGGTGGTTTCCATGGAAATGAATTTGAACCGACATGGGCAAGTACCTTTAAAACTGTCCATAAATGAGGTGAATGAGACGCCCCCTGAGAAGTAAGAGAGGATCAGCAAAACCTGAAAAAACTTACTGCACCTGCCAGTGGCTCTTCTAACCTGAGAGTTCGAGCCTTGTGTTGGAAGCCAAGGGCAGAAGTTCCCGACGCTGCCCGCTGGGGTGGGTGGATTCCCCTGCAGATCCAAGGAGACAGATTAACTAATGAAGCACACTGTCTGAGGATTGCATGCCCTCCAGCTGCTCAAGAAAGGAAGTTTCCAGGCTCAGAACCCCTCACCTCCTTGGACCCTAGCAGCAGCCTTTGTGGGAAGTGGATATGGGCAGGAGTAACAGCCCCGTTGCCCAGACACTTGTCACTGGGGGGTGGAGAAGGGTGAAGCTGCCTCTCTTGTTAGAAGCAGTAACTTTAGAATTGCTTTAAGTAAAAATTTAAGCATGAGTAATAAGTATAGTTGCTTTTCTTCCTGCAGTTGAAAATTCCTGTAAAAAAAGGGGGGCTAGACAAAACCCACACCCCAAGATGTAAGCCACCTGTTGTTTGTCTTAAAGAGAATAGCTAACCTAACCAAGTCCTTGAAACCCAACCACTTGCTCAAGGTCGAGGGAACTGATAGCCCGGTGGTCTTAGCTGACAACGAGAAAGTGTGGTGACCCTATTTTGCATAAAGGCTTGAAATTAGACAATTCTTATAGGCTGCTTAGGGTATTGCAATGTCTGAAATGATTGGATCCTGCGTTTTCTGTAAAATGCTATTGAGTGTGTGATAGAATTCTAGTTTTGCATATTCCCCACCCAAAATGTACTCTAGAATCCTATAACTTGTGTGGTTTGAGCCTTGTTCAAGGTCGAGCTTGGTAGACTAACATCAGTCACCACTCGGCCCGGATTGCAATTCATAAATAAACATCTTTTGCTTCCTTGCAGTGGATGGAGATTTGATTTTTGCTCTGTAACATCTCTGTCATCACTAGGGTTTCATTGCTTTGGGCTGACTTTTTCAGATAGAGAGTAGCAGAGATAGAGAGACAGAGACAGAGGGAAAGATACCACAGTCCTGCAGCTTCCTACAATGCAGCTGGGTCAGGCTTAAGCCTTGGGTCGCGTGCATGGTAAAGCAGACACATTATCCAGCTGAGATCTTTTGCTGGTTTTGACTCCCACCCCCCTCCCGTTCCCAGCACTGCTCAACTCTGATTTATGATGACGCTAGGGATTGAACCTGGAACCTTGGAGTCTTGGAGCCTTGGAACCTTGGAGCCTTGACAGTCTTTTTTTTATTTTAATTTTTTTTAATGAAAGAGATATAATAGTAAAGATACAGAGAGCTCTGGCTTATAGTGGTTTTGATGATTGAACCCAGAACCTGAGAGTCTCAGGATGAAAGTCTTTTGTACAACCGTTATGCTGTCTTCCAGCCCAGTCCCCACATATACAAAAAGATTTATTTATTTTCTTTTAAAAATATTTTATATAGTTTATTTTAATGAGAGGCATACAGGGAGAAAGATACAGACAGAGAAACCAGAGCACTGCTCAATTCTGACTTAAGGTGTTGCTAGGAATTGAGCCTGGGACATCGAGCCTTAGGCATGAAAGTCTTTTGCATAACAATTATGCTGTTCCTCTGGCCCAATATTTATTTTCATGAGATACACACACACACACACACACACACACAGCAGGGGTGGGGGAGGGAGAGAAAGACAGAAAAAAGAGAGAGAGAATATGCACAGGGTACTTGGCTTGTGGCAGTTCCAGGAATTGAACCTGTGACCATTGGGACTTCAGGTATATAGGTCTTCTGTGATACTACTGGTCTGGAATTCTGATTCTTGCTACAGCTGGCTGTTTGAAAAAGGAAAGAAAACAAGTTCTGGCATCAGACAGATCTGGGTTCTCATGAACAATGCTGCTACAAACATCTAGGCCCCGTTCTGACAGCAGTAGGATCCGTGGGCCAGACATGGAGAAGTCCTAGCACAGCCAGGTGAAAGATTTCCTGGGAACTTAGGTCTCAGCTTTCTTGACACAGTTTCAATAAGTCGCCTTCCTCTGGTCAAGAGTGGACTGATTCTCTATCGCCTCCAAGTGGAAAAGTCTGAGAATGGCTCCCAAAAGTTAGGGAGCTTTCTTTCCACAGTGTAAAATAGCCGCTTTATACATTTCACAGAACAGGACCCAATCCTTGGACCAGTTCTCTTAGAACTGCAAGTCCATGGCTACACAAAAACAAAATCAAAACCAAAAAATAAAATAAAACCAGTAAAACAACAATGACATGCAGACATGACAGGCTTAGACCTCTAACAGATCCCTGTCTCCACAGTCACTGGACATCTCCATCAGGAACATCACAATGGACCCCTTTGTGGGCCTCTACAGGACCTGACCCTCAGTGTGTATCAACAATGGTAGGGAATGTTCCATTCTCCGAAGGAGGGTTGGACAACATACTCTATCACTGGAGGAAGATGGGTCCTGGAAATAGTGCAGCCTACACTGTTCCTAGCCATGACCACAGAGTGCAAGCTCAGACCTACAGGGATGCAGAGGTCACACAGGCCCCTGTGCTAATATGGGCCCAGATCAAATCAACGGGGTTTACAGTTAACAATATTTATATACTGTAACCATATTTGGGAGCTACTCTCTCCTCTGATCCAGTTTTCTAGTCCTGTTAATTGGGGGATTACTGTTTCACACTCAATAGTAAATACAGCAGTTTGTATGTGTATAACATTTCCCAGTTTTCCACATAACAATACAACCCCTGCTGGGTCCTCTACCATCATTTTCCAGGACCTGAAACCCCCCCCCCCCCCCAGAGTCTTTGACTTTGGTGCAATACAACAACTCCAGTCCAAGTTCTGCTTTGTGTTTTCTCTTCTGATCTTGTTTTTTAACTTCCTCCTGTGAGTAAGATCATCCCCTATTCATCCTTCTGTTTCTGACGTATCTCAACATGATTTCTTCAAGCTCCATCCAAGGTGGGCTGAAAACAGTGATATCACCTTTTAAAATTTTATTTATTTTTATTTTTTATTATCTTTATTTATTGATTGGATAGAGACAGTCAGAAATGGAGAGGGAAGGGAAGGATAGAGAGGGTGAGAGACAGAGAGACACCTGCAGCACTGCTTCACCACTTGTGAAGCTTTCCCCCTGCAGTTGGGGACTGGGGGATTGAACCCAGGTCCTTGCACATTGTAACATGTGCGCTCAACCAGGTGCGCCACTACCCGGTCCCCCACCATTTTTTAAAAGATTTTATTTATTTATGAGAAAGACAGGAAGAGAGAGAAAGAACCAGACATCACTCTGGCACATCACTCCGGAGATCGAACTCGGAACCTCATGCTTGAGAGTCCAAAACTTTATTACTGTGCCATCTCCCAGACCACAACATCACCATTTTAAATAGCTGAGTAGTATTCCATTGTGTATATATACCACAACTTGCTCAGCCACTCATCTGTTGTTGGACACCTGGGTTGCTTCCAGGTTTTGGCTATTACAAATTGTGCTGCTATGAACATAGGTGTACACACATCTTTTTGGATGGGTGTGTTGGGTTCCTTAGGATATCCTTAGGATGGGTGTGTTAGGTTCCCAGGAGAGGAATTGCAGGGTCATAGGGTAGGTCCATTTCTAGCCTTCTGAGAGCTGAACTAATTTACATTCCCACCAGCAGTGCAGGAGGGTTCCTTTGTCCCCATAGCCTCTCCAGCATTTGCTGCTGCTACTTTTTCTGATGTATGACATTCTCACAGGAGTGAAGTGGTATCTCATTGTTGTCTTTATTTACATTTCTCTGACAATGACTTGAAGCATTGTTTCATATGTTTGCTGGCCTTTTAGATCTCTTCTGTGGTGAATATTCTGTCCATGTCCTCTCCCCATTTTTTTTTTTTTTTTAGCAGTAGCATATGGCCTGTTTTATTTTACATAAAGTAAATAGGTTGGGCCATTTGTTTCCACAGACATAATGTTCATTACCAATGAAGAATGCTTTCCTGTGACGACACCCTGCACACCGTACTAGGCCCACTGCTCTGGTGCCCCCATGGGCTCAGACAAGCCCAAGCTGAGAGCTCCCTGGTGACTCCCTTGTGGTGTCATAGCAGCAACAGCCAAATCCCCATCACCTATCGGGGGCAGATTAGGATTTCATTAAGGGAAGAAGAAAGACTCTGGAGGCCTCCTGGATCCTTGGTATGTGCCTTGCAAAAGGAGATTGGACAGAATCCCCTTCCTCCTGGAATGGGTGTCCTTGGTGTCAAGGGGGCCTGGGCAGCAATGTCCAGATATCTTCTGCCTTGGGCAGCCATGCAGCAGTCACTGCCTCTCCCCATTTTTGGATGGGGTCATTTGTTTTCTTGTTGTTGAGTTTGGCAAGCTCTTTATATATTTTGGTTATTAGCCTTTTGGCTGACATATGGCATGTAAAGATCTTCTCCATTCTGTGAGGGGTGTCTTTCTTTGTGTGGTGGTTTCTTTTGCTGTGCAGAAGCTTTTTAATTTGATGTAGTCCCATTGATTTATTCTTGCCTTAGACTTCTTTGTAATTGGATTCATTTCATTGAAGATGTGATGTCTTTAAAATTCATATGGAAAAGAGTTCTGCCAATATTTTCCTCTAAGTATCTGATAGTTTCTGGTCTAACATCCAAGTCCTTGACCCACTTGGAATTTACTTTTGTGTTGGGTGAAATATAGTGGTTCAGTTTCATTCTTCTGTATGTTTCAACTCAATTTTTCCAATACCATTTGTTGAGGAGACTCTGCTTTCCCCATTTAATAGTCTGGCTACCTTTGTCAAAGATTAAATTTCCATAGATGTGGGGGCTTACATCTGGGCTCTCAATTCTATTCCACTGGTCAGTGTGTCTATTTATGTTCCAGTACCAAGCAGTGCCTCCAGTTCTGTTCTTTATTCTCAAGATTCTTTTTGGCAGTTCTAAGTCTTTTCTGGTTCCAGATAAATATTTGTAGCATCTGTTCTTTTATCCTAAAAAAGTGGTTGGTATCTTAATTGGATTGCATTAAATTTGTATATGATGTTAATTATGTTAATTAATTAATTTATTTTCCCTTGTGCTGCCCTTATTGTTTAACATTGTTGTTGTTATTGATGTCCTTGTTGTTGGATAGGACAGAGAGAAATGGAGAGAGGAGGGGAAGACAGAGAGGGAGAGAGAAAGATAGACACCTGCAGACCTGCTTCACTGCCTGTGAAGCGACTCCTCTGCAGGTGGGGAGCCGGGGATCGAACTGGGATCCTTACGCCAGTCCTTGTGCTTTGCACCACGTGCGCTTAACCCGCTGTGCCACTGCCCAACTCCCAATTATGTTAATTCTTCCAACCCATGAACATGGAATATCTTTCCACTTCTTTGTGCCTTTTTCTATTTCCTTGAGTAGGGACTCATAATTTTCAGTATACAAGTCTTCCACTTCTTTGGTTAGGTTTATTCCTAGATATTTTATTGCTTTTGTTGCTATTGTAAATGGAATTGATTTCTGGATTTCAACTTCTTCCAACTTAGTGTTTGCATAAAGGGATGCCACTGACTTTTGAATGTTAATTTTGTGACTTGAGACCTTACTGTATTGCCTGATAATTTCCAAGAGCTTCCTGCTGGATTACTTAGGTTTTTCAATGTATACTATCATGTCACCTGCAAACAGTGAGAGTTTGACTTCTTCTCTTCCGATCTATATTCCTTTAATTCCTTGCTCCTGCCTGATTGCTAAGGCAAGAACTTGCAACACTGTGTTGAATAGCAATGGTGATAGTGGGCAGCCTTGTCTAGTACCTGATCTGAAGGAGAATGCTTCCAGTTTTTTACCATTGAGTAAATGATGTGGGCTGTAGGTTTGTTATATATAGGTTACACTATCTTAAAATTTTTTCCATCTATTCCCATTTTTTGTAGCGTTTTGATCATAAAGGGATATTGTATTTTGTCAAAGGCTTTCTCTGCATCTATTGATATGACCATGTGGTTTTTGGTCTTGCTTTTGTTGATGTGGTGGATCACATTGATTGATTTACGAATATTAAACCAACCTTGCATGCCTGGGATAAACCCCACTTGGTCATGATGAACAATCTTTTTGATTTACTGCTGTATCCGGTTGGCTAGAATTTTGTTCAATATTTTCGCATCTATGGTCATCAGAGATATTGGTCTGTAGTTTTCTTTTTTGGTTGTGTCCCTGTCTGCTTTTGGTATCAGGGTGATGTTGGCTTCATAGAAGCTGGCAGGGAGTATTCCAGTGTCTTCAATCTTCTGGAAGACTTTTAAAAGTAGAGGTATTAGTTCTTCTTTGAAGGTTTTCTAGAATTCATTTGTAAAACCATCTGGTCCAGGATTTTTATTTTTGGGGAGATTTTTGATAACTGTTTCAATTTCATTAGCTGTGATGGGCCTGTTCATGTTATCCACTTCCTCTTTACTTAGTTTTGGAAGTTGGTAGGTATCTAGGAAATCGTCAATTTCTTCCAGGTTCTCTAGCTTTGTGGCATATAGTTGTTCATAGAAGCCTCGCATGATATGTTGAATTTCTGCAGTGTCTGTTGTGATATCTCCTCTTTCATTTACTATCCGATTTATTTGGGTCTTCTCCCTTTTTTGTTTTGTGAGTCTGGCTAAAGGTTTGTCGATTTTGTTTACTCTTTCGAAGAACCAACATTTACTTTCATTGATCTTTTGTATGGTTTTCCTATTCTCAATGTTATTTATTTCTGCCCTAACTTTAGTGATTTCTGTCCTTCTGGTTGCTTTAGGGTTCCTTTGTTGTTCTTCTTCTAGGTCTTTAAGATGTGCAATCAGGCTGTTTATTTGTGCTTTTTCTTGTTTCCTAATGTGTGCTTGTATAGCTATGAACTTCCCTCTTAGGACTGCTTTAGCTGTGTCCCAAATATTTTGATAGCTTGTGTCTTCATTTTCATTGAACTCTTGAAACATTTTGATTTCTTCCTTGATTTCCTCTTTGACCCACAAGTTGTTAAGAAGTGTACTGTTGAGCTTCCACATTTTGGCACTGTTACTAATCTTTTGTTGATTGTTAAGTGTTAGTTTAATTCCACTGTGGTCTGAGAAGATGCTTGGTATGATTTCAATGCTCTTGAATTGGCTGATGCTGTCTTTGTGGCCTAATATATGGTCTATCCTTGAGAATGACCCATGTGGATTTGAGTAAAATGTGTATTCCAGTTTCTTGGGATGAATGACTCTGAAAATGTCCAATAGTTCTTGCCAGAAGCCATTTCTCTGCTTGATAGAAGCTAAGCCTTGAAACAACAGAAGCCCTCAAGATAAGTTTCTAATTCCCGTAGGAAAGATGTTTGCCAGAAACTAAGTGACATACCATATAGTTATAGTGACATACCATATAGTTATAGTTTAACAGAAATAGTTGCAAGGGACCCTCCACTGCAATCTCTGCCTCCCCTTCTCCCTATGCTCCCCCTTCCCCAAAGCCTTAAAATGCCTGTGAACACAATAAAATTTTGCAGCTTGATCAGAGTCCTGTCTTGCTGTCATTTCTTGTGTCTCCTGTCCCTTTCATTCCAGGTTTCGTGGGTTCCTAGCCCCTGTTCACCGCCCCGCTGGCCGGGGCATTCTGGCGCCCGAACGTGGGGCAAAGAAGCCTTCTGGAGACCTAGGAACACCGCTGATCGAGAGGATAGGCCTATCCGAATTCACCGAGCCACTGCGACCGAGGAGGTAATGCAAAGGCTCGCATAGATCGCCACGGAACTTCCCAGCCATGAGTCGCATCTGGAGGAGTGTCACAGTGGCACTACCATGGGACATGAATTTAGTAAACAAGACCTGTTTATTAAAGGATTCAAGGAGTCCCTCAAGACACGAGGAGTAAGGGTTAAGAAAAAAGATCTCAAGAAGTTTTTTTTTTATTTTGTGAGTTATGTTTGTCCATGTTTTCCCTTAGAGGGGACTATTGATGAAAAAAGATAGGCTAGAGTAGGAAACTGTTTAAGAGATTTTTATGAGACCTTTGATCCAGAAAATATTCCAGTCCAGGCTTTTCTTATTGGAATTTAGTAAATGATATACTCAAAGTCTATAAGCATTGTCCTGATGTACAATGAGTCATGAGAGAGGGAGAAAAAGTCTTACAGGGACACTCCTGGCCACCTTTTGTTTGTGAGTCTGTCTCTATTCCCATGCCTGATTCAGGAGACCCGCCCCTGAGGCCACCTGCTAAGTGCCCTCCGGTTAAGATTTACCCCTCTTTGACAACCTTAAGACCCCCCACAACTAGCACGAAAAACAGCTTCCCTTAGATAATTAATAGAAGAAAAATGAGAACATTTACAATTAGTTAAAGAACTGTGGCATTATCTTAAAATTATCCAGCCAAAATGATCCAGCTTTTTTCCCTCTACTCTCAGAAAGCGTTAAACCAATTTTGAGTCAGATCTTATCTGGCTAGCAAGTTATTCTTTAGAAAAAGAATGAAATCAATCAAACAAGACATTCTCTTTAACTTAAAAGCTATTAATCAGAGAACCAGTACACACTTTTGATAGAAATTTAATGATTTGTTTCTTTAAAACTGTAAAATGTACCTTAGCCCAGAAAAAGAACTTTCAAAGATTTTTCTCTGTGCTTCTCCATGCGTGGCAGTAAACTAAGCCCACCTGTTCCGCCCGCACAGCCAATCACGGCACAGAGCTCCTGCTCCACAGATTGGCAAACATTTCAGTCAATCATTCTTAGCCACAAACGCCCCTCCTGGGAGGCTGTGAGTTAGAAATCCAAAAGCCGCTTTTCAAAGGGAAAATTTTTCTTTTCACCAAGAATGTCTGTTTTAAGTCTGTACCTTGTTTTCATTAATGTGTGTTAACCCCTAAGTAACTAAAGTTTGTTTTAAGTTTTAAATAAGATTTAGTTAAGCTAAATGTGGTTTTAAAGATCCTGACTCATAGAGTTGGCACACCTTTACCAAAGTAAAATATAGGACAGTTTCGTCCTTCTGTCCTTCTGATAGCTAATATCAGCATCAATTCATTAGTTAAAAGATTTTCTGAGATCTCTAGGCATGGTAAAATGCCTCTGCAGTCTCTCTCACTCTTGTAAAAATTCTAAATATTACCAGCACCCCAATACCAACTGCCACTGTTTGTTAATTTGTTAATTCCATGTTTGAACTGGCTTTCTAATAACCCAGTCAGTGTAGAGCAGTGGCCTTGCCAGGAAAAAAAGGGTTAAACACGATATTCCTGGCCTGATAAAAAATTTTTATTTGGCAGATGTGATTCAACAAAATTATTTAGTGTAAAATGGTCATTAAAAAAATGTTAATAAAAAATTATTTTGAACATTTCAGCTATAAGGTTTATGTTAGCCTTTTAAGTTACCTATCCAAATCAAAGTAAAAGATCGATTAAGTTGTGTACCCACCCTTGTTCATAGCTTCCCTAAGGGTGTGATAGCTTTGTGATAAACAAAGATCCTAACAAACAAAGTTTAACATTTTACTTAAAATTGTTTAAGACTGGCTTGGGTTAGTAAAAGATAACACAATGGCTATGTTAATTATTTACATGCCAGAGGCTTTTGCTCTGGTTTTCCTCTTTATGTCTTTCTGCTTTTAAAAATTATCTGGTTTGTTTTAAGACTCTGTCAGAGATTTATTCTTGGCAAATGGTGTTTTTGGTCTGATAGAAGATTTGTTTTGGCAAATCCTGATTTAACAAAATTATTATTTTGAACATTTAAACTATGAGGTTTTATTTTAGCCTTTTAAGTTGCCATATTAGAGTTCTAAGGAGCAAAATCTATTAAGAGTTTTATATCTATGCTTACTCATGATAGCCTTGTGATGAGTAAAGCTCTTAGTAAACTAAAGGTATAATAGTGTGCTTAAACTGTCTAATCAGTTTAAAATAATGCTAAAAAATGGTAAACATTTTATCATGTCAACACATTAGGTATTGACTTTCTATAACATATTGGTATATTCTAATAAAGAGCCTTCTAAAATCATATGAATGAACTCAAGCCAATTCTAACCATTAGATCATCAATTAAGTTGGTACAAGTTCTCTCCCTAAGTAAATAATTATGGGTACATATGCACATGAAGAACTGACTGCTCATATGGTAAGATTTAAAACTAAACATTTTTCATTTTTTATTTATGGGTGTGTGATGACTCCTAAAGTCACTCATATCCTAAAATTTTTCTCATTTTTTTACAAGCCTCTTAAAATTTTAACGCTTGACCTGCCATAGTGAGAGCACTTTACTGGCTCCTGCATTGTTTAATTAAGATCTTGCTATTCAGACTTTTAAGATTAATCTCCATTGATAAAAGCTAATGCTCTCTGACAGATTGATGTAATTCACCTGCCCATGTTTAGTAAACAAAAACATTTTTTTTCTCAGTTGATATTTTTTCCAAATTTATGTGGGCTACAGCTCAAACAAGAAAAACTAAAACCCTTAAGGTCAATTAATAAAAAAAAGAAGGGGAATGCACCCCCCCAGTATTCAGTTGGCTAAAGTTTCAATGAAGTAACTATACTAAACCTTCTTAATATTTACAAAAATTCGAATTGTCCATTTATTGTATCTCATTGACAAAGCCACCCACTTTTCCAGTCACAGAGACATATTATTTTTCTATTTTTCAACACTGGATGTCCATGTTTGTTTTCCTTTTATTATGGTGGATGACATTATTGATCTTGCAAAATCCACAGAGTCCCTGTTGGCAAGTCCTTACCACAAAGGACGCCATGGCAGTATATACTCCAGCTAACCTCACCAGCCTATCCAAGTCTTCTCTTTCTGCTGACCTACCACTGCTGACTTCATCTTTGCATGTTTATTGACTGCTCACTTTTCTCAAAATATTCCTCATGTTCAAGGAACCTCACCTAATGTGTATGCACCGCCTCTGTGTTTTGGTACAACACCATCCTATATTTTCATGTCAATTCTTCTCTACTTGGTCCTTGCCTCCTAGTTTTGCTTGTTCCACAGCTGACCCTCTATGAAGAAGAAAAATTTCACCACCAGAGGACCAGACGTGCTGTGTTTCTTCCCCTGGACATAACATCCAATGACTGCTTCCCTTAGACTTGCTGGTGGCACGCTAGGACACTCTATATATTCCTCCCATGAATATTCTGACAAATTACAACAGGTTATAGACTCCACCACAAATAGTCTTGAGTCACTACAGAGCCCCTTATGGGACCCTTGATTAGTCTTTTGTTAATGATTACCTTAGGACCCTTTATTTTCAATAAGATTACTGATTTTATAAAATGGCAGATTGACTCCTTGGCATCAAAACCTTTGCAAATACATTATCACAGACTTGATTTGGCTGACAGAGGCCAGGCTGAACCTGAGGGTGACAGACCTCCTTTTCGGATGGCATAAGACTCAGAATTATGCATTGAGGCATCCATCCTTGGCAGGGCAAGGACACCAGTAAGGGGTGTAAGGCAAAGAAATGCAGGGGGAGGACCTTATAGTCTGCCTCTAAGTCCCCCATGAAGCAAACCTGATTTGCATGGAGGTTGGTGTCAGCAACAAAAAACTTCTGCTTTGAAGTTGTGGGCACCCTGGAAACCATGGATCTCCCTCCCCTCCCCAAAAAGACACCAAGGGCCTTAAGATGCGGGAAGATTGTTTTTACATTCACCCCATGGGAGGAATCGGGTCAATACTTCCCCTCTGGTTATGCCCACCAAACCTGCTGTTAAGGTCTCTGCCCCTCAGCCTCAATAGCCTGCCTCATTTAAATTATAACGAAAGGAGGAGATGCCAGAAGCCATTTCTCTGCTTGATAGAAGCTAAGCCTTGAAACAACAGAAGCCTTCAAGATAAGTTTCTAATTCCCATAGGAAAGATGTTTGCCAGAAACTACGTGACATACCATATAGTTATAGTTTAACAGAAATAGTTGCAAGGGACCCTCCACTGCGATCTCTGCCTCCTCCTTCCCCCTATGCTCCCCCTTCCCCAAAGCCTTAAAATGCCTATGAACACAATAAAATTTTGCAGCTTGATCAAAGTCCTGTCTTGCTGTCATTTCTTGTGTCTCCTGTCCCTTTCATTCCAGGTTTCGTGGGTACCTAGCCCCTGTTCACCGCCCCGCTGGCCGGGGCAAGTTCTAGTTTATCTATCTCTTCATTTAGCTCCCTTATGTCTTTATTGATTTTCTGCCTGGATGATCTGTCAAGTTGAGAGAGTGGGATGTTGAAGTCCCCTACTATGATTGCGTTACTGTTAATATATTGCTGTAGCTCTTTCAGTAGAAGTTTGATGTATTTACATGGCTTCTCATTGGGTGCATAGATGTTAATAATTGTTAAGTCCTCTTGATTGACTGATCCTCTGAGCATTAAGTAGTGTCCATTCCTATCTTTTTTAATCTTATCTATTTTAAAGTCTATCATGTCAGATATGAGAATAGCTGTTCCTGCCCCTTTTTGTGGGCCATTGGCTTGTATGATAGTTTTCCATCCTTTCACTTTAAGTCTGTGTTTGTCTTGTTGAGTCAGGTGGGTTTCCTGTAGACAGCATATTGTTGGGTTGTGTTTTCTGATCCATCTTCCTACTCTGTGTCTTTTAATAGGTGAATTCAGGCCATTGACATTTATTGGTATCAAAGATTGAAGATATTTTAACGCCATTCATGTAGAGTTTTAGAGTGTTTTGATATATGTCCTATTTGTGGTGGTTTTCTTGTTTATAGGAGACCTTTCAGAACTTCTTTCAGGGCAGGCTTGGTGATGGTTGCTTCCTTCAACTGTTGCTTGTCTGAGAAGGTTTTGATGCCTCCATCTAGTCTGAATGACAGTCTAGCAGGATATAGTATTTTTGGCTGAAAGCCTTTCTCATTGACACTTGATAGATATCTTGCCATTCTCTTCTGGCCTGTAGTGTTTGTATGGAGAAGTCTGCTGCTAATCTTATGGGTTTTCCTTTGTAGGTGACTCTTTGTTTTTCTCTTGCAGCCTTCAGGATCCTTTCTTTGTCCTTATTCCTTTCCATTCTAAGTATGATATGTCTTGGTGTCTTTAGGTCTGGGTTAATTCTGTTTGGGACTCTCTGGGCTTCTTGAATTTTTATGTCTTTGATGTTGTCTAGACTAGAGAAGTTTTCAGCTACTATGGCCTTGAAAATGCTTTCTTCCTCTCCTTCTCTTTCTTCCTCTGGTATGCCAATAATGTGTATATTGTTTCTTTTGAAGTCATCCCATAGGACTCTGTTGTTGTTTTCAGCCTCTCTTAATCTCTTTTTGAGATCTCTTACTTCTTTTTTAGTTGTCTCTACTTCATCCTCAATCTTTCTAATTCTGTTTTCAGCCTCATAGATTCTATTTTCTCTACCCTCTACTGTTTTCTGGAGTCCATCTATTTTGTTGCCCTGCTCTGATACTGTTTTAGCCTGTTCAGCTAGATGCATTCTTAGCTCAGCGATTTCAGCTTTCAGCTCTCTAATAACCATGAGATAATTAGTATTTTCTTTCATATTCTCATTTGTTGTTCCTGCATTTCTGATTACAATTTTTTCAAATTCTTTACTCACTCCTGTTATTATTTCCTTAGCTAATGTTTGGATGTTGAACTCGTTGTTTTGTGCTTCACCCTCTGGAGGACTTTTAGCTGGACTCTTGTCCTGGTTCGTGTCTCCAATATTTTTTCTTGTTGTTTTAACCATTTTATATATTATGTTATGAGTTTCCTTTATCAAGACTTTTCAAATTATTGATCACTTTGCCTGGATTGACTTGTGTCTAAGTAAGCTAATTAAAAGGTTCACAGTGGTGGAAGTTAACAGTTATTTCAATCCCTGAGTTGGAGCTCAGTGGTTTAAAAGCCTCTTTCTTTTTTTTTTCCTTCCCTGTAGGCTATGGGAGCCTGAGGGCTTTTAAACTATCAATAGGCTTCTTAGCTTAATCACTGACTCCTGACCAAGAGATAAAGCAGGGTGTGGCAGAGATAATCCAGTGGTTATGCAAAGAGACTTTCACAGCCCCTCAGCTATGCCACCGAGGTATAGGTCTTCTGAGTTTCCTGGTTAGATCTCTGTCCCCTGGTGTCCCTCCCTGTCGCTGCTCCAGATTCTGAGGGTAGTAGCAATGGAGACTCAGAGTTGCACTTGGTGAGTCTCTGGGGAGTCCTCTCCTCCCTTAACCTGTCCCCTTGTTGGTGGAGCAGACTGGAGGTGGTGTCTCAACTGATAAACTGCTGAACTGTTAGCAGTCACTTAATCTCTCCTTAGGCCCCTCTCTCCTCTCTGTCACCAGCCACACGTGTTTGTACTCACCAGTGATTTACTGTGTTCCTGTGGTCATTCTAGTCCTGTCTTGTTTTGGTCCCGGGTGGTCTCCTTTGGTATTCCTAGTTGATCTGGGAGAGGAGAGGAGAGGAAAGAAAGCTCTGGAAGTCGAATCGGAACTCGTTCATTTCTTCCAGGTTCTCTAGCTTGGAGGCATACAATTGTTCATAGAAGCCTCGCATGATATGTTGAATTTCCACGCTGTCTGTTACGATATCTCCTTTTCATTTATAATCTGATTTATTTGGGACTTCTTACTAGTTTTATGAGTCTGGCTAAAGGTTTTTCGATCTTTCTTTTTTTTTTTCTTTCTTTTTTAAATATTTTATGGGAAATATAAATTGATAAATAGGAACATTCTTTTAAAAAATATTTATTTATTTATTTCCTTTTGTTGCCCTTGTTGTTTTATTGTTGTAGTTAATATTGATGTCATCGTTGTTGGATAGGACAGAGAGAAATGGAGAGAGGAGGGGAAGACAGAGAAGGGGAGAGAAAAACAGACACCTGCAGACCTGCTTCACCACCTGTGAAGCAACTCCACTGCAGATGGAGAGCCGGGGGCTTGAACCAGGATCCTTAAGCTGGTCCTTGGGCTTTTCACCACGTGCACTTAACCCACTGCACTACCGCCCAACTCTCTCTCTCTTTTTATAAGTCCTGGGTACTTCTGAAGGTTTGTTGATTTTTGTTACTTTTTCAAAAAAAAAATTTAGCTTTGTTGGTTTTTTGTACGGTTTTCTTCTTTTCTTTTTTAAAAATTTTATTTATTTATTTATTTTCCCTTTTGTTGCCCTTTTTAAAAAATATTTATTTATTCATTTTTGTTGCCCTTGTTTTTTTTTGATTGTCGTAGTTATTATTGTTGTTGTTATTGATGTCGTTATTGTTGGATAGAACAGAGAGAAATGGAGACAGGAGGGGAAGACAAAGAGGGGGAGAGAAAGACACCTGCAGACCTGCTTCACAGCCTGTGAAGTGACTCCCCTGCAGGTGGGGAGCCGGGGGCTCGAACGGGATCCTTATGCAGGTCCTTGTGCTTAGTGCCATGTGTGCTTAACCCATTGTACTACCGCCCGACTCCCAGTTTTCTTATTTTCAAGTTATTTATTTCTGCCCTAACTTTAGTTATTTCTGTCTTTCGGGTTGCTTAAGAGTTCCTTTGTTATTCTTCTTCTAAGACTTTAAGGTGTGCAATCAGATTGTTTATTTGAGCTTTTTCTTGTTTTTGAATGTGTGCCTGTATAGCTATGAATTTCCCTCTCAGTACTGTCTTACCTGTGTCCCAAATATTTTGATAGCTCGTGTCTTCGTTTTTATTGAACTCTTGAAACATTTTGATTTCTTCCTTAATTTCTTCTTTGACCCAGTAGTTGTTAAGTAGTGTACTCTTGAGCTTCCACATTTTGGGGCTTTTATTAATTTTTTATTTATTATTAAGTGTTAATTTAATGCCACTGTGGTCTGAGAAGATGTTTGGGATGATTTCAATGCTCTTGAATTTACTGACACTATCTTTGAGGCTATCTTTGACACTATCTTAAGAATGGCTCATGTGAAGCAACCAATAGCACAGCTATATACAAGATACTGGGTACTGTACAGCAAACCCTAACAAAAGAACTTTTCAAAGTTAACCCAATTACCAAATAATGTGATGATAACATTAACTATCGATTGTCTTTTTGAACCCTAAGACAGCAGGAACCTCACATCTCCACTATAGAGCCTCTACTTCCCCCAGTCCTGGAACCCTTGGATAGGGCCCACTTTCCCGTATGCCTCTCCCAATCCATATCAAATAATATTGCATCTGCCGATCACAACCTAACGAACACATCGATTGCCACCTCAACATGCTTCACTTCAGACTGTGTCCAGAGACTTCACGTGTGGAATGACAACCCTTCAGCTTCAATACTCGAGTGAGACCTTTCCTTTCATAGTATACTCTAATTCCATCTCAGGTGGTTCACTTTCTAACAAAGTCCCAAAACCTAAATGTCGGGCTGAGCTTCACTGACGGGAGACAGACGACCCGGGACTCATGGCTGGGTTGTACGCAGTATCTCTTTATTCATGCAGGACACAGCGCAATCTATACCAAGCTAAGCTAATCTAAACTAACAACTAACTAAAACGAACAATGTTGTCTTTATATATACTTCCCAAGTAGGGTGTGAACAGGATGTGACGCAGAGAGGGTGGAGAGAAAAGTGACTGGTGAAAATCAGGGTGTGACAAGGAGAGGATCAGGGTGTGACAAGGAGAGGGGGTGGAGCAGGTGAGAATTCTACCACTAAACCACCAATGCCCTGGAGGGAAGGTGGTGCTTTATGTAAATGTAAAAGTGATTTATGTAAATAGACGGCAGTGGTTATGTAAATAGAATACAGTGGTTATGTAAATAGAATGCAGTGTTAAGCAGGGGAGATTTAAACCAAATGAAACAGAAGGGGTTTTTAAAAGCAGAATTAGAAGATACCAACACCTAGATATACACCAGTTTCTGTGAGAGAGAGCATATGTTCACACATATCCGTAAACTACTGCAAAGTATATACCTGAAAGCAGAAGTACACTAGAGTTTGCAGTGAGTACCCCCCTAACACTTCCTCTCCACTATTCCAAGCTTTGGGTCCATGATAGCTCAACAATTTGTTTGGATTCATATGTTAACTCTCTTTTCAGTGACCAGGTTCCAGATGTCATCAGGATGCCGGCCAGGCTTCCCTAGACTGAAGACCCCACCAATGTGTCCTGGAGCTCCACTTCCCCAGAGACCCACCCTACTAGGGAAAGAGAGAGGCAGACTGGGAGTATGGACCGACCAGCCAACGCCCATGTTCAGCGGGGAAGCAATTACAGAAGCCAGACCTTCTACCTTCTGCAACCCACAATGACTCTAGGTCCATGCTCCCAGAGGGATAGAGAATGGGAAAGCTATCAGGGGAGGGGGTGGGATATGGAGATTGGGTGGTGGGAATTGTGTGGAGTTGTACCCCTCCTACCCTATGGTTTTGTTAATTAATACTTTCTTAAATAAAAAAAAAATGGCTCATGTGGACTTGAGTAAAATGTGTGTTCCAGTTTATTGGGGTGAATGACTCTGAAAATGTCCAATAGTTCTAGTTTATCTATCTCTTCATTTAGCTCCCTCATTTCTTTATTGATTTTCTTCCTGGATGTTCTGTCATGCTGAGAGAGTGTGGTACTGAAGTCCCCTGCTATTTCTGTGTTGCTGTTAATATATTGCTTTAGCTCTTTCAGTAGATGTTTGATGTATTAAGATGGCCTCTCATTTGGTGCATAGATACTAATAATAGTTTAGTCCTGTTGATTGACTGATCCTCTGAGCATTAAGTAATGTTCATCCTTATCTTTCTTAATTTTATTTATTTTAAGGTCTATCCTTTCAGATATGAGAATAGCTGTCCCTGCCCTTTTTTTGTGGGCCATTGGCATGTATAATAGTTTTCCATCCTTTCACTTTGAGTCTGTGTTTGTCTTGAGTTAGGTGGCATTCCTGCAGACAACATATGGTTGGGTTGTGTTTTCGGATCCAAATTCGTATTCTGTGCCTTTTAATAGGTGATTTCAGGCCACTGACAGTTATTTATGTCATACATTGATAATATTTTAACACCATTATTGTAGAATTTTAGAGTGTTCTGATATATGGCATATTTATGGTGATTTAACTCTTTATAGAACTTTCAGAACTTCTTCCAGGGCAGGCTTGGTGACAGTTGACTCTTTCAACTGTTGCTTGTCTAGGAAGGTTTTTATGCCTCCATCTAGTCTGAATGACAGTCTTGCAAGATACAGTAGTCTTAGTTGAAAGCCTTTCTCATTGAGCACTCGATAGATATCTTGGCATTCCCTCTGGCCTTTAGTGTTTGTGTGGAGAAATCTGCTGCTAATCTTAGGGGTTTTCCTCTGTAGGTGACTCTTTGTTTCTTTTTTCAGGCTTCAGGATCCTTTCTTTATCCTTATTCTAAATATAATGTGTTTTGATGTCTTTAAGTTTGGGTTAATTCTGTTTGGGACCTTCTGGGCTCCTTGAACCTTTATGTCTTTTATGTTGTCTAGACTAGAGAAGTTCTCAGCTACTATGTCCTGTAGAATTTTTTTTAAGGGTTTTATTTATTTATGAGAAAGACAGGAGGAGAGAGAAAGAACCAGACATAACTCTGGCTCATGTGCTGCCAGGGATTGAACTCATGACCTCATGCTTGAGAGTCCAAAGCTTTACCACTGTGCCGTCTCCCAGACCACTGTCCTGTAGAATTCTTTCTTACCCTCCCTCTCTTTCTTCCTCTGGTTAGCCATTAATGTGTATATTATTTCTTTTGAAGTCATCCCACATGTCTCTGTTGTTGTTTTCAGTATCTCTTAATTTTTGAGATCTCTTACTTCTTTCTTAGTTTTCTCTAATTTAACCTTGATCTTCCTAATTCTGTTTTCTGCCTCATTGATTTTATTATATCTCCCCTGTGTTGTTTTCAGTAGCTCAGCTATTTTGTTACCCTGTTCTGATACTGTATTATCTTATTCAGCTATTTGTGCTCTTAGTTCAGCTATTTCAGCTTTCAGCTAAGTACCTCAAAATAATTAGTGTTTTCTTTCAGAGTCTCCTTTGTTGTTTCCCCATTTCTGATGACTTTATTTCCAACTCTTTCCTTGCTCCTGTGACTAATTCCTCAATTAGCATTTGGATGTTGACCTCATTCTTACGTGTTTCTACTTCTGGGGAGCTTTTAGCTAGGCTTTTGTCCTGGTTCAGTGCTTCATTGATTCTTCTTGATTTAATGACTGTATATCGTGTGTTATGAGGTCCCTCTCTCAGTACTTTTCAAATTACTGATCACTCTTGCCTGATCGACTTGTGTCTAAGAAAGGTACTTAAAGAGCTCAGAGTTGTGGAAATTAATAGTTGTTTCAATGTTATCTCAATACCTGAATTGAATCACATTGGCTGATAAAGCCTCTTTTGTTCTTTTTCTTCCCTGTAGGCTATGAGAGCCTGAGGATTTTTTTAACTATAAGTATGCTTTTTACCTTAATCACTCACTCCTCACCAAGAGATAAATAAGGGTGGGGGAGAGATAGCACAGTAGTTATGCAAAGAGACTCTCATATGTTGTTTTCAACGGGCTGGCTTCACGGGCGGGTAACAGATGACCCAGGACTCATGGCTGGGTTGTATGCAGTATCTCTTTATTCATGCAGGATGCAGCGCAATCTATACCAAGCTAAGCTAAACTAAAAACTACAAACAATCTTGTCCTTATAAATATACTAGCCCAGTAGGGTGGGAACAGAATGTGACGCAGAGAGGGTGGAGAGAAAAGTGACTGGTGAAAATCAGGGTGTGACAAGGAGAGGGGGCAGAGCAGGCAAGACTCATGCTCCGTGGATCCAAAGCCCCAGGCTCAATTCAGCCACTCTTCCAGAACCAGAGCCAAGCTGGAAGTACTTGGCCCTGTGAGTTTCCAAACAAGTCCCATTTATTAATAGTTGTTTATTAATAGTTGTGGATTCTGTGGCAGTTATTCATTGTGTCTCCCCAATTCATCAGGAAAACATTGTGGAAAGGTTCCCACTATACAGCCCCACCTCTAGCCCACCAGGGAATAGTAGCTTCTCCTGAGTTTCCCAGCTAGTTTTCTACCCCCCAATGTCAGCATGGAGCCTCCTGTCTGCTGCTCCAGCCTCTGAGGAGCAGTAGCAATGGAGATTCACATTGCATTTGGTGAGCCTTACAGGAGTCCTCTTCTCCCTTCAGTCCTCTTTTTGTTGGAAAAACAGACTGGAGGTGGCACCTCAACTGGCAAAGTTACCAGCTGCTTAGGAGTAGATATGGGCTGTAGCCCCAGGAATCTCTCCTTAGGCTTCTCTCTGTCCAATGCCCATGCCCAGCAGCAAAGCAATTACAGGAGCCAGACCTCCCACTTTCTGTACCCCATAATGATCCTGGGTCCATGCTCCTAGAGAGATAAATAATAGGAAAGCTTTCAAGGGTGATGGGGAGGGGATAAGGAGTTCTGGTGGTGGCAACAGTGTGGAATTATACCCCTCTTATCCTATGGTCTTATCAATATCTTCATTTTTTAAAATATGTTTATTTATTCTCTTTTGTTGCCCTTGTTTTTTATTGTTGTAGTTATTATTGTTGTTGTTTTTTATGTCATTGTTGTTGGATAGGACAGAGAGAAATGGAGAGAGGAGGGGAAGAGAAAGAGGGGGAGAGAAAGATAGACACCTGCAGACCTGCTTCACCTCTTATGAAGGGACTCCCCTGCAGGTGGGGAGCCGGGGGCTGGAACTGGGATCTTTATGCCGGTCCTTGCACTTTGTGTCACGTGCACTTAACCTGCTGTGCTACCACCCAACTCCCAATCTCTTCATTTTATAAGTAAAAAAATTTAAACACACACACAAACACAACAATGAGATGACAGCACAGAAGTTTGGTGATGATTCTGTGTTGGCCTCATCAATCCTGTCTGGGCCCAAAACTCTGGGGAAGGCTGAGTATGTGTGAAGGCAGAAGGTGGGAAATCTTTGCTCCTTTTTTGCTATGAACATAAAACTGCTCCAAAGCAGTCTATTTAACAAAAAAACAAAATTCCCTAAGAGCTGAACAGTACTCTGGTCCTTTGTGTCTTTATCTCTGTATCTCTCTTGTATTCATTAAAATTAAGTATTAAGAATAATTAATGTGGGGTGGAGAAGCAGCATACTGGTTATTCAAAAAGACTCTCCTGCCTGAGGCTCTGGGTCCCAAGGTTCAATTCCCAGCACCACCATATGTCAGAGCTGAGTAGTGTTCTGGTCATGAAAAAAAGAAATCAATTGCCTAAATGTGCAATAATCAATAAACGTGCAGTAATCAATTAGAATACGTCTCTAAAGAAAAAAAATCTTCATTGTAGCATTAAGGCAAAAAAAAAAAGACATGTAAATTTAGCTCACAGTGAAGAAATGGGGCATTAAGGGAGACTTGAAAAGAACAGGCTTTACCCTTGGATAGAAACTCTGACATCATAAATTTGACTAGTTTAATTATGCAGTTAATAAAACCACAGATAGGATATTTAAACATCAAATGATTCGTGTCGAAAGGTAAATGTGTAAAAATAGCTTGGAAAATTCTGAGAAGGGATTGTAATGGGGAAGGCTGACCTCACTAGCTATCAAAGCCGCAGTGCTTGCCAGCACACACATGTCCGGTAATGGGGCACCTAATGTGTTCCAGGCCTCCTTCCAAGGCCTTGCAAAGACTCAACCCTTTGCTCTTTGTTCCAACACTTGAGGAACTAGCTAGTAGGGCTTAGAGGATCAGTCTTTTTATCCTCCCCTCACCAACTTCAAACCACGGAAGCAACAGGATAGTGAAAGTAAATGTGTATATTTTTAAAGATTTATGTACACATTTTACCAGCTGGGGGTGGGGTGAGGGGTGGCGTGCTGTAGACCAAAATACTGCTTTGGCTTATTTGGTGCTGGGTTCGAACCCTGAACCTCATGCATGTGAGCCCTGTGCTCCACTTACTGAACCACCTCTTTGGGCTACAACATACCCTCTTTGTCACTGACAACTGCACTAGAAAAGGCTGGGTGGTGGCTCACCTGGTTGAGCACGTATGTTACAATGCTCAAGGACCCAGGTTCAAGGTTTTCCACCTGCAGGGGGAAAGCTTCACGAGTTGTAAAGCAGGACTACAGGTGTCTCTCTGTCTCTCTCTCCCTCTCAACTTTCCTCTGTCTCTATCAAATAAAATAAATAAAGTTAAAAAGAAAAACTGCACTAGCAGGGGCCAGATGGTGGCTCACTTGGTTGAGCACATATGTTACAGTCCGCAAGGACCCAGGTTCAGGCCCCAAGAGCTGAACAGTACTAAGCTGAACAGTACTAAGTACTCTCAGGGGAAAGCTTCACAGGTGGTGAAGCAGTGCTGCAGGTGTTTCTCTGTCTCTCTCTCCTTTTCTCACTCCCCCTTCCACTCAATTTCTGGCTGTCTGTATCAAATAAATAAAGATAATAAAAATAGGGAGAAAGAAAGAAAGTAAGAAAGAAAGAAAGAAAGGGAAAAAACTGCATTAGAGGACTGGATGGAGGAGTGGCAGCAATTGTTTTTTTAATATTTATTTTATTTATTTTATATGAGGGCAACAGAGAGTTTCATATGAGAGAGAAAGGGACAGAAACCAAGAGTCAGTCTGGTACATGCAACAGGAGAGATCTAACCATAAGCCTTGGTCTTGCAAGTCCAGAGTTCTGCCAGGTGAGCTATTTCCTCAGCATCACACCACCCACAGTGAGTTTCTTACAGCAGAACTCCATCTGGAGAATGCAGACAGCCACAGACTGAGCGGAACCATGAGATAAACATACACCTGGTAAAGAACTTGTATCCAAGGGTAGGGGAGACAGCATAATGGTTATGCAGAAAAGACTTTCATGCCTGAGGCTCCCAAGTTCCAGATTTAATCCCCAGCTCCACCATAAGCCTGAACTGAGCAGTGCTCTGGTAAAAACAAAAACAATAGGGGAGTCCAGTGGTAGCACAGCGGGTTAAGCGCAGGTGGTGCAAAGTGCAAGGACCCGAGTAAGGATCCCAGTTCAAGCCCCTGGCTCCTGCTTCACAGGCAGTGAAGCAGGTCTGCAGGTGTCTGTCTTTCTCTACCTTTCTCTGTCTTCCCCTCCTCTCTCCATTTCTCTCTGTCCTATCCAACAACAATGACACCAATAACAACAACAATAATAACTACAACAATAAAACAGGGGCAACAAAACGGAATAAATAAATTAAGAAGTATTAAAAAATCTTTAAAAAAAAAACAAAACAAAAAACCCAAGATAAAACAAAACACTTGTATCTAAAATACCCAAGTTACAACTCGCAAGTTACAACTGGGGGCTAGGTAGTGGCACAACCATATGCAAGGACCCAGGTTCAAGTCCCAGGTCTGTAGCACTTGGCAGTGTTGGGGTAGGAGTGGGGGGAAGTGGAGCTTCACAAACTGTGGGGAGGTGCTACAAGTGTCTCTCCCTCTCTTCACCTCTGTCTCTATCAGAAAATATAGAAAAAGGAAAAAAAGAAAACAGATTAAGAAGAGGGAGAAGGAGGAGGAGGAGAGGAGAAGAAAAAGAAGGAAAAAAAGGCCACCAGGAACCATGGGGTTGTTTTATAGGCACCAAGAGCCAGTGATAACAAGTTGGGGGCAGGGGACATAGCATAGTGGTTATGCAAAAAGGCTCTCATGCCTGAGGCTCAGAAGTCCTTGGTTCATTTCCCTACATTACCATAAGCCAGAGCTGAGCCGTACTCTGATAAACTCAAATAAAATAAACATATTGGGTGAAAAAAGTAAATTGGGGTTGGGATGTAGCTCATGTGTGGTGGGGAGTGCCCTACTGTGTCCCGTCCCCCAGGAAAGCAGCACAAGCAGTAAAGTCGTACTGCAGTTCTCTCTCTCCCTCTCCCTCTCCCTCTCCCTCTCCCTCTCCCTCTCCCTCTCCCTCTCCCTCTCCCTCTCCCTCTCCCTCTCCCTCTCCCTCTCCCTCTCCCTCTCCCTCTCCCTCTCCCTCTCCCTCCCTCTCCCTTTCCCTCTTACTGGGGGTTGGTGCCTGCACTACAAATCCACTACAAATCCACTGCTCCTGGTGGTTGTTTTTTTCCCCACTGTTGCTGTTGTTATTGGATAGGACAGAGAGGAGCCTAAGAGCCTAAGAGTCAAACCAGACTCGACATTCTCCAGGCTTGAGCACAGCACATCTGGATAACCACACTGCAGAATGACCTGCCTCTCCTTCCAGGTACCCACTGTGGCTCATGTGGCCAGTGTCTCCTCAGTAACCATTTTTCTGACTGACACAGCAGGACACTTTGTACCTGGGCACTGGCTGCCCACCTTATGGCTGCGTTTCCCAGCTCCTCCTGTGACTAAGGGGAACGAAGTGTGACAGGAGCCCAGTGTGACAGGAGCCCAGTGATAGTGCTGTAGTCCAGCTGCAGCAGGTCAGGAGTCCCTGAAGGTGAGGTTAGGGCAGCGGCAAAGAAGAACGAGACCAGACACGAAGATGTGAGTGAAATCAAAAGCAACAGACTCGAGGTCTGATTTATTCAAGCAAGCAAGCCTTTTTTATACTTTGTAGTAAAACTGTTTGTGGCAAGAGTTACAGTAAAATGAAAGTAACATTTTAGAAGTTTCCTGTAATTTCCTTTAAAAAGGGGATAAACAGATTATATTGTAACAGAACACAATAACCTTTATTATATCTCTGGTTAATATCTATGTATTATGTTTTCTATAGTCTCCTTACTGTGACCCATTCTGGGCACTATTTTTTATAATACTGGTTTAAGTGTTTAATTATAGCTTGTTTTTTGATCCTTAGTGCATATGCACCAAGGTGGACCTTGTCTAGCCAATCTTTCCATGAACCCCAGCTAAGAATACAGTGTTCTTACTCCGTCAATATTTACCCAACGTATGCCTTTCTCATCATATGCTCCTGTATAGGGCAATGAAGAGTCAGGAACTCTGTAACCCTCTAGACTTAGGTGGATACCAGAGTTTCCCATTAAACCTGTAAGCTACCCATGGGGGTCCCTGTCCTGTGGGAACTATCTTTCTGTTACTAGTTTTCTTATTCTTGTAGCTTTGGGGTCTAGGTGCTTGAGTAGGCCAAGGAGCTAACAGCTCAGCCCTTTGTAATGCTATCATAAAATCGCCATTGGGTTTGTTTGGCAATTTCTGATAAGAGGGATTGTTTACAATTTTCACAGGGTGGCTTCTGGAGTTATATTTCACAGTTCATCCTCTCAGTCATTTCTTTTCTTTTTTTTAAAATTTATTTATTTAAACCCTTTTGTTGCCCTTGTTTTATTGTTGTAGTTGTTGTTATTGATGTCATCTTTGTTGGATAGGACAGAGAGAAATGGAGAGAGGAGGGGAAGACAGAGAGGGGGAAAGAAAGATAGACATCTGCAAACCTACTTCACCACTTGTGAAGCAACTCCCCTGCAGGTGGGGAGCCGGGGATCGAACCGGGATCCTTACGCTGGTCCTTGTGCTTTGCGCCATGTGCGCTTAACCCGCTGTGCTACTGCCCGATTCCCCTCTCCGTCATTTCTATCAAGAATATTATTCCCCTTTTCATGCCACATCCTATTCCAGGAAGATTCCTTCTCTGAAGTGGGCTTCTCCTAGATGTGACTCTGTCAAACAGCTGGAGTGGAAGGGGATGTAGCATGATAGGAGCCATCTCTGGGTTGGGTTTGCAGGCTGAGTGTCAGTGGAATGCCAGGAGCCAAGCAGCTGCTTTGCGCATGAGTGAAATGGGGGGGGGGGTGGATAAGCGGGCAGCAAGATCTTGGAGTGTTTGGGGGAACAGCTAAGTCTTTGAATCCTGACTGCCTTTTAACCAGAAAGAGAAATAAATTACCTTCTTGAAGCTATTAATGGTTTCAGGGCTTGCTTCTCTGTTTGAAATTGTAGCATAATTTATAGGCAGGCTTCATTCACTTGGAGAGCAAAGAGTAGCACCCAGCCCTGAAAAATTTTTGTGGCTTATGAAGGGAAGAGGTTGGGTTGAGTCGAGTGAGGACTTCCAGCAATTTCTGGACCCTGGACAGGGTGCTGATCTCTTCTTTCCTTGCTTCCTGTGATTAATTTTCTTCCCTCATCAGTGCTGACTGCCTGTAATTGAACTGGGGATTTTGACTGCATTTAAAACTCAAATGGAATGGCAGGAGGTCACTGCAACAAATCTTCCTTTTGACCTCTGGGAAGCTGGGGCACTTTATGATCATTTTGCAATGACCAGAAAACTACTTGTGAAATTCTGATTTTCTTATTATTTATTTAGTTTTGGATTTCCCCCCACCTCTGTCCAAAACATTGGAGTCATTTTTTAAAAAATATTTTATTTGTTTATTAATGAGAAAGATCAGAGGAGAGAAAGAACCAGACGTCACTCTGGTACATGTGTTGCTGGGGATCAAACTCAGGACCTCATGCTTGAGAGGCCAATGTCCTATCTGCTGCGCCACCTCTCAGACCACAACATTGGAGTCATTTAAAGTTTTTATTGACTTTGATTTAAAGCAAAACAACTACCAGAGATGCAGCATCATGTGTCTTCCTCGCATGGCTAGGGTTTGGAGTTAGCTGGTGAAGATACTGTTCTGGTGTGTCTGGTGTGTTTGCCTTCCCCAAGCTGTTGGGTACGTGGGAATGTCCTGGTGCCAAAGGGGAGACTCAGGGACTGGGTTGGGAGGACAAAAGAACTCAAGTGGGGGAGAGGATGCAAGGGCAAGGGACCTGGAGTCCCAACCAGCTTTGTTTCTTGGGGAAAAGAAAGATATTCAAATAGAAGTCGGCATGTCCTGCAGAAGACTGAGTAGGTCTGCAGTTGACAGGACACAGCTGAAATGGTGGGGCTGTCTTCGAGTGCTGGGCTAGCGTGGGGGTGTCTTCCCAGGTGCGTACTCTCTGGGTTGGAGAGAACTCCACCAGAGCCAGCCTGAGCTGCTACTCACTCAGCGACGCAAGGAAGATGACTCAGGAACCAAACACGAGGCGCGATGCAATGCAATCTCTTTATTGATCAGAGAGCCAAAGTTTTTAAAGGTCTGACCCAGAAGTGGCAAGTCGGAAATGGAAATGGCTAGGAAAGGGACAGAGAAAAGCAAAATGGAGCTGGAAAGGTAAGAATTTTCTTAGCAAGTGTTGCGAGGGTTTTAACTGGTAGGATTAATTAAGACCCTGGAGGCAGGGAAGGTCTTGAGGGTAGAAAGAAGATAGATCAAAGGAATGGAATGGGTGGGGATCTTTCAGGCAAAACAGTGATTATGTAGATGGGCCATAGTATCAGGAACGCAGAGTGCTTTATGAGCCCTGCCGAGCTCAACCATATCCTCACAATTTCCCGAAATGGTAGATAGACATGCTGAGTCACACCTACATGCAGAATCCTGACCACACTCATGCCATGGGGCTTTTGTTACCTATGTCTGCAGTTTGGAAGGAGACAAAACAATGGCACATGGGATTGGAAGCTGGAACTGTCACCTGGCCTGGTGAAGCCCTTTATCCACTGAGCCAAAAGAGATAAATGAATAGTTGAATGCAACACACACACACACACACACACACACACACACATACACACACACACACACACACACACGGAGCCAGGGAGCTATTGATAGCTCAGCCTGGTCAGAGCTCCAACTTGTATGCCTGAGACCCCAAAGGCTGCAGGTTCAGTCTCCATCAGAACTGAGTGGAGCTCTGGTCCTCTCTCATTTTCTTCCTCCCATTCACTCACAGTAAGTAAAAATGAACACATAAATAAACATTTAAAATGTAAATATATAATATAGAAATATATGCAGTAGATATTTAAAATAATAACATTATTAAGATACTACAACTTTAAAAATATATTTATTTATTCCCTTTTGTTGCCCTTATTGTTTTATTGTTGTAGTTATTATTGATGTCGTCGTTGTCACCTGCAGACCTGCTTCACTGTGAAGCAATTCCCCTGCAGGTGGGGAGCCGGGGGCTCGAACTGGGATCCTTATGCCGGTCCTTGTGCTTAAGATTCTACAACTTGGGAGTCAAGCAGTAGTGCAGTGGGTTAAGCACATGTGTACAAAGCACAAGGACCTGCAGTAAAGCGGTGAGGCAGGTCTGCAGGTGCCTCTCTTTCTCTCCCCCTCTGTCTTCCCCTCCTTTCTCCACTTCTCTCTGTCCTATCCAACAACGACGACACCAATCAATAACAACAACAATAACAACAATAAAACAACCAGGGCAACAAAAGGGAATAAATATTTTTTTAAATATTTAAAAGAAACTCAGATACTACAGCTTTTGCCGTGTGTGTTAGCATGTCATCTGTAGCATTGTGCGACTGTCACCAACTATCCTAGAACATTTAAAAATATTTTATTTATTTATTAATGAAAGGAATAGGAGGAGAGAAAGAACCAGGTAGCACTCTGGTACATATATTATCAAGGATCAAATTTTGGACCTTTTTAAAAAAATTTTTTTTATTTTCCCTTTTGTTGCCCTTGTTGCTTTTTATTGTTGTTGTAGTTATCATTGTTTTTGTTGTTATTATTGATGTAGTTGTTGGTTAGGACAGAGAGAGATAGGTGGGGACCCCGGGGCTCAAACCAGGATCTTTAGGCCAGTCCTTGCGCTTTGTGCCATGTGCTCTTAACCCGCTGTACTACTGCCCAATCCCAAGTCTAATGCTTTACCCACTGTGCCACCTCCCGGATCACTAGAACATTTTCATAGTTAAAAAAAAAGGGGGGGCCGAGCGGTAGCACAGCGGGTTAAGCACAGGTGGTGCAAAGCACAAGGACCAGTGGAAGGAGCCTGGTTCAAGCCCCCGGCTCCCCATCTGCAGGGGAGTCACTTCGCAGGCGGTGAAGCAGGTCTGCAGGTGTCTATCTTTCTATCTTCCGCTCCTCTCTCCATTTCTCTCTGTCCTATTGAATAACAACAGCAACAAGCAGATGATTCGTAGTACAGGCACGGATCCCCAGCCATAATCCTGCAGGTAAAAAAAAAAATTAAATAATAAATAATGTAAAAAATAAAATAAAGGTGGGTCGGAGAGATAGCATAATGGTTATGCAAAAAAATTTTTCATGCCTGAGGCTGATTTTTAATTTTTTTTAAATTATTATTTATTGGATAAGGACAGCCAGAAATCAAGAGGGAAGGGGGTGATAGAGAGGGAGAGAAACAGAGAAACACCTGCAGCACTGCTTCACCATTCACAAAGCTTTCCCCCTGCAGGTGGGGACCAGGGGCTCGAACCCACATCCTTGCGCATTGTAATACATTACCATCAACCAGGTGCACCACCACCTGGCCCCTCTGGTTCTGATTTTTGCTGGTAATGGACCTCAAGCTGTGAGGAACGTCTTTAGTTTGGGGGTACCCTAGACTCTCACCCACTATGTCTTGGTTCCCTCCTGCTCCTGCCCTCCCTGGGAGCTAAGTTCCCAAACCCTTGTCCAGTCCAACTCCATCCTCATGAAATAGTTCCAGCAGGCCTTGCACCAGGCTGGCCCACATCAGGACAGGTGATTAAGGAAACCAGACTTTAGGAGCACACACCATTCAATTAGTAAAATTAATTATTATTTTAATATTTATTATATTTATTTGAGACAAACAGAAACTAAAAAGGAAGGGAGAGAGAAAGAGAGAGAATGAGAGAGAGAGAGAGACCTGCAACACTGCTTTACCACTTGCAAAGATTTCCTCCTGCAGGTGAGGCTTGAACCTGGGTACTTGCACATTTTAGCATGTACGCTCAACTAGGTGTGCCACCACCTGGCCCTGCCATTCAATTTTTTTTTTAAACCAGGGCACACTGCTCAGCTCTGTCTTATGGTGATGTGGGGAACTGAACCAAAGACTTTGTAACCTTATGCATGAGAGTCTCTTTGTATAGCCTTTATGCTATCATCCCCACCCACATTCAGTCTTTAAACGAGAAGTTGGATGCTGCTACAGTAGCAAGGTGGAAATCATTTCTCTACCTCAGAGATGCTAGGAAAGCTATCTCTCATATGGCCTGTTGAGAAGTTTATTAAATAACTTGCTCAGTGCCCCCCCCCACACACACACACACAGTAAACAGACGGGTCCTAATCTCCTTTGCAAGTCTGGAACGAAAACAATCTGTAAAGAACAACCCACAGAGGCCAGAAACAGACTGGGGTTTTCCTAGGATCTGACTCCTGTCTCCAGCCAGTCTTCTAGGGGATCTGCCCCTCCCTTTCCCTTTCAGAGAAATGGAGACGCTGGCTGCCCAGCAGAGGCTACAGCTCTCACTGACACCGCCAGGGCACAGTGGTGGGAGCTCGGGAGGGGGATGCAGGCCCAGGCAGAGGGTCCCTAGGGGGCTCTGGTCTGTGGCTCCTAAACTCCCACCCCAGGCTGCTGCCTGTATCCTTCCAGCTCTCCAGCCAGACTCCTTCCTGCCCTGAACTTGGTCATCAGGACCCCTGAGTCTGGGGTTCAAGTCCCAGTCCATGCTGAAGCTGTACCTCATGCAGAGCAGAGCTGTGCGGCCTCGGCAGTGGTGAGCAGGGAGCCTGCTGACAGTGGGTGAAGATGACACTGCTCTCCTCCGGTCTGCCAGGCCACTGTTATTTCTAGTCAGCAGGTTGACAGCTGCTGCATTAGGGAGTGGGGAGTGGGGAGTGGGGCAGGCTCGGGGGTGGGGGTGGGAGTGGGGGTGTACACTCTAGGTCAGTGCACAGAGAACCCTTACAACCGCAAAGTGGGAAAGATAAACTCCAGATCTGTGCCCCCCATCTCCCCCTGCCCACTTTTTCAGAAGCAAGGGTGCAGGGGCAGCTGAGATGTTTCTCTTCCCAGGATGGGTTCCTGCCAGGTGTGGGGTGAGGAAAGGACAGGGTCCTCAGAGGTGGCCTGGGCACATCAGACTGGGCTAAGAAGTAGGCACCAAGAAGAGCTGGGGGGCCCTGCCCCTGGGGGGGTGTCAGTAAGATCCTTAGCCCCTTGGTCCCCCCGGCTACCTCTTAGCTAGAGTTGTCCTTGGGAGGGATCTGACATGGCTCTGGCCTTTAAGATCTTTGAGGGGACAGGCCAAGAACCCAGCAATCATGACGGAACCTGGGAGCTGAGAAAGCTTCCTAGAGGGAACATCAGTCTGCTGGGAAGCACCTGGAGGGAATCAGCTGGGCTAGGCCTTTCAGGCTGAGTATCAACTTGTCTGCATGGGGGATGGAGGCTGGCTAGAGTATCTAATCTCTGCAGCTTGGTGTGGGTGGTGGGGGAGAGTGAGCCTGGAATGTTGGCCTCAGGAGTTGGGCTTCCTTTGTAAGCAAAAGTGAGCTGTAGAAGAGGTCAGGGTGAGGGACGGCATGTGTCTGCTTTACCTCTGTAGGCTGACACAAAGTAGGCACCCATTATATGACAGTTGAATGGCTAATTAAATAATGCCTGATCTAAGAGGGCATCTCACAGGGGCTGGGTGGGAGCTCAGCAGGTTAAGCACACATGGTGCGAAGCGCAGGGACCTGAGTAGGGATCCTGGTTTGAGCCCCCAGCTCCCCACCTGCAGGGGGGTTGCTTCAGAAGTGGTGAAGCAGGTCTGCAGGTGTCTGTCTCTCTCTCTGTCTCCCCCCCCACCTTGATTTCTCTCTGTCTTATCCAATAACAGTGACAGCAATGACAAGAACAGCAACAACAATAACAACAACAAGGTCAACAAAATGGAAAAAATGGCCTCCAGGATCTGTGGATTGGTGGTACAGGCATTGAGTACCAGCAATAACCCTGGAGGCAGAAAGGGGGGGGGCATCTCACTTGCATATCTTTGGTTGTCAGAAAAGTCATGACACATAAAATATGTATAGTATTATTCAAGTAAAACCTGTTTGTCCTTGGAAAGATCAGAAAGACAAATTAAATGATATGAGTGGAGAAACCATTGGTACAACCCGTCATTTTTACCAAGAACACCATCTGCTCCTGAATACTCCTAGAGCCAGGGAGCTCACCTGCTTACCCAGACCTCTCTGTGTAGGCAGATTCCAGGGCTTCGAGCCACTACCCCACCTCAGCCCCTAGTAAGCAGCCAGCTGCACCCCCATGCCCAGCCCCACAGGGTTTTATTAACAGGAGTCTGTTGGTAACCACCCTATGAAAAGCAGATTTTCCTCAGGCTCAGCCCTGGGTGCCAGCTGGGCACTGCTGCTCTGGGCCAGATGTCCAGGGTGAAGCAGGATCAAGCTCCTAATTTCTTCCAAACCCTTCACTCACTGAGCTCTCCTCTTAGATGGCGGCAGGGTGCTGCTACTCTGGAGGTGGCTCCTCAGGCATCCTCACTTGAATCTGTTTAGGTTAAAACCGATCTGCTAACTTCCATGTCCAGCGGAGAAGCAATTAAAGAATTCTGGTCCATACTCCCAGAGGGATAAAGAATAAGGAAGCTTTGGGGGTGGGGGATGAATAACATAATGGTTATTCTCCTCTTACAGAGAAATTCCTATCACCCGCCCAAGCTGGTTTCCGCCCAGGAAGATCTACCTGCGAACAAGCCCTGGCCCTCTCAACTTACATTGAAAATGGATTCCAGAAGAATTTAAAGACGGGTGCTGTCTTTGTTGATCTCACAGCAGCCTATGACACGGTCTGGCACCGTGGTCTCCTAGTCAAGATCTCAAGATGCCTGCCTCCATGGGTGGCCAACACTATATCGTTTCTTCTCCAAAACAGAAGATTCCGGGTGCATCTGGGTGACAAGTCTAGCAGATGGAGACTTGTCTCAAGTGGCATCCCCCAGGGCTCTGTTCTGGCTCCTACGCTATTTAATATTTACATCAATGACCTCCCAGAAACTTCTTCAAGGAAGTTCATCTATGCCGATGACATCTTCTGTGCAACTCAGGCATCCAAGTTCGACATCCTCGAGGAAACACTCACGAAAGACATGTCTCTGATATCTGATTACTGTAAAAAATGGCGACTAATCCCTAGCACTGCAAAAACGGTATCATCTGTTTTCCATCTACACCATGCCTCGGCCTCGCGTGAGCTTAATGTGCAGCTTGGCGGTATGAGAATCTGGCATGAAGCCCAGCCAGTCTATCTTGGCGTTACTCTTGATGGCACTCTGTCATTTCACGAACATCTCATAAAAACTGCAGCAAAGGTGGGCGCGAGGAATAACATCATTGCAAGACTGGCCAGCTCCTCATGGGGTGCGAGCGCTTCCACACTACAATCATCATCTCTGGCATTATGCTATTCCACTGCAGAATACTGTGCCCCAGTATGGTTCTGTAGCCCCCATGTCCACTTGGTCAATTCCAAATTATATTCCTCCATGAGGATAATTTCTGGAACCGTCCGTTCCACCCCGGTTCCATGGCTGCCAGTTCTTAGCAACATCGCCCCACCAGATATTCATCGGGATGCGGCATCATCTAAGTTCATTTCCCACGTCTACGCTCGACCAGACCTGCCAATATACGCGGATATCTTCGCCCACCCTGTCCAACGCTTGACGTCTCGTCACCCAATCTGGTCCCCTACGCCTACACTGAACTTCTCTGTTCCAGACTCTTGGAAACAGAGTTGGCAGTCAGCTGAGGTAAAGAACAAACACCTCATCACAGATCCCTGCAAGTGTCAACCCGGCTTTGACCTAGCACGTTATGATTGGGTCCTCCTCAATCGCTATCGAACAGGCCATGGTCGGTGCGCCGCTATGTTCCACCGCTGGGGAGCCAGAGACGACCCGAATTGCCCCTGCGGCTCCAGACAGACTATGACCCACATAGTCAATGACTGCCACCTCTCCAGATTCAAAGGAGGTCTCAAAACTTTACATCAGGCTCAACCTGATGCTGTTGCCTGGCTACGAAAGAAGGGCAAACGCTAGAAGAAGAAGATGGTTATGCAAAGAGACTCTCATGCCTGAGGCTCCAAAGTCCCAGGTTCAATCCCCAGCACCACCATAAACCAGAATTTAGCAGTGCTCTGGTAAAAAAAAAAAAAAAAAAAAGAGTAGGGAAGCCTCCAATGGAGGGGATGGGACATGCAAGTCTGGGAGTGGAAACTGTCAAATTGTACCCCTGTTATCTTATAATCTTGTTAATCATTATTAAATTACTAATACAATTTTTTTTTTTTAACCAGAACACTGTTCAGTTCTGGCTTATGGTGGGGTGTGTATGTGTGGGGGGGTTGTTGAACCTGGGATGTTGGAGTCTCAGGCATGAGAGTTTGTTTTGCATAACCATTATGTTATGTACCCTCCGCCCATAAATTAATTTTTTTAAAAAACCAAATCCAGGGAGTCGGGCGGTAGCACAGCAGGCTAAGTGCACGTGCCTCGAAGCACAAGGACCCGAGTAAGGATCCCGATTCGAGCCCCCGGCTCCCCACCTGCAGGGGAGTCACTTCACAAGCGGTGAAGCAGGTCTGCAGGTGTCTTTCTCTCCTTTCTCTGTCTTCCCCTCCTCTCTCCATGTCTCTCTGTCCTATCTAACAACAACGATATCAACAACAACAGCAATAATAACCACAACAACAATAAAAAAAAGAAGGGCAACAAAAGGGAAAATAAGTAAAAATAAACAATAATAAAAATCTAAAAAAAAAAGTAGAGGATACAATCATCTTTCCACTTAAAAAAATAAAAATAAAAAAAACAGATCCAGTCCATGATGGGGTGGGGTGAGTGCAGGGCCCCCATGGTAGACTGTGAGCCTTGAGCAGTGAGGTGGGAACACAGTCTCTCCCCATTCCACCCCTACCCCTGCAGTCACCTGGTCTAGATGAGTTTGTGACCTCCTAGAATGGACAAACAGCCCTCAGCGAGTACACCCGTCAACCACAGGGAATTAGATGCCATTAGCCACCTTTATTGTGTTTATTATTTCCTCATGTCTGTCACTGGCAGGAGCATTATGTTTTCTTTAAAATACTTTTCCTGAGTCAAAAGACTGCTACACCCTGGAGTCCACAGAAGGTACCTGACGCCACCGGCAAATGCAGCTTCTCGGCACAGCAGGGTTGGAGAGGCCTCTGGGAATAACTTCCCACACTAGCCCTGCCAGCCCCTGTCCCCAGCACAGAGGAGGGAGGAGGTGCTCTCCTCTCCCAGGCCCAGGGGCTGGTCTGTACTCCTGTTCTCGCAGACTGCCTCCTCCCCCTACTCCAAGGCTGCTCCCTGTTTCCAGCCCCTCTCCTCTCCATACTCCCCCCCCCAGAAGCCCCAGCCCCACTCTGCCTGGCTGCCCCAGGCTTTTGGGGGGGCATGTCCTTGTCTACAGACCCTGGTGCTCACCAGTCAACCCACGTTGCTTGCTACCTGCACCCCCAGACAGTGGCCAGCTAGGGCACTGTCAGCAGGAGTGGATCTCAGGACCTGCAGCCTAGAATTCCCGACTCCCCCCAGCCTGCCTCTAACTCGGGGGTCCTTCCACCTTCCATTAGGGCAGTGTCAAGAGCCCAGAGCCTATCCCCAGCTGGCCAGGATGGAGGCCCTGGAGGGTGGCTCTTCAAGCCTGGGACAACTTCATGACAGCGTACGTGCTGGGGCAGTAACGCAAGTGCAGCTGGGCCAGCAGCGCCCTGGACGAGGCCCGCAGGTATGTGCCCTGGCTTTTCTTATTCCACACGTGCACGGCATAGGTGGCATTGAGCAGGCTTTGCAGCTCCTCGGGGCCTATGTCCTCAAAGTAGCGCTTCCAGTCCTGCCAGGGCACGGGGTAGAAGGCCTGGGTGGGCAGGGCAGTGACCCCACGGCAGGCGTGGCTCTGGCTCAGGCTGCGGATGGAGCACCACTTCTTGAAGACCCGTGTGAGCAGCTGTGGGCCCTGGTGGCCCCACACCCAGCCATTGTAATGCTCCACGAAGTCCCGCATGCACAGTCCCACAAACTGGTGGCGGCGCTGGAAGGACAGGAAGGCACCGTTGAGGACATAGCGCGACTGGGTGCCCAGGGCGTTGGTGAGGTTGCGCAGGTCCTTGAGCACAATGAAGTCCGTGTCCAGGTAGATGCCCCCGAACTTCCACAGCAGCGCCAGCCGGGCAGCATCTGACAGCACAGGCAGAGGGTAGGGCTCCCAGCGGCCCCGCGCCCCCGCGTGCCAGCCTGCCAGCGGGGTGTCCCAGAATAGCTCCTCCAGGTCCAGTGGAAGCACCTGCACGTTGGGGAAGCAGCCCAGCAGTGAGAGGCCCAGGTGGTGGGGCAGTGAGGCATTGTCTGGGGGCAGCCCCTTCATCAACACCACCACCCGGGACTCGGGGTGCGCCCTGGCTGCTGACTCCACTGAGCAGGTGAACAGGAAGCTGGGGTTGATGCGGTCTGAGGTCTCCAGAAAGAAGATGTCTGGAGGTGGGGGGCCGGGGGATGGTGCGTGGGGTGTCCCTCGGGGACATGGCACATGCAAGGGCAGGGTGGAGCTCAGTCTGTGGCCCCTGGGTTCTCCCACCACATGCCAGTAGATGGCGACAGAGACGAAGAAGGTGAACTTGACGCTGAGGAACAGGGCGCAGACCCACTGCCTCGGGGCACCCCGAAGCAGCCTCAGCAGGCAGTCGGGGGGCCTGGGCATGATCTCCCCCAGATGATGCCAGGAGCCTCCAGTGGGAACTGGCTGGGCTGCAAGAGAAGAGCACATTTTGGGGGGTGGGGGGGGCATCTGCTGGCATCCCTGATCCAAGAAAAATGCTTTGGGTGGGCACCAGCCAGCCAGAGCAAGGCTGGCTTTTGGGGCCCATGGATCCACTGTAAGTGGGAGCCACGGCATGGCCACAGGTGTACGTTGGGCCCCTCTTACTCTCTGGGACTTACCTGGCCACCGGATGTCCGGGTCAGGGTCTGGCACACAAAACATATCTGGCAGCCTGTGACTCAGGCTCCATTCAGCCCATGCACCAGGCCTGGAGCTAGGCAGGAAGGCAGCCTGCCATGCAAAATAGCCTCCAGGACTTTCAGCCTGTGGCCTGGGGCTCAGGCAGCAGCTGACTCTAGGCTTGCATCCAAGCCTGCTCTCAGATGGGAGGGCGGGTGGGATCTGGGTCCTGACGCACTGGGCTCAGATGCTGTGGAGCCTTCTGCACCCCCTACCCTGTCCGCGGATATACTTCGCAGACTCAGGTCTGGTGGGTTAGGAGAAAAGAAGGCTGTTCTCTGTCCCCTTGACTGGTACTGCTGCCCTTGGAGCCTCAGTTGCTCCTGAGAATGCACAGGAGCCCAGCTGTCAACAACATTCCTGGGTACCCTCCACGTGGCGGGGGTTGGGGGAGCACACTGGGAGACAGGCTGGAGCCCCACTCTAGGGGTAAAGCAAGAACCCCATGTCTGCCCTAACCACACCCAAGCTCTCTCAGCCTCGCTCTTCCTACCTGCAGGACAGGAGCACTGGAATCCTTTAAAGGGGGCTTCATCCAGTCATTCTCTCATTCATTCATTCCTGTCCACCACACACATGCCAACTGATCTCAATATTTCGCACTTGTTAACTTATAAATCCTTCTAACACCCTATAGGCTAGCAATTGTCATTCCATCTTAATATTATTATTAAAAGATTTTATTTATTTATTAATGAGAAAGATAGGAGAGAGAGGATGAGTCAGACATCACTCTGGTACATGTGCTGCTAGGGACTGAACTCAGGACCTCATGCTTGAGAGTCCAATGCTTTAGCCACTGTGTCACCTCTCAGACCACACAGATAAGGAAACCATGGCACAGAAGTCCAGTTACTCACACAGCACCCTATGACTGGTAAGAAGCAGGGCAAGGGTTGACCACTGACTTTACAGCCTGTGCTCTCACCACTGCCCTTCCCTTCAAGGAGAACGGCAGTGCTGTGAGTGTGTGACTGTGCCTGGTGGGGGACTCAGAACATAAGGACCTGGCCACTTACCATGAACAGAGCCCACCCTCCACCGCCACCTACCCAGTGCCTCCTAAGTGCCCAGTGCCAATCCAAAGCCCCTGTGACACATCACCTGCTGTAGAGGCCAGGAAACTTGGGCACAGATGAATGGGGGGACTTGGCACAGCCTGAGGGCTGAGTAGCTGGAGCTCATTCTGCCCAGGGGAGCCCAGTCTCATGGCCTGAGGATGCCTGGAGTCTGGGCCTGGGCATGGTACCACAAAGTCACTGACCAGCTTGGCAGGAAGACACACCTCGATTCATAGTTAACCTTCTCCACCAACACAGGAGTCGCCCTGTAAACCCATCTGCAAAAGAGTGAGCTGGGCCCAGGCTCTCTGGGCTAGCTTCCGCCATCCTCCAGTTCAGGGTTTATTAGTTCATTCAGTCTCTCAGTCCCTAAAAGAACATGTCTGGGAGAAAGGAAAGAGCTTAGCCCTACAGGAGTGCAGTTTCAGCATTTGGAAACAGACAAGGGTCACAGACCCAGAGACTGTGAAAGGGGGCCGAGGAGTGTTGCCATGGGGAGTCTGGGACCTAAGCCCTCTCTTTCCAGAGCCTGGACGGAGCTGACTCATCTCTCCTTGGCTCACTCATCCACTCGGAAACCTGTGGGATGCTTTTATAGCCTGGGATGAACTCATCAGCCCCTCCCCCCAGCCCCAGGGCCAAGTGGGAATCCCCCACCAGCTCAGGTTTCCCTCCGTGACTTTCCCAGCCCCCTCTTCCCCTCCCAAACAACAACCCCTCCAGTCACTCCATGGCCTCCTCTGTGTATTTGTACACTTTAACTTTATAATTAGGAGACAGAGGAGGAGAGAGGGAAAGAGGGATAGAAGGAGAATCGGGTGGTAGCACAGCGGATTAAGTGTATATGGCATGAATCACAAGGACTGGCATAAAGGTCCAGGTTCCAGCCCCCAGCTCCCCACCTGCAGGGGAGTCGCTTCACAAGCGGTGAAGCAGGCCTGCATGTGCCTTTCTCTCCCCCTCTTTATAGTCCCCTCCTCTCTCAATTTCTCTCTGTCCTATTAAAAAAAAATTTTTTTTAATGGCCTCCAGAAGCAGTGGATTCGTAGTGCAGGCACGGAGCCCCAGCGATAACCCTGGAGGCCAAAAAAAAAAAAAGAAAGAAAGAAAGCGGGAGAGAGTGGGAGTCGGGCTGTAGCGCAGCGGGTTAAGCGCAGGTGGCGCAAAGCACAAGGACTGGCATAAGGATCCCGGTTCGAACCCCGGCTCCCCACCTGCAGGAGAGTCGCTTCACAGGCGGTGAAGCAGGTCTGCAGGTGTCTGTCTTTCTCTCCCCCTCTCTGTCTTCCTCTCCTCTCTCCACTTCTCTCTGTCCTATCCAACAACGACAACAACAATAATAACTACAACAATAAAACAACAAGGGCAACAAAAGGGAATAAATAAAAAAATATTTAAAAAAAAAACAAAAAAAACAGAAATTAAAAAAAAAAAGAGGGAGAGAAACACCACAGCACCAAAACTTCCTTTAATTTGGCAGAGACTGATCTTGAACCTTGGTCTTGCACATGGCAAAGCAACACACTATCCAAGTGATGTATAATTTGCTTTAACTACTTGTTTGGAAATGATACTACGGGGTGGGGGAGATAGTATAATGGTCATGCAAAACACTCTCATGCTTGAGAGTCCCAGGTCCCAGGTTCACTCTGCCACAATAAGCCAGAGCTAAGCAGTGTTCTGGGAAAGAAAAAATAAATCTAAAGAAAAGACCATGACACTATGAGGACAGGTCTTTATGGCTTGATTAGCAAACAGCGGATCCTGGCTTTTGATATGTAGTCAGTGAATATTGAGAAAGTGAATGAGTAAAAATGCCCATGAGTGAGTGAAGGAGCAAATCAATGAGTGAGTCAATCAATGATCGTGAATATGTGAATGAATGAATGAATGAATGAATGAATGAATGAATGAGTAAATGAGACAATCACTGAGAGATCAAATGAGCTAGTGAGCAATTGAATGAGGAAAGTAGGGGGTCAGAAGTCAGGTGAGGGACTTGGGGTCCCCCAGCTGAAGGTTGTGAGTGATCTAGCTATGATGTAACTGACAATCTTGTGTTCCTCAGTCTTGCCTGTGGGAAAGCTTAGTTTGGTCCTCGGGACTTTTTTTCCTTCAGAGTATGGGGCTCACGTACAACATCACTAGTACAGGTTACTTTTCCATTCAGACAGAGAAACACCAGGGCGCCAGAGTTTCCTCTGTTATCAGAGTATCTTCCATGAGGTGCTACAGCTCGGACCTGGGCCTCATACATGGTTGGCAATGCAGGCATCCTACCCAGTGAGATCTCTCTCTGGTCGCCGAAGATTTTTATTAAAATGTAGTTTTGGGGATTGAATCCAAGGACTCACCAGCTCCACCACTGAGTCACTTCCCTGTCCAGTTGATATATATATATATATATATATATATATATATATATATATATATATATTTTGTTTATTGCATAGAGACAGAGAGAAACCAAAGTGGAAGGGGTAGATAGACACAGAAAGAGAGAAACACCTGAAGAACTTGCTTCACCTATTGTGAAGCTTCCCCACAAGTGGGAACCAGGTACTTGAACCTGGGTCCTTGAGCACTGTAATATGTGCGCTCAAATGAGCGTGCCACTACCCAGCCCCTGTTTTATATTTTATAAGAGAGAAAGGCCAACACCAAAGCAAGGCTCCACCATCTATGGAGCTCGCCCTCTGACTTGTCCTTGTTGCTCCCTTGTGGTGCCAGGGTCTTGTGCATGGAAGGCACGTACACTGTCTGCTCACCTGCCTCCCCGCTGTGAATGACAGCAAGAGTGGGCAGATAGCTGGATGGAGTGAGGGCCTAGCTGCCGGGGCCCATGGTGCCAGGGTTATCTGGCCACAGAGTAGGTGGGGCCTACTGAGGATGGTACCTGAGCCTAATCTGCCACGGATGAGGATGGCAGCCTCAAGCGGTGCCTTATTTGGTGCTGGAGCCCAAGACTCGGCAGTGGAAACCTTGTATGGGGCTGAGCTGGCCACCACCCAACACCCCTGTGACCTCAAGCCCCAGGCATGCTCCGGGCTCCCCGCAGGGAGGGACTCACAGCCCTTGCCAGTGCAGCTAGACACATCACCATCAGCACTCCCATCCTGACTCTCCCTTCCCACGCACACCAGGAGACATCTCCAGTGAGCACACAAACTCAGCCACATCTCTGTCCCAAGCCCTTCTGTGATTCCCCCATCCTGCCACCACCAGGAGGCCCCAGACCCATCTCAGACAAGAAGAGAAGGTGAGAGTACACAGCTGGTGGCGACAGAGGGCTGAGGTCCTTCCATGAGGACCTCACAGAGCACCAGCTCTGTGGACCTTGCTGTGGAAGTACAAGCACCAGGGAAACAGGCCCATCTGCACAGGAAAGGCTCCCCATTTACCCCCCTTCATCCCTGCGAGGGAGGCTACAAGCCCCTGAAACTAGGAAGCACCACCTCTGACCCCATCTGGGCTCCCAGCTCTGGCCCAGATTAGCCCAGCATGGGTTGACTTTGACCCAGACAGAACGAGCATGGTGAAGGTCAGAGCTGGGTGCTCACTCTGGTTCAGCTGCCAGGCCAAGTGCTGAGCTAGTGGCTCCCAGGGAGCCAGAGCTGGGCCCATGGGGCATCTCATGTTCTTCTTCTAATTTTTCTTTTTTTTCTTAACCATACTTAATTTTTTATTTTATTTATTTATTAATGGATAGAAACAGAGAGAAATTGAGGGGGGGGAACCGAGAGAGACAAAGAGACACTTTCACTACTCACAAAACATTCCCCCTATAGGTGGGGACCAGGGGCTTGGACTTGGGTCCTTGCGCACTGTAATGTGTGCGCTCAACCAACTGCGCCACCACCTGGCCCTGCATCCCATGTTCTGATGGAGACGGAGACCCAGAAGCCTGGTGAGGGAAAGGGGTTGAGCCAAGCTCCCCTGCTGTCTTTCTGCTGGAGTGTCTGTCCAGAAACTTCCAAGATCCCCTGCTGGCTGGCACCTCCCAGCAGCCTCAACCCAAATGCCCATGCAGATGAGGCACAGGGCCAGGCTCTGGTGGGCTCCCTGCATCAATTTCTTGTGCCCACTGAGACCAACGCACAGACTTGGGCTGAGGACACCAATTTGCTCATGATTCCAAGCAAAGGAGGGCCACACACTCTCTCAGGGTCCTTCCTCTCCCAGCTTCTGCTGGCCCCAGGCTTTCCTGGACTTGTGGTCACCTCCCTCCAGTCTCTGCCTCCATGGTCACATGGTCTTCCCCTCCTCTGTCTCAGCCAGGGAGGTGGCTCTGTGAGTGGAGTGCATTGCCTGCACATGTGGGGCCTTGGGTTCAATCCCCAGAGCTGCTTATCTGGCAGTAATCTGGTCGGTCCCTCACTTGATACACAATAAAATAAATTGTAAACAGAGAAGAACATCTGTCACTGGGTTAACAGCTCAGCTGGGTAACCAGATGATTTCCTCGCTTCAATATTCTTAATAACACCTGAAAAACCTTTATCCAAGGGTGGGATGAGATGCCTCCCTGGGTAGATGTCGCACTTGCACTTTGCCATGCACAGAGCCCAGATTTGAGCTCTGGACATCACAGCTGTTTCTCTCACCACCTTAACCCCTCTTGTTTCAACAGGCCACCAAGAAATGAAGCCAGCTGTCATAGATAGACTAAAATGGACAGATGGACGGATGGGACGCCTTCTCCTTTGCTGAGGCTGCCATTGCGGGTCTGTGAGCAGAGCTGAAACACAGAAGGTGGGGACAAAGAAACAGCCCAAGGATAGGAATTCCAGTTGTAAATCCTCCTCCAGGAACAAACTGGTAACAGCTCAGTGTCAGCATATCCTGCTGGGGGGACATTGCCTCAGAGCAGGACAACAGTATGATCTAAAAGCCAAGGGTTAACCATCCTCTGATAGTCCATGTTGTCTCACAAGTTACCTTCACACTGCAGATATAAGTCAGTGATCATTCTAGAAGAGTGTAAAACAAAAGCTTCCAGAGGGCCTTTCTGCCTCTTAGCGGCTAAAGTATGTGTCTTTTTTTTTTTTTTTTGCCTCCAGGGTTATTGCTGGGGCCCAGTGCCTGCACTAAGCATCCACTGCTCCTACTCCTGGAAGCCACTTCCCTCCATTTTGTTGCCTTGTTATTTTCGCCCTTGTTGTTGTTATAGCTATTGTTGGATAGGACGGAAAGGCATTGAAAGAGGAGGGAAAGACAGAGAGGGGAGAGAAGGATAGACACCTGCAGATGCACTTCACTACCCATGAATCGACCCCCTTCCCCACCCCCCCCCCCGCAGGTGGGGAACCAGGATCCTTACACCCATCCTTGCGCTTTGCACCATGTGTAACGGGGACTGAACTAGAGGTCTCAGGCATGCAAGTCCTGTGCTCTACCAGCTGAGCTATTTTTTCCCTGGCTGCTCAGGGCATTTAAAAACCACCATCACGGGAGTCGGGAGGTAGCGCAGCGGGTTAAGTGCAGGTGGCGCAAAGCGCAAGGACCGGAGTAAGGATCCGGGTTTGAGCCCTGGGCTCCCCACTTGCAGGGGAGTCGCTTCACAGGCAGTGAAGTAGGTCTGCAGGTGTCTGTCTTTCTCTCCCCCTCTTTATCTTCCCCTCCTCTCTCCATTTCTCTCTGTTCTATCTAACAACGATGATATCAACAACAACAATAATAGTAACTACAACAACAATAAAAAGACAACAAGCGCAACAAAAGGGAAAATAAATAAATAAATTTTTTAAAAAACCACCGTCATGTGGCACAAAGTGCAAGGACCGGTGTAAGGATCCCAGTTCTAGCCCCGGCTCCCCACCTGCAGGGAAGTCGCTTCACAGGCAGTGAAGCAGGTCTGCAGGTGTCTGTCTTTCTCTCCCCCCTCTGTCTTCCCCTCCTCTCTCCATTTCTCTCTGTCCTATTCAACAACAATGACATCAATAAGAACAATAATAACCACAACAATGTTAAACAATGGCAACAAAAGGAAAAATAAATACAAAAAAAATTTTAAAAACATCGTGAAATTTATCCAAATGACACTGAAAGGGATATATGGGATATGTACACCCCTATGTTCACAATAGCTGCATTATTCACAATAGCCAAAGAGTGGAAGCAGCCCAAATGCCCACCAACAAATGACTGGCTGAAAAAAAAAAAGAGGAGGAGGAGAAGTAGTAGTAATAGTAGTTATGGTATAGTGTCCTTTGGGACAAAATGGATGGAACTGGAAGGGCCAGGCAATGGCACCCTGGGTTAAACACACATAGTACCAAGCGCAAAGACCCAGTTGGAGCCCCTGGCTCCCCTATTGCAGGGGTGTTCACTTCACAAGTGGTGAAGCAGGTTTACAAGTGTCTTTTTTTTTCTCTACCTTCCCTTCCCCCCTCAATTTCTCTCTGTCTTATCAAAAAAGTCGAAAAATGGCCACAGGAGCAGTGGATTCATAGTGCAGGCACTGAGCCCCCAGAAATAACCCTGGAGGCAAAAAAAAGGGGGGGTGGAACTGGAGGTATTTCTGTTCAGCAAAATAAGTAAAGAGATGAAAGACAACTATGGTTTCAGTCATATGTGGAATCTAGAGATCTGATACACATAAACTGGAAAAAAAAACCGGAAGCAAGCAAACTGCTTCTTCTTCTTCTTCTAGCGTTTGCCCTTCTTCCGTAGCCAGTCAACAGCGTCAGGTTGAGCCTGATGTAAAGTTTCGAGACCTCCTTTGAATCTGGAGAGGTGGCAGTCGTTGACTATGTGGGTCATAGTCTGTCTGGAGCCGCAGGGGCAGTTCGGGTCGTCTCTGGCTCCCCAGCGATGGAACATAGCGGCGCACCAGCTTCTAAGACTTATGAGAACTCTGGTGGTTATCTTTGGGGGGTAGGAGGGTGGAGCACAGAACTCTGGAGGTGGGTGTGGTGTGGAGCTATACACTAATCTTACAATCTTGTAACCTATTATTGATCACAATAAAATTAAACTAAAAAAATAAATCTTGGGGAAAAAAACAGCAATGGAACAGTGCGGGGGGGGGGGGGGGGGCGGCTATGATGATCTGAAGAACAAAAGGCCTCTCAGATCCCATGATGTGCAGCATATGCAAATAAGTCTTTTTTCTCAGCAGGAAGGATGCTGTGGTTCTTTTTTCCCTTTTGTTGCCCTTGTTTTTATTGTTGTTGTAGTTATTATTGTTGTCTGTCATAGGACAGTGCCGGGATAGCCTGAGGGTACTTCTTCCCGAGCTAGTGCTCTCTGGGTTGGAGAGAACTCAACTGGAGCCGATCTAGGCTGCTGCATGGGAGAGGGATCAGGAACTCCCCAACTTTGCAGGAGATACACTCTGGAACTCTCGGAGCCGGAAAGCAATTTCCAAGTGTCTTTAATCAGAAGAGCAGCTGTTTTTATACTCTCCAAGTAGGGTGGAAACAGGATGTGATATAGAGAGGGTGGAGAGAAAAGTGACTGGTGAAAATCAGAGTGTGACAAGGAGGGGGCGGAACAGGCGAGAATCCTATCACTGAACCACCAATGCCCTGGAGGGAGTGCTTTATGTAAATGTAAAAGTGATTTATGTAAATAGACCAAAGCTTTGAATGGGTTCAGTAAATCCCTATATAGGCATATGGTTAAGCAGAAGCCAGGGGGAGGTGGCATACTACCCAACAGGACAGAGAGAAATGGAGAGAGGAGGGGAAGACAGAGAGGGAGAGAAAGATAGACACCTGAAGACCTGCTTCACTGCCTGTGAAGCGACTCCCTTTTAGGTGGGGAGCCGGGACTCCAACCGGGATCCTTCCGCCAGTCCTTGCGCTTTGCATCAGCTTTGCATCACGTGAGCTTAAGCCGCTGCACTATGGCCCAACTCCCTGATGCTGCGTTTAATGGGAGGCCTTGGGGGGATTTCAGCACCTCCAGTTGTTGAGGGAGAAGGTACCACCCAGAAATAGGAATGGTACAGGTATGGCTTGGAAAGGTGTAGACAGGGCTTTGGTTTTAAACCTAGAGCTCTCAGAGCTCAGGCTCTTTGCCTGGACTGCCACCACAATGTGTCTTTTTACTCTCTCTCTCTCTTCTCTCTCATGTCCTAACATGTAAATGTTTTCTAATAAAGTTTAATATGCCTGGAAATCATGCTTTTCCTTCAATTTTTTGCTGAGAAAAATGCGAGACAAACCTTTAGAATGGGGGACAAATGCTGTTCCCCCTCTACCTCCCCCCGAAAAACATACCCAATGAGGAAAAGGGGGCTTTTCAAAGGCACTGAGTAACAGGAGCAGAATATGTTGAGTTCCTATCTCAGAATATGGTCTGAAATAACCCTCAAGTGTAAAATAATAAACCAGCCATGCTGAGAACAGAATACAGGTGAATTCCTCTACAACCCGCCAGCGAGAAGAGTTCTCTATAGTGCGTATAGAATCTAGACGCAGGAAATGGGGAGATGGGTACATTTAACTCCTTGGAAAAGCAAACCTGTCCGTGTTCTCTGTCAATGTGCCATAAAGTCAAAACAAAAGAGATCATTCAGGGTAACTCTTGTGTGTCCCATACCCCCAAACTCTTAATTTTCCAAACATATAAAGAGCTCCCAGAAATCGTGGGGGTTTGTGGGGTCCAAGAGAAAAAGGGTCAAGGACAGTCCACACGCTTGCACACAATGACCCTCACCTGTGAAGGTGAGATTAGAATCTGTAACTAAGGGAAAAGCACACTGCAGCAGTTTAGCCTGCAAATCACCTGCCAGATTGGGGGGGGGGGGCTGCCACGACTGAAGAAAGGGACAAACTCACACATTGCTGGCAGGGGAGGTAGGGGACAAGCGCCATCCAAGTCAACTGCCCTCTGAACACAGGACCCAACTCCAAATTCATCCCCCCACCCCCCACCCCCGTTCCCAGATAAGAGCCCTGGGTTAGTTTGCTTAGTCCATGCAGGTGGGTTTGTTTACAACCCAAATCACTAGAAAGGACTCATTATCCCCCCCACCCCCACCCCAAACACACACCCAGGACAGAGTTCCACCGATACTATAGCAAACTCCAGGAAGGCAACAATCAAGGCTGCTTTGACTCAGAGCTGGGTCTCCTCATGTCCCAACCCCCCATAGGTCTGGGTTTGGATTCCCAGATTAGGCGAGGACGGTGGCCAGAGACTGAATTTTCTACTCAGAGCTCAGCTCACCCCCACCCTCCGCCTAGCCCTTCTACTACTAGGAAAGTATCAGAGACCCCTTAAAGAACATGAAAGACAGGAAGATTTGGGGGTCTGACTCCTCCCTGACCACCGCACCCCCGCCACCTCCAGCAGGATCTCAGCCTCAGATCACTCAATAAAGCAGACCTCCCTCTGTGCAAAAGTTGGAATGGCAATGTTTGGTTTTCTGTGGCACCAGGCAAAGGGCCCCTTAGGGCTCCTCCACTTGGCCAGCAGACCCTAGTACAGAACAGGAGTTCAATACATAATTTTTGAGAGAGTCTGAGAGAAAAGTTGAGAGAAAGTGAGGATTGCTTCATTTTCTAAATATTAAGTAGAGAGGGTCAGAATAGGATGTGTTATCTCAGTGTTGCATCTCCCCCCAGGGGCCCTCCAGGAAGCGAGTTCAACAAAGTTTTATTTCACAAGAAAAACCAGTCTCCCCCTCCACCCACCTTAAGCTCAGAGACAGGGACAATCTCTGTCAGTAACAGAGAATGAGAAAGTATGTGTTGAAAATAGTTTGTCTACTGTTAGAAGACCAGGTGAGATTGTGAACCCCCAAAGTACCCAGCCAATGAGGAAACTGAGGGAAGGATTTTGCATTAGGGAATAATTTTTTCTTGTCTTAAACCGGCAGTCACCAACATGGTGGACCCAGGCTGGGCAAGCACCTAATGCTGCAGAATCAAATAAAATGTTTCACGGCCTTTCATCAAATTTCCTAAGTCCACCCACCAAGCAGAGACCCAGTAAGCAAATGAGACTGGTCTGACTCTAGAGAACCCTTTCCCCTGCCCTAATTTCACAGATCCCACCCTCTTCCTTCAGCCCCTCCTTTGCCCTAGAGATTGGGCTGCCAGGGCTTGGTCTGGGTAGCCTGTGCTCAGTTAGGGGAGCAGTGAGTCTGATCCGCACCGTCCCCCTCCCCCAGGGCTGTCTGAGCAGAGACAGACAGAATGAGTAGAATTTAACTGTCAGTACTCAGCTAAAAGGATGCTACAACTGAATTTGGAAAACAAAAGGGCAGCAATTGCTAATCCCCACCCCAGCCCAACCCACCTGGAGCTTTTGAAAAGAGAATGAGTAATTAAGGCTGAACACCGGCTTGGTTCTAGAAGGAAGTTTTAGGAAGCCTTAGGACCTGGTGTACCTACCCCATCCCACCCCACCCCCATCCAAGTGGGGCAGGTCCTAGGGCTTCAGATCAAGGCTTCCTAGAACTTCCTTCTAGAACCAAGCTGTTGTTTAGCTTTAATTACTCATTCTCATTTTTTTTTTCTTTTACTAGAGCACCACACAGCTCTGGCTTACGGTGCTATAGGGGATTGAACCTGGAGCCTTATAGCCTCAGGCATGAGAGTCTGTTTTCATGACCATTGTGCTATTTCCCACCCCACCCCCCATTCTCATTTCAAAAGAGCCAGGTGGGTAGGTAATGCTGACTCTTTAGAGGGCTGTGGCCGCGGATTTGAGTAATAGCAGTTTTGAAACCAAAGAAAGACCCAACACTGGCCGCCAGCTATAGACCAATTTCTCTCCTCTCCGTGTGTTACAAACTCCTTGAGAGGCTGCTTCTGTCACAAATTTCTCCTCTTACAGAGAAATTCCTATCACCCGCCCAAGCTGGTTTCTGCCCAGGAAGATCTACCTGCAAACAAGCCCTGGCCCTCTCAACTTACATTGAAAATGGATTCCAGAAGAATTTAAAGACGGGTGCTGTCTTTGTTGATCTCACAGCAGCCTATGACACGGTCTGGCACCGTGGTCTCCTAGTCAAGATCTCAAGATGCCTGCCTCCATGGGTGGCCAACACTATATCGTTTCTTCTCCAAAACAGAAGATTCCGGGTGCATCTGGGTGACAAGTCTAGCAGATGGAGACTTGTCTCAAGTGGCCTCCCCCAGGGCTCTGTTCTGGCTCCTACGCTATTTAATATTTACATCAATGACCTTCCAGAAACTTCTTCAAGGAAGTTCATCTACGCCGATGACATCTGCTGTGCAACTCAGGCATCCAAGTTTGACATCCTCGAGGAAACACTCACGAAAGACATGTCTCTGATATCTGATTACTGTAAAAAAATGGCGACTAATCCCTAGCACTGCAAAAACGGTATCATCTGTTTTCCATCTACACCATGCCTCGGCCTCGCGTGAGCTCAATGTGCAGCTTGGCGATACGAGAATCCGGCATGAAGCCCAGCCAGTCTATCTTGGCGTTACTCTCGATCACACTCTGTCATTTCACAAACATCTCATAAAAACTGCAGCAAAGGTGGGCGCGAGGAATAACATCATTGCAAGACTGGCCAGCTCCTCATGGGGCGCGAGCGCTTCCACACTACGATCATCATCTCTGGCATTATGCTATTCCACTGCAGAATACTGTGCCCCAGTATGGTTCCGTAGCCCCCATGTCCACTTGGTCGATTCCAAATTATATTCCTCCATGAGGATAATTTCTGGAACCATCCGTTCCACCTGGTTCCATGGCTGCCAGTTCTTAGCAACATCACCCCACCAGATATTCGTCGGGATGCGGCATCATCTAAGTTCATTTCCCACGTCTACGCTCCACCGGACCTGCCAATATACGCGGATATCTTCGCCCACCCTGTCCAATGCTTGATGTCTCGTCACCCAATCTGGTCCCCTACGCCTACACTGAACTTCTCTGTTCCAGACTCTTGGAAACAGAGTTGGCAGTCAGCTGAGGTAAAGAACAAACACCTCATCACAGACCCCTGCAAGCGTCAACCCGGCTTTGACCTAGCACGTTATGATTGGGCCCTCCTCAATCGCTATGGAACAGGCCATGGCCAGTGCGCCGCTATGTTCCATCGCTGGGGAGCCAGAGACGACCCGAACTGCCCCTGTGGCTCCAGACAGACTATGACCCACATAGTCAACGACTGCCACCTCTCCAGATTCAAAGGAGGTCTCGAAACTTTACATCAGGCTCAACCTGACGCTGTTGCCTGGCTACGGAAGAAGGGCAAACGCTAGAAGAAGAAGGGCTGTGGCCGCGGATTTGAGTAATGACTTGAAGCCCCCACTCCCACCTTCGAGGCTGCTTCATGAACGGTGAAGCACTGCTGCACGGTTCGGCCTGTAGCGGTCGCCTCTCCATGAACATGTACAGGCTACTGTTTCCTTGTACAAAGGACATGGCAAGCTCATGAAGCAGTCAGTGTTTCCGGCATTCTGAGTAACCCAGGGCAGGTGTGGAGGCTCTGTGCACACCTACACCACATACACTTTCTGCTTTGACAGTGAAAAGAAGTTAGAGCCTCCAACCCACCGTGCTCGGGGGGATTCCCAAATTCTACAACAGATGATTCCCCACTTCCCACAATGTCCCTTTGTCCTGGCCCTGGCCAACAACTTCCTAATCATGACGGCTAAGCAGGGTTGCCACACGCCATGAACTGACCAAATGTCAGTAGGGTTTTATTTCTGCTTAGAAGGGCAATGGGGGAGTCCGTTGTCAGACCTTTGAGTCACGTCTCTGCACACTTCCACAGTGTTTATCTGGTGGGGTCACAGTGCCAGGCTGCCTGCTCTCAGGCTCAGTAGAGGGGGTTGGGGTACCAGCCACGACCCCACAGTGTCCGATCTCAGAGACAGCCTGGGGTCCTGAATACCCAAAGCATGGAATTCCTTCCCATGATGATGGCACAGAGGGCACCTGTCAGCATTTTGTAAAAAGATATACTTAGTGAGGAGGGAAGAGAGAATCAGAGCATCCCTCTGGTACATCCAATGCCAGGAATCAAACTCAGGGCCTCATGCTTGCAAGTTTGGCACTCTAACCATTGTGCAACCTCCCAGGTCACTTAAAAAAATTATTTCATGACGGAGATGTAGAACAAGAGGGAGGAAGGAAGAGAGGGAGAAAGAGAAAGAGATGAAGGGCGAGCAGAGCACCCCGGCATATACGGTGCAGGGCAGAACTCACAGCCTCGAGCTTGCAAACCCGGTGCTTTACCCACCGCACTGTCTCCAGGGTCACCCATCAGTGTTTTCAATTTCTTTCTTCTTTCTCTCTCCCCCTTTTCTTCCCCCTCTCCCTGCATGCTAGGAGATCATGAAGGTATGATGTCACTGTTCTGGGTCACTTTTTATTTCAGATAGAGGGAGAGACACCACAGCTCCAGAGCTTCCTCCAGTGCCACAGTACCTCTCAGGTGGTATCAGGGCTCGAACTGGGGCTGAGCACATGGCAAGGCCTTACCCAAAGACCTAACTCTCTGATTCTACCTCTCAGCACTTTTCCTTCTTTTGATACCCGGCATGGGACACAGAGCATCATCCCTGCAGAGCATAAGCTCTACCACTGAGCTACCTCCCTGCCTGGCCCCGCCAGCATACTGGTTGGCTCTCTAACCCCTTTCTGATGCCTCCATCCTCCAGAGCTGTTTAATACAAACCCATACACAGGAGATGTACAAAGGGAGATCCTATTACATGGGCCGGGCCATCGCTGGCTTCATTATGATTTTTTTCCCTTGAAAAGAAGCTGAAAGGAGGTGGTGGTGCAGTCATGCACATTTCCTAAACTGCCATGGGCTGTCCGCACACCGTGATGGAGCCTGGGATGGAGCCGTCCAGAATCGCACACCACGCCTTCAGATGAGGACGATGAAGGCAGCTCTGTGCCCTCAGTTCCCAGGGCTCCAACCCACCCCTCCACCTCCAATCCTGACATCCAAAAATGTGGTTCCCATCTTTGTGCCTTCACAGAGGGCGACGTCTCAGCACACAGACATCTGAACACACCCTCAATTACTTCTATAGCACTGGTTCTAAGCCACGAGCCTCATGGGACACAGAAAATGTGGTTTAAGGTTTTAGATACACCGATACATCTCCAGAAAGGTCTTGTGAAACCTGCTTCATGTCCAGTGGGAACACATCTGCTTTTACATGCCCCAGGGTGGGTGGTGGGGAGCATGGTGCAATTAAAATTGATTAAAAGCTCCTGGCCAGGAGTGGTGCTAAGTGGTTTTAATAGTAACAATACTGTGTGCTTTCTGAGGGTTGCCTGGGCTAGGTCACTGGCCATGGTGGTTTCAGGGCTGGCAAGGTAGTTCACCTGGACAGTGTGTCTGCTTTGTCACTCACAGGATCCAGGTTTGAGCCTAACCTCCACCCTCCTGAAGAAAGTGTCCATGCTGTGGTCTCTCTCTTTATCTCTTCCTATCTAAAAAAGTTGACTTAAAAAAGAAAAGGAAAAAGAAAGTGGGGCACCTCTTCAGAGCCCTACTCCACTAGAGAAAGATAGAAACAGGCTGGGAGTATGGATCGACATGCCCATGTCCAGCGAAGAAGCAATTACAGAAGCCAGGTCCCCTTCAACACCCAAGAACAATTCTGATCTAAACTCCCAGTGGAGAAGTGATAGGGGGAAGATGACCAGAGGGCTCCGCACTCCAGGTCCATCAGAACAGAGAGAGAAGAGGAAAAAGGGAGGGACATTTGGATACAGGAATAGGTGTATGTGTGACATGGGAAGGAAGAGAAGATGCAACTTTAAAAAAAGGTGGGGGGATATATAGAAATATAGACAGATAGTGGTAGAAATCATAGTTAACTCATGTCTGCAATCTTACAACTGCAGTAGCTTACAGTGGTGGGGTTGGGGATTCAGAACTCTGGTGGTGGGAATGCTGTGGAGTCGTACTCGCTATCGATGGAGGGGTTAGGCAGTGGCACACTTGGTACGGTGCACACATGAAAGTACACAAGGGCCCCAGTTCAAGTCCCCAGTCTCCACCTGTGGGGTAGGGTGGGGTGGGGAGAGCTTCACAAGTGGCAAAGCAGTGCTGCAGGTGCCTCTCTCTATCTGCCCCTTTCCTCTCAATTTCTGTCTCTACCTCCCCAAAAAAGCAAATAAATATAAAATAGTTAAAAAGAAAGAAATGTGGTTTTCACACAAGAGCTCACCTAATCCTCCCAACAATCTGACAAAACTATGTCCTCTTGTAATTAACTATAGTTTTAGAGAAACTGAGGCACAGCTAGGGTTCCAGTCAGATCAGCCAGATACAAGGAGTTCGCTGTACTGGGACTGGGGACTCAAGTGTCAGCACAAGGGTGAGGTGCTTAACTGGGGGTTCCATCAGACCAGGGAGCAAAGTGCCTGGCACAGGTGGGGTGCAATCTAGGATGGTCCACCCCCAACTCGGGATTGTCTTGGGGCTCATGGTATCATGGGAAATAGATGAACACAGAGCGCACACTCTCCTGATTTCCCCTATGTGGATATTTTAATCTATGTGCCTGGCGGAGAAGTGCCTTTCCTCTCTGATACATACAGAGACATACAGCCTAAGACCACACAGTTCCTTTGTCTTTGCTCTTCAGGTAATTAAAACGGTGGCTTGTAGTTGCCTCCCTGCCTCCCCTCCACATTCCTAAGCTAATGGGCCTGAGACTATGGGTGCTGTGGGTGCTAAGGTGAAAGATGACTAGGGAGTGACACAGCTGTCTCAAGACTGATACAAGGCAGGCACTAGTTCTCCTCTTTCTTTACCAAGGCCACGGATATGGAAGATGTACAGCAATTACATGAAAGATTGCCTTTATCTGTTTCTGCCTACTTGTAATAGTGAAGCAAACCTGCCCCCTCCACCCCTTTGGGGAGGGGGACCTCAGTAAAACTGTGCTTTTTGAAAGGATCAGGGAGAACTTCCCGGAGAGATGTCGAGTCTCCTACACACCGGTGTAATAAACTCCTCTCTTTCACCAAGAACTGGCTCAAGTCTTGTGCTTTGGGGATCGTTTCTGTAACAGTGGGAAAGAATAAACCAGGGTAGTTGAAGATGGGGAGGGAGGGTCATAAATAAGGTGTCGTGTCAGGGGTGAGGGGCCTCTCTGTGTCTGTCTGGGACAATGACTCTGATGGAACCTGGACACAGAATGAGAAGACCACGATTTCACTCTCATGCACCTGGCCTCCTAGCTCCCCGGGTGTCAACTTCAGACCTGGTGCAGGAGTGACGTCCAGAAGGTTGAGTGTCCCTGCTACAGTGACTCCTGGCAGGAGAGAGCCTGGGAAGGAGAGGTGGCGCACTCAGTAGGGAGCACACCTTGTCCTGTGCATAGCAACTTCCTGTCCAGATACCGTGTAGGAGGTGTCATGACATGGGAGGAAGCTCCAGTGCTGTGGTGTCTCTCCTTCTAGGAGCAGTGGTGCTGTGCCACCATAAAGCCGCTGCTGCACAGTAAAAAAAAAAAAAAAAAAAAAATAGAGGGAGTCAGGCGGTAGCGCAGCAGGTTAAGCGCAGGTGGCACAAACCTCAAGGACCGGCATAAGGATCCTAGTTCGAGCCCCCAGCTCCCCACCTGCAGGGGAGTCGCTTCACAGGCGGTGAAGCAGGTCTGCAGGTGTCTGTCTTTCTCTCCTCCTCTCTGTCTTCCCCTCCTCTCTCCATTACTCTCTGTCCTATCCAACAACAACGACATCAATAACAACAATAATAATAGCTACAACAATAAAACAACAAGGGCAACCAAAAGGGAATACATAAATATTTTTAAAAATCGTATGTAGATACCTGAGAGGGTATGGACGTGGGGTAAGTGTGCAGGAGAGCTGGCGCAGGAAAGGAGAGCTCTGCTAAACCAACTCCATGGAGCTAGGAGCCCAGAGACCCTGTGGGGGTGTCCAGGCAGGCAAGCAGAGGCACACAGCAGAGAAGGGACTGTCACCAGGATCCCTCGGAGAGAGGCAGTGGGTGTCCTAAGGGCCACTGGAGATGAAGACAGGGAGGGTCCTGGGGGCACCCCGCTAGTGTGAAGAAGAATACCGGCCCCCCACAGCAGCAGACTCATCCTTAGTAGGCTTTCTCCTTCCCTTTTGCCAAGAAAGCGGTTATGCCACCCGCTGCCTGCCTCCTGGGGACGAGGCCAGCAAATGGCACCAGGAACAAGGGACTTGTGGCGCAGAATCATCTCTCCACCAACCTCTCTACCGCAGTCAAAGTTAGCTAGCTAGGGACTTCCCCAGTCCTCCCTCTGCCCCGGCTCAGGAGGCCCTTCCTGCACCCTTGGGACCTGTCTGCTGCCTGCCCCTCCTCCCTTGGGGCCTCAGCCACCCTCTCTGGCTCCTCTCAGCTCACAGAGGCAGCCAACCCTCCTTATGGAAACCTACACACACCACCACAGAAAAGTAAAAGCTAAATGAAAATAAATAGATGCTAAATGATACGCTGGGAGACCTTTGTCACAATGACTAGAACAGGGACAAACGTGTCACCAATGCACTCAGATGAATTGAGGGAGCCACAGATCCTAGACACAGCTGCTCTCTGAGGTGACATTACCTCTGGGCAGTGGCATGAACTGCATGCTCATAGCCTGAAGAACCAGGGGCGGCCAGTTTCTTCCAGTTGGCTGGCTCTGAGCACAACCTACCGATCCAGTTTCATAAGCTTCATAAGCACCTCCAGCCAGGTAGTCAGTTCCCTTTCCAGGAAAAATCTAGCAACATGGCAATTCTTTTTCGTTGCGTAAAATCAAAGTAACATCTAAAAGAGCCTAAATGTCAAACAAGATCCATGAACTCAATATGATGTAACAATATGCAAACATTGAAAACACAAAAGGGGGGCCGGGAGTGGTATACATGGTTGAATGCACACATTACAATGCACAAGGACCCAGGTTCAAAGAACCTGTCCCCACCTGCAGGGGGAAAGCTTCCCGAGTGGTGAAGTATTGCTGCAGGTCTCTCTCTCTTCCCCCACCCCTTCCCCACATCTCTCAGCAAAATAAATAGAAAACACAAAAGCTCTCAGAGGTTAGAAACTACATAAACCTCCAAGGACCCCAGTCCCTAAGGGCCAGGAACCTCATGATCTTGTTGGTCTGGAAGATGCAGGCTGGGTAATTGGGTCCTCCCCCCAACTCTGATGTTCTGAATACACCACTTGCAAGGATGTTACTGGCTCAGCTTGGAGCCAGAGGAACTCAATCAACCTTGACTGAGCCATGGAAATGAAACCCATTTTTAGGAATTCCTTTGGGGCTGAGTGGTGGTGCCCCCCCCCCCCATAGAGAACACGTTGCCATGAGCAAGGACCTGGTTCAAGCCCCTGGTCCCCACCCGCGGGGAAAGCTTCATGACCAGTGGGGCTGTGCTGCAGGTGTCTGTCTCTCTCTCTCTCTCCTTCTCTATCTTTCCCTTTGCTCTCAATTTCTCTGTTTCTATTTTTTTAAAAAAATGCTTCTAGGAGTGGTGGATAGGAACTAATACCCAACAATTATAACCCTGGTGGAAGTTTTTTCAAGAGTAGAATAATCCCCATAGCAGAACAGTCTTCTAAACACCTGTGGGGAGGGGTTTTGGCCATTAAGCTCATATAATACAAACCACAAAGATCCTGGTTCGAGCCCCAGCTCCCCACCTGCAGAGGAGTCGCTTTGCAAGTAGTGAAGTGAGTCTGCAGCTCTATCCTTCTCTTCCCCTCTCTGTCTTCCCCTCCTCTCTCAACTTCTCTCTGTCCTATCCAACAGCAACAGATGGAAAAGATGGCCACCAGGAGCAGTGGATTCATGGTGCAGGCACCGAGCCCCAGCGATAACACTGGAGGCAAAGAGAGAGAGAGAGAGACATGTGGGAGGGCAATGTCAAGAGACTTCGTGGTTTGTTTGTTTTTGCCACTTGGGTTATCGCTGAGGTTTAGTGCCTGCTCCTGGTGGCAGCTTTGTTTGTTTCTTACAGAGACAGACAGAAAGAAATTAAGTGAAGCCTCCCCTCTGTAGGTGGGAGACTAGGGCTTGAACCCAGGTCCTTGTGCACACAGTGCATCATTGCCCTGCGGTGACCCTTAGCTCTACTTCCCTTCCTATTCTGGTATGTAGGGCTGACGTGGAGGCTCACTGTGGAAAGAGAAGTTACAGGAGCAGGCATAGCAGTGCAAGATCATGGGGTGGGACTCTCTTCTTCAGGAGGCAGTCTCAGAAGGAAAGTCATCGGACAGATGAAGGAGAGAACATCCCGGTGTCCCAGGAGCATTTGGTGAAGGAGGGCTCTACACCTCAGGACCCCCAAGGGGCCTGCATGGAGCAGTAGCCCATGCAGTAGTGTGGGTGCAAGACGGGGGGTAGGGAGGTGGCTGACTCTCCAGAGGCTCTCCTGATCTGGCCGATGCCCTCAAGCCCACCATGCCCCATACACACTCACTCTCTCTCTCACACTGCTGAAGGAGAGAGGCAGTGGGACAGCTCCGGGGTGCTTGGTGGAGTGGCCTCCCCCGGGGGTCCTGTCCCAAAGGCTTCCCAGTCCCCATTCAGATTCACTTTTTTTTTTTTTGCCTCCAGGGTTATTGCTGAGGCTCTGTAGTGAACATGTAACCCTAATGTAGTGAATATATAAATGTAGTGAACATGAACTTGTAAACCAAATGTAACTTTAATAACCACAGTGTGATAAGACAGAAACATACGTGTACATTAGATAAGATGTCAACCCGAACCTTGCCAAAGGAGATGTAGCTCTCCTTTTGCAGAAGGAAGAAGCAAGCTAAGTACAAATAGAAGCTCAGAAAACCAGCTAAAAGCAAGCAACTTCCACTGTTACTGAATGGCATGCTGTCGGTGTGGCTAAACTTAAAGCACATGCGGCTGTATCCGCCTCAGCAACTCAGCTGCCAGAGCCCCTCGCTTATCTGGTTGCACCCGCAGAACAGAAGGACCCCTCCCAGCAACGCAGCGGGTGGTGACCTCCTTACTTATTAAGTAAGGAGGGGGCTGTCAGGTTGGCTGTGTGTTGTATGAATTGTGTGATCTTTCTATGGCATCTAAAGTAAGTAAAAATTGTTTCACCCCAACACGCTCTCTGAGTGAGTCCTTTGCTCAAATTCCTTTGCTCACGACAGGCTCGGTGCCTGCACTATGAATCCACCGCTCCTGGAGGCCATTTTTCCCCCTCTCTTATTGCCCTTGTTGTTTATCACTGTTGTTATTATTATTGCTGTCGCTGTTGTTGGATAGGACAGAGAGAAATCGAGAGAGGAGAGGAAGACAGACACCTGCAGACCTGCTTCACCGCTTGTGAAACAGCCCCCCCCCCCGCAGGTGGGGAACCAGGTACTCGAACGGGACCCTTAAGCTGGTCTTTGCTTTTGCGCCATGTGTGCTTAAACCACTGTGCTACCTCTAGGCCCCCAAATTCACTCTTCTCCATCTGAAGCAGAGGGAGGGAGGTGGGAAAGTGGGGGCCGTCTGCGGCTCGGATTCCCAGCTGAGATCCCCGGAGCCGGGGTCCGATTCACCAGGCCTCTCCCTCCACCTGGTGCGCCTCCTGGTCCCAGCGGCCAGAGCCCCAGCGCAGCTAAAGGCTTGGGGGGTGGGGTGGGGGGGAGGTTGGACGTCCCCGGGCCGGGACTGTCTCCCGAGGCCCGCCACTCCCTGCTCTCTCCCCGCCGCATCCCTACCCGGCCGGGGGTCGCCCACGGCCTCCCGCGTCGCCTCCCTGGCCCCGGCGCTCCCAGAGTGCTGGGTTCCAGTCCGGTCTGGGGCACACACCCCGGCCCCTCTCCTCCGCGGGCGGCCTCGAGGGCTCCTGGGCGGAGCCCCAGCTGGGCTCAACTTCCGAGCGCAGCTTACGACGGGATGCCGGGGACCCCCGCCAGGTGGGTGCACACCGCTGTCCCCCCCAACAGGTGGCCGGGGCGGTGGCGACAGAGCCGCCACCCTGCCCTCCCCTCTCAAGGCACCCAGCAGTGCGGGGTGCTCCCCACCCCCCGGGAGGCCTCCAGGGCCTCCCTCCCCCCCCCCCGCCTTTGCGTGTCCCCACCTACCTGGGGTCCCGGGGCGACGCGCGGGCGGACGAGCGGGGCTGAGGGCAGTGCCCGGAGCGCCGCCCCTTTGCCCGGGCGTGGTCAGAACCGCCCCGCCCCTGCCCCCCGCCCCTGCCCCGCCCCTGCCTCTCCAGACCCGGCCAGCTGGTGACCCGGCTCTGCCCCCTCCTCCCAGATTCCCGGGTGACTCTGACGCCGCTCTCACCGACAGGCGAGGAAACTGAGGCTCAGAGAGGTCAGCAGGGGCGCAGACCTGAGCGCCCCACGACCACAGGGCCAGCCTCATCCTAGGGGGTCCCCCGGCTCTTTGGCGCTGCCCAGCACGCGTCTTCAGCGCCGCTCAGCAGAGAACTCACCTCTGAAGGAGTGAATCAGAAGAAAATTCCACCTCCCTCAAGACCAGGCTGAACCCCCGTCCCCACTCATTTGCCCACGATCACTCCTGAGCCCACACTTAACAGTCATCTCTCCCCACCTGTCCATCGAGTCCCTCTCCCTCTTCAAACCAGCGTTCGGTCTCCAGGGCCCTCCTCCGTCCAGCCAGCCTGCTTGCCTTTGCTGCCAAAGTCCCTCAAGAGCTGTCTGTCCAGGTTCCAGATGCTACCATAATGCCAACCTGACTTCCCCAGGTAGATGACTCCACCATGTGTCCTGGAGCCCCGCTTCCCCAGAGCCCCGCCCCACTAGGGAAAGAGAGAGACAGGCTGAGAGTATGGATCCACCTGTCAGTGTTCAGCCGAGAAGCAATTACAGAAGCCAGACCTCCCACTTTCTGCATCCCACAATGACCCTAGGTCCATACTCCCAGAGAGATAAAGAATAAGGAAGCTATCGAAGGATGGGATACGGAGTTCTGGTGGTGGGAATTGCTTGGAATTGTACCCCTCTTATCCTATGGTCTTGTCAATATTTCCATTTTATAAATAAAAATTTTTAAAAAGCTGTCCGACTTTCGTGTGTGTGTGTAATATATATTTACATATTCACTATATATATATATATATAGATATATATATATATATAGAGAGAGAGAGAGAGAGATGCCTGCAGCACTGCTTCATGGCTTGAGAAGCTTACCCTTCCCTGCAAGGAGAGGTGGGGGAGGTTTGATTCCAGTCCTGGCCTATGGTAACATGAGCTTAACAGAAGCCCCCCTTTTTTAAGTAGTCAGAACTACTTTCTTTCTTTCTTTCTTTTTTCTTTCTTTCTTTCCTTCCTTCCTTCTTTCTTTCTCTCTCTTTTTTTAAAGATTAAAATTTTATTTTTATTATCTTTATTTATTGGATAGAGACAGCCAGAAATCAAGAGGGAAGGGGGTGATAGAGAGGGATAGAGACAGAGATACACTTGGAGCTTTGCGTCACCACTTGTAAAGCTTTCCCCCTGGGGATCAGGGGCTCTTACCCAGGTCCTTGCGCATTATAATACATGCACTTAACCAGGTGCGCCACCACCCGGCCCCCCTTTCTTTCCTTCCCTCTCTCTCTCTCTCTCTTCCTTCCTTTCTTTCTTTCTTTCTTTCTTTCTTTTTTATTGGATAGAGACAGCCAGAAATCGAGAGTGAGTGAAGGGGGAGATGAGAGAGAGACCTGCAGCTGTGCTTCACCACTTGCAAAGCTTTCCCCCTGCAGGAGGGGACTGGGGCTCAGACCCCGTCCTTGTGCATTGTAACTGTGTGCACTCAGCCTGGTGATCCACCTCTCGCCCCTTCCCTTCACTCTCTCTCTCCCTCTCATTCTCCTTTCCTCCCTCCTTCCTCTCCCCTTTTCCCTCTCTCTCAGCCCCCTCCACTCCCAGGCTCTTGTCCCTGCTGTCACCTTGCTTCCCCTAAAGCTGTCACATTTGGTCCGCAGCCTGCCCAGGCTACTACACTCATTGCTGGGTCCCTTCTCTTCCTAGTCCCCCAGCCTCATTTGTCACTGCTGTGCCCCACCTGGCACCTGTAGGTTCTTCTGTTCCTCTCCAGTGTAGTGAGGGTCCAGGCTCATCTCCTGATCCCGCTTATCTCTGGTCCCCACCCCTTTCCTACTGCCACACACACACACACACACACCCACACACCCACACACCCACACACCCACACACCCACACACACCCACACACACACACACCCACACACACACACACACACACACACCCACACCCACACACACGCGCACACACCCACACCCACACACACCCACACCCACACACCCACACCCACACACACACCCCCCCCCCACACACACACACACTTACCGCCTGTGTTGTGCTCCTGTGCCTTCCCTCTACCCTAGAATTTGAGCTGCACTGAGCGGGCTTCCCTGGTGCTTCGCGGCCATGTCTCCTCCGGACAGCAATTTATATATTTTTCAATGTCTTTATTGGGGAATTAATGTCTTACGTTCGACAGTAAATACAATAGTTTGTACATGCATAACATTCCCCAGTTTCCCATATAACAATACAACCCCCACTAGGTCCTCTAGGTTCTTGGACCTGTATTCCCCCACCCCGGATTCTTTTACTTTGGTGCAATACGCCAACTCCAGCTCAGGTTCTACTTGTGTTTGCTCTTCTGATCTTGTTTTCAACTTCTGCCTGAGAGTGAGATCATCCCATATTCATCCTTCTGTTTCTGACTTATTTCACTCAACATGATTTTTTCAAGGTCCATCCAAGATCGGCTGAAAAACAGTGAAGTCACCATTTTTTACAGCTGAGTAGTATCCCATTGTGTATATATACCACAACTTGCTCAGCCACTCATCTGTTGTTGGACACCTGGGTTGCTTCCAGGTTTTGGCTATTACAAATTGTGCTGCCAAGAACATATGTGTACACCTTTTCTGATGTATGACATTCTCACAGGAGTGAAGTGATATCTCATTGTTGTCTTGATTTGCATTTCTCTGACAATCAGAGACTTGGAGCATTTTTTCATGTGTTTCTCAGCCTTTTGGATCTCTTCTGTGGTGAATATTCTGTCCATGTCCTCTTCACATTTTTGTATGGGGTTATTTGTTTTCTTGTTGTTGAGTTTGGCAAGCTCTTTATTTATTTTGGTTATTAGCCTCTTGTCTGATGTATGGCATGTACAGAACTTCTCCCGTTCTGTGAGGGGTCTCTTTGTTTGGGTGGTGGTTTCTTTTGCTGTGCAGAAGCTATTTAATTTTATGTGGTCCTTTTTTTTTTTTTTTTTTTTAGTCTTCTGTATAATTGGGTTTGTATCATTGAAGATACCCTATAAAATTTAGATGGTAAAGTGTGCTGCCAGGACTTGGGTGGTAGTGCAGCAGGCTAAGCACACATGGTGCAAAGCACAAGGACCAGCATGAGGATCCTGGTTCCAGCCCCCCCCCTCCCCACCTGCAGGGGAGTCGCTTCACAGGTGGTGAAGCAGATCTGCAGGTGTCTATCTTTCTCTCCTCCTCTGTCTTCCCCTCCTCTCTCCATTTCTCTCTGTCCTATCCAACAATGACAACATCAAGAACAACAACAATAATAACTACAACAACAATAAAAAAAAGGGCAACAAAACTAAAATAAATATTTTTTTAAAAAAAGAATGCTGCCAATATTTTCCTCTAAGTATTTGATAGTTTCTGGCCAAACATCCAAGTCTTTGATTCCATTTGGAGTTTACTTTTGTGTTTGGTGAAATGTAGTGGTTCAGTTTAATTTTTCTGTACCTTTCAACCCAATTTTCCTAACACCATTTATTGAGGAGCTTCTCCTATCTCCGTTTAATAGTTTGGGCACCAGTGTAAAAAATTAGATGCCCATAGATTTAGGGCAGTGCTTTCCCTTTTTAAAAAAATTTTTTTATATTTATTTATTTTCCGTTTTGTTGCCCTTGTTGTTTAACATTGTTGTGGTTATTGATGTCGTTGTTGTTGGATAGGACAGAGAGAAATGGAGAGAGGAGGGGAAGACAGACGCCTGCAGGCCTGCTTCACAGCTTGTGAAGCGACTCCCCTGCAGGCGGGGAGCTGGAGGCTCAAACTGGGATCCTTACGCCGGTCCCTGCGCTTTAGAGGAGGGGAAGACAGACGCCTGCAGGCCTGCTTCACAGCTTGTGAAGCGACTCCCCTGCAGGCGGGGAGCTGGAGGCTCAAACTGGGATCCTTACGCCGGTCCCTGCGCTTTGCGCCACCTGCGCTTAACCCACTGCGCCATGGCCGACTCCCAGTGCTTTCTCTTTTTTACGGTTATTTCAACTGAGATAGAGGTGGGGATAGAGCTAGAGCTGGAAGCAAGCACACTCTTCTGGTATGTGGTGCTTGGGGTCAAACCAAGCCCTCTGACGAGCTCATTTAGCTATTTCCCCGTAGCGTGCTTCCTTTTCTCTTCTCCTCTCTCTCTCTCTTTCCTTCTGTCTTTTCTTTCTTCACTTCTTCCTTTCTTCGTTTCTTTCTCTCTTCCAGGGCTTTCCTGCTATTTAATGCCTGCTCAATTCCTCCACTCCCTGTAGACCCTGTTGTATTTTTTCCCCCAGATAGAAGATGAGAAACAGAGGGGGAGAGAGAGAGAGAGAGAGAGAGAGAGCACAGGTTGTGCATGGTGCTCCTTGTGATTCTGGAGGCTCACACTTGTGTCCTTACACTATGTAAAATGAACACTCTGTCAGGTAAGCCATCTTCTGACCTCCTGGGTATTCCTTCCTTCCTTCCTTCCTTCCTTCCTTCCTTCCTTCCTTCCTTCTTCCCTCCCTTCCTTCCTCCCTTCCTTCCTTCCATCCTTCCATTCTTCCTTCTTCCCTCCCTTCCTTCCTCCCTTCTTTCCTCCCTTCCTTCCTTCCTTCCCTCCTTCCTTCTTTCCTCCCTTCCTCTTTCCTTCTTTCTTTCTTTTTCACCTGAGTGGGGAGACTGGAGTTCAGTGGGTATCCCTCACACATGAAGGCAGGAGCAAACACATAGCAGAAAGACCCACATGGGGCCCTGGACATCACCAGAGCCTCTGTGTTCTCCAGGCCTGAGCTCAGTGGCCCTGGGCTTTCCCATTCTGATTTGACTTAACCAGATGGACTGCATTCTTTCTCCCTGGTGCTCAGAAGACCTCTGATTGACAGACTATTACCACAGACACTTCCTGCTCTACCCAGAAGCAAGCCTGAATATCTCCCGGCCTCAGAGCACAAGAAGCAAGATAAAGCCAGTCCTTCTGCCTGGTGTTTTCCAATTCTGTCCTTCTATTGTCCAGATTCCTTCAGTCACCTCCACTCACTGCTTCTGATCCTTCCTTCCTACATACCTCTTTATAAAGGGCTATTTAATTTATTACACATGAAAGAGGGAAAGAGAGTTTCACATGTGACACATGGCGAGAGAAGCCAGAGTGCCCTCACTATGGGACATGTGGTGCAAGGAATAGAACCAAGAACCCCAAGCATGCAAGTTTCACGCTCTAATGTTAGGAAGCCACTGACCGCAAACCAATACAGACACAGAGTAATGATGTTCAAAAAGATTTATTCACATAAGCACGTAGAATAGCCATTGTAACAACTTATACATGTAAAGACACAGGAACTAACACACACACACACACACACACACACACACATACACAGACAGAGAGACCTTAGGAGAGCAGAGCTGAGGGGTCCCCTCCCCCAAGACCCAAGCCAGAGTGCTAAAAGTGGACTTATTGCTTGGGTGAGACAGAGAGAGAGACAGAGAGAGAGAGAGAGAGAGAGAGAGAGAGATATGCTGGAAGCTCGTCTCCTTTTGAAGGGTCCAAGGGAGGGGGTGGTATTACACCTTTAGCAATATCTTGAGCAAAGCAAAGGGCACAAATTACACATTACATCTTTATCTAAACAGTGCATTCTAACCTTTATCTATGACATTAGTCTTTTATGTCAGCAGAGCAGGTATACATAAGCAAAATGAGCTGGTAAGCTTTAGTGGGTATTTCAAAAATTCAAACTGTCACATTAACACTTATTTTGCAACATCATTCTTGTAAGTTCAAATGAATCATCTGTGGCTGCCCAGATGACTCGGGTGTTCCTGGGGGAGAGGTCAGCTTGCTTCTCAACTTTTCCTGTCTTTCATTTGTAAAGCAAGTCTCTAAGATGGAGGTACTCTCACAATGGGGAGCTCTTGCTCTCACTACCACTAGAGCTATTTCCCGGGCTGCTACCCCCCACTAAGTTGGGGGGAGGGGTAGTCAATGTCACACTGACCAGCCCATGATCACTTTCTTTTTTTTTTTTTTAATTTCTTTATTGGGGAATTAATGTTTTACATTCAACAGTAAATACAATAGTTTGTACATGCATAACATTCCCCAGTTTCCCATTTAACAATACAACCCCCACTAGGTCCTCTGTCATCCTTCTTGGACCTGTACTCTCCCCACCCACCCACCCCAGAGTCTTTCACCGTTTTCAGCCGATCTTGGATGGACCTTGAAAAAAATCATGTTGAGTGAAATAAGTCAGAAACAGAAGGATGAATATGGGATGATCTCACTCTCAGGCAGAAGTTGAAAAACAAGAGCAGAAAAGAAAACAGAAGTGGAACCAGAAATGGAATTGGCATATATCGCCCCATGATCACTTTCTATCAAAAGCAGGATCTATGGGCAGGAGTAGATAGCATAATGGTTATGCAGAGACTCTCTGCCTGAGGCTCTGAAGTCCCAGGTTCAATCCCTCGAAACACCAAAAAGCCAGAGCTGATTAGTGCTCTGGTTAAAAAAAAAAAAGAAAAGAAAAGAGAAAAAAGGAAAAGCAAAGCAAAGCAAAGCAAAGCAAAGCAAAGCAGGATCTATAACAACAGGGCAGTTTAACTCTGTCAACAAAAAAATCACAGGCTGAGGTCTGGCACCAGTCTGGCAGTTTGCCAGTTGAAGCACCACCCTTTGTCTGAGTTTTATCAACAAAAAGATAGTTGGAGGATAATGTCACCGGAACCTCACCAATTTACACTGTGAATCTCCATTGCTACTGCCCCCCTCGGTGGCTGGAACAGCAACAGGAAAACCCTATACTGACACAGAGACTTAGGAGAAAATCTGCACTCCTGATGGTCCAGAAGTGTGGCTACATAATAGGAGCCTTTCACATCATTCTCCTGATAAATTAGGGAAAAGGGTGAATAATTCCCTTAGAAATCAGGATTTATTCAGAAACACAGTGTCACAGAGCCCTGCTTGGCTGGTTCTGGCTGGGGGTGGAGCTGGAATTGGGCCCAGGACTCTGTACCCTCAGGGCATGGGAGTCTCTTTGTATAACCACTGTGCTATCTATCCCCTACCCTGTTTAATCTCTTAGTCTTGAGTGAGTGACTAAGCTAAAAATTTTACTCATAGTTAAAAAGCCTTCAGGTTCCCATAGCCTGCAGGGAATATAAATAACATAAGGTTTAGCAGTCATGATATTTATTTATTTATTTATTCCCTTTTGTTGCCTTTGTTGTTTTATTGTTGTTTTTATTGTTGTTATTGATGTCATCATTGCTGGATGGGACAGAAATGGAGAGAGGAAGGGAAGACAGAGAGGGGGAGAGAAAGATAGACACCTGCAGACCTGCTTCACCGCCTGTGAAGTGACCCCCCTGCAGGTGGGGAGTTGGGGGCTCGAACTGGGATCCTTATGCCAGTTAAGCACACTTTGTGCCATGTATGCTTAACCTGCTGCTGCCCAACTCCCTTAACAGCCATTGTGCTTCACCTCAGGAATTGAGATAACATTGAAACAACTGTTAATTTTTTTAAGTACCTTACTTAGACACAAGTCAATCCAGTCAAGTGTGATTAGTGGATTTAAAAGTAGGGAGAGAGGGACCTCATAAAACACCAAATATAATGGTTAAAACCAGAAGAAACATTGGAGAAATGAACCAGAACAGTGGTCTGGGAGGTGGCACAGTGAAATGAACCAGGACAAAAGCTCAGGTAAAGTCCCCACAAAAGCAGAAGCACATAAGAATGAGGATAACATCCAAAAACTAATTGATGCAATAGTCACAGGAGTGAGGAAAGATATATATATATATATATATAAAGTAATATCATCAGAAATGGGGAAATAATAAATGAGACTCTGAAAGAAAACACTAATTATCTCAAGGTACTTAGAGAACTGAAAGCTGAAATATCTGAGCTAAGAGTACAACTAGTTGAGCAAACTAATACAGTATCTGAACAGGGGAACAAGATAGTTGAGTTAAATAAAACAGCAGAGGGAAGAGAGAGCAGAATAACTGAGGCAGAAAGCAGAATTAGCAAGATTGAGGATGAATTAGAGAAAACTAAGAAAGAAGTAAAAGGACTAAAAAAGAGATTGAGAGATACTGAAAACAACAAGAGACACATGGGATGACTACAAAAGAAGCAATATACTCATTTTTGGCTTACCAGAAGAAAAGAGTAAGGGAAAGAAAGCATTCTATAGGACATGACAGCTGACTGCTCCCTTACTCTAAACAACATGAGGGACATAAAGATTCAAGAATCCCAGAGTCCTAGGCAGAATTAACCCAGTCTAAAGACACCAGGACACATCATATTTAGAATGAAAAGGAATGAGGATAAAGAAAGGATCCTGAAAGTTGCAAGAGGAAAAAAAAAAAGTCACTTACAGAGGAAAACCCATAAGATTAGAAGCAGATTTCTCCACACAAACTCTTAAGGCCAGAAGAGAATGGCTACATACTGTGTGCTCAATGAGAAAGTTTTTCAACCAAGACTATTATATACTAGTAGACTGTCATTCAGACTAGATAGAGGCATAAAAGCCTTCTCAGACAAGAAACAGCTCAAGGAATCAACTATCACCAAGCCTGCACCGCAAGAAGTTCTGAAAAGGTCTCCTATAAGCAATCATAGCATTACCATAAAAATGTCATATATCAGAACACTCTAAAAGTTTAGAATAATGGCATTAAAATATCTTTAATTTTTTTTTTTTTTTAACCAGAGCACTGCTCAGCTCTGGCTTATGGTGGTGCGGGGGATTGAACCCGGGACTTTAGAGCCTCAGGTATGAGAGTCTCTTTGCATAACCATTATGCTATCTACCCTCTGCCCTAAATTTTTTTTTATTATCCTTATTTTTATTGAATAGAGACAGCCAGAAATTGAGAGGAATATGATAGAGAGAGAGACCTACAGTCCTGCTTCACCACTCATGAAGCTTTCCTTCTGCAGGTGGGGACTGGGAGCTCAAACCAGGTCCTTGCACACTGTAACATGTATGCTCAACCAGGTGCACCACCAACTGGCCCTGCATTAAAATTTCTTAAATCTATAATATCAGTAAATGTCAATGGCCTGAATTCACCCATTAAAAGGCACAAAATAGGAAGATGGATCAGAAAAAACACAACTCAACCATATGTTGTCTACAAGAATCCCACCTAACTTAACAAGACAAACACAGACTTAAAGTGAAAAGATAGAAAACTATCATACAGGCTAACGGACCACAAAAAAGGGCAGGAACAGCTATCCTCAGTTCTGATGTGATAGACTTTAAAATAAATAAAATAAAAGGCAGTAGACAGCATAATGGTTATGCAAAGAGATTCTCATGCCCGAGGCTTCCAAGTCCCAGGTTCAATCCCCTGCACCACCATAAGCCAGAGCTGAGCAGTTCTCTGATTAAAAAAATAATAATAAATTAAATTAAGTTTAAAAAACATAGGGATGGACATTGCTTAATGCTCAGAGGATCAGTCAATCAAGAGTTCTTAATGATTATTAACATCTATGCACCCAAATGAGAGGCCATCTAAATACATCAAACATCTACTGAAAGAGCTATAGCAATATATTAACAGCAACACAGTAATAGTAGAGGATTTCAACACCCCACTCTCCCAGCTTGACAGATCATCTAGGCAGAAAATTAATAAACAGGGAACTAAGTAAAGAGATAGATAAACTAGAACTATTGGACATTTTCAGAGTCATTCACCCCAAGAAACTGGAATACACATTCTATTCAAGTTCACATTCACATTCTATTCACATGGTCATTCTCAAGGATAGAACATATGTTAGGCCACAAAGACAGTGCCAACAAATTCAAGAGCATTGAAATCATAACAAGCATCTTCTCAGACCACAGTGGAATTAAATTAAAACAAATAAAAAAAATTAAAAACAAATAAAAAATTAGTAGAAGTCCCAAAATGTGGAAGCTCAACAGTACATTACTTCACAACTACTGGGTCAAAGAGGAAATTAAGGAAGAAATCAAAATGTTTGGAGAATTCAATAAAATGAAGACACGGGTGGGGGTAGATAGCATAGTAGTTATGCAAAGAGACTCTCATGCATGAGGCTCTGACGTCCCATGTTCTATCCCCCACACCACCATAAGCCAGAGCTGATCAGTGCTCTGGTGAAAAAGAAAAAAAAAAAAAGAAGACACAAGCTATCAAAATATTTGGGACATAGCTAAGGCAGTACTGAGAGGGAAGTTCACAGCCATACAAGGACATATTAGGACACAAGAAAAAGCTCAAATAAACAACCTGACTACATACCTTAAAGACTTAAAGTAGAGGAACGGGGGTTGGTTGTATTGTTACGTGGAAAACTGAGAACTATTATACATGTACAAACTATTGTATTTACTGTTGAATGTAAAACATTAACCCCCTCAATAAAGGGGAAAAATAAATTAAAAATAAAAAAGAAGAAGAGTAACAAAGGAACCCTAAAGCAACCAGAAGGACTGAAAAACTAAAATTAGGGTGGTCCAGGAGGTGGCAAAGTAGATAAGGCATTGGACTCTCAAGCATGAGGTCCTGAGTTCAATTCCCCACAGCGCATGTACCAGAATGATATCTGGTTCTTTCTCCTATCTTTCTAATAAATAAACAAATTTTTTTTTAAAAAGGAAATTTCCAAATTAAAAAAAAAAACACTAAAATTAGGGCAGAAATAAATGACATTGAAAATAAGAGAACATCCAGAAAATCAACAAAGCTAAATGTTGGTTCTTTGAAAGAGAAAACAAAACTGACAAACCCTTAGCTAGACTCACAAAACAAAAAGAAAGAAGACTCAAATAAATAAGACTGTAAATGAAAGAGGAGCTATCACAACAGACACCACAGAAATCCAACATGTCATTCAAGGCTTCTATGAACAAATATATTTCACCAAGCTCGAGAACTTGGAAGAAATGGACGAGCTCTTAGATACCTACAAACTTCCAAAATTAAACAAAAAGGAACTAAAAAAAATATGAACAGGCCAATCACAAGAATAAAAGTCCTGGACCATCTGGTTTTACAAATGAATTCTACAAAACCTTCAAGGAAGAGTTAATATCACTACTTTTAAAACTCTTTTAAAAGATTGAAGACATAGGAATTCTACCTTCCAGCTTCTATGAAGCCAACATCACCCTGATACTGAAAGTAGACAGGAATACAACAAAAAAAGAAAACTACAGACCAATATCTCTGATGAACATAGATGCTAAAATATTGAACAAAATTCTAGCCAACCGGATACAGCAGTATATTAAAAAGATTGTTCATCAGGGGTCGGGTGGTGGCGCAGTGGGTTAAGTGCATGTGGCGCAAAGCGCACGGACTGGCAAGCCCCCGGCTCCCCACCTGCATGGGAGTCGCTTCACAGGCAGCGAAGCAGGTCTGCAGGTGTCTATCTTTCTCTCCCCCTCTCTATCTTCCCCTCCTCTCTCCATTTCTCTCTGTCCTATCCAACAACGAACAACATCAACATGGCAATAATAATAATAACCACAACGAGGCTACAACAAGGGCAACAAAAAAAAAGGGGGAAAAAAATAAAGATTGTTCATCATGACCAAGTGGGGTTTATCCCAGAGATGTTAGGTTTGATATATGTAAATCAATCAATGTGATCCACCACATCAATAAAAGTAAGACCAAAACCACATGATTACATCAATAGATGCAGAGAAAGTCTTTGACAAATGCAACATACCTTTATGATAAAAAACACCACAAAAAATGGGAATAAGTGGAAAATTCCTCAAGATAGTGGAGTCCATACATAGCAAACCTATAGCCAACATCATAATCAATGGTGAAAAACTGGAAGCATTCTCCCTCAGATCAGGTACTAGACAGGGCTGCCCACTATCACCATTACTATTCAACATCGTGTTGGAAGTTCTTTCCATAGGAATCAGGCAGGAGCAAGAAATTAAAGGGATACAGATTGGAAGAGAAGAAGCCAAACTCTCCCTATTTGCAAATGATATGATAGTATACATGGGAAAACCTAAGGAATCCAGCAGGAAGCTTTTGAAAGTTATCAGGCAATTCAGTATGATGTTAAGCTACAAAATCAACATACAAAATTCGCTGGCATTCCTCTATGCAAACACTAAGGTAGCAGAAGAAAAAATTCCAGAAATCAATTCATTTTACTATAGCAATAAAAACAATAAAATATCTAGGAATAAATCTAACCAAAGAAGTGAAAGACTTATATATTGAAAATTATGAGTCACTATTCAAGGAAATAGAAAAAGAAACAAAGAAGTGGAAAGATATTCCATGTTCGTGGGTTGGAAGAATTAACATCATTAAGATGAATATACTACCTAGAGCCATATAATTTTAATGCAATTTAATGCAATCTCCATCAAGACCCCACCCAATTTTTTTTTTCCAGAAAATAGAACAAAAGCTACAAATGTTTATCTGGAACCAGAAAATATCTAGAATTGTCAAAACAATCTTGAGAAGAAAGAACAGAACTGGAGGCATCACACTGTCAGACCTCAAATCATATTATAGTTTGTAATATATAATATTATATCTATCATGTTTTTTGTCCATTCTTATTCATTTCTATAAGGCTGCATTCACTTTATTATTTTTATTGTAATTTTTTATTTTTTAGTTGGGTTGTTGTAATCAAAACTGCTTGGTACTGAAACATAAATAGACACTGACCATATATATACGATGGAATACTTCTCAGCTATTAAAAGTGGTGAATTTGGGATCCATGATTGCTCAACAAATTGTTTGGCTTCGTATGTTAACTCTCTTTTCAATCACCAGGTTCCAGATGCCACCAGGATGCTGGCCAGGCTTCCCTGGATTGAAGACCCCACCAATGTGTCCTGGAGCTCAGCTTCCCCAGAGACACACATTACTAGGGAAAGAGAGAGGCAGACTGGGAGTATGGACTGAACAGTCAACGCCCATGTTCAGCGGGGAAGCAATTACAGAAGCCAGACCTTCTACCTTCTGCAACCCTCAACGACCCTGGGTCCATGCTCCCAGAGGGCTAGAGAATGGGAAAGCTATCAGGGGAGGGGGTGGGTTATGGAGATTGGGTGGTGGGAATTGTGTGGAGTTGTACCCCTCCTACCTTATGTTTTTGTTCATTAATCCTTTCTTAAATAAAAAATTAAAAAAAAAGAAATAAAACTATAATTAGTGATCTAGCAAAAAAAAAAAAAGTGGTGAATTTACCTTCTTCACCTCATCTTGGATGAAGCTTGAAGGAGTAATGTTAAGTGAGATAAGCCAGAGAGAGAAGGAAGAATATGATAAAATCTTACTCACTGACAGAAGTTGAAAAACAAGAACAGAAGAGAAACACAAACTAGAACTTGGACAGGAGTTGGTGTATTTCACCAAAGTAAAAGACTCAGGGGTTGTGGGGGAGGATGCAGGCCCTGGAACATGATGGCAGAGGAGGACTTAATGGGGGCTGAATTATTATGTGGAAAACTGGGAAATGTTATGCATGTCCAAACTATTGTATTTTAATGTCTACTGTAAACCATTAATCCCCCAATAAAGAATTTTTTAAAAAAATAGAAAGTGAATACAGCCTTATAGGAATGAATAAAAATGGACAAAAAGATGATATAGTTGACCCATATCGAGGGATGAGGACACAGAACTCTGGTGGTGGTAATGGTGTGGAATTATATCCCTGTTATCTTATAGTTCTGTAAATCCCTATTAAGTCACTAATATTCTTTTAAAGGCAAGGTGAATTTCAGAGAATTTGACACATGATCTTATCAGTTGACTCTGTTTTTAGGAATACTACTTGAAAGATGCAGGTGAATTCCATCTGATATTTGACCTTGAACAAGCAGCCTTCTATTGGTAGAGGAAAGCTGTACATAGAAAATACTGGGAGTTGGCGGTACTCAGCAGCTTAAGGGCACATGGCACAAAACGCAATCTTTACTGGAGGAAGGATACCGGTTAGAGCCCTCGGCTCCCCAACTGTAAGCGGTCGCTTCATGAGCTGTGAAGCAGGTCTGCAGGTGTTTATCTTTCCCTCTCACTCTCTGTCTTCCCCTCCTCTCTCCATTTCTGCAGCAGACCACTACAGCGGATGAGCAGCAGGAGAGTCAGGGGTCTCGGAAGGTGACCTCCCCGGTGGGTCAGGAGCCGGCGCAAGGGAGAACAGAAAACACCACACTCATATGGAGGGTGAATCTGGAATCATTTAATAGTGAAACTGCATTAGCTTTTATACTTTTTCAGGTTACATTCAGGTTACATAAACATCTAGCTCATAAGGAAGTAGCAATAAGCATCATAGTCTTGTGGCTTTGGCTGGCTACATGTTATTCCCCTTTTTACTGTAAAGAATGGTACAATACTTAATATCGCCCTGTTCTCAGGGGAGGTCATACTTGAATTGTTTTTGACTTTTGCTGAGGGCTCTTTCTATCATTAATCTTCCATGGGGGTATACAGATCTTTGCCTAGTCGTGGGCCACTGCTCATCTAGATCTGGTAAAGTTTAACTATTCATCTTTCTTTGTTTCAATACGTCAACTTGCACCAGGGAGGCCTTAATCTCTGCATTCTTTCTTTGAGGGGCAGGTCATAACATGACTTCTTTTGTCCGTCTATGTTGACCCACCTTCCCCACTTTCATAATGTAACTTTCATATATGCCCCTGTGTAAGCGAGAGGAGGTGCTTCTGACTCTCCATTCCCACCAGGCACTGCCAAAGCACTATTAATTAATTGTGACAGTATAATTATTTGTAACAATAACGGGGGGGAGGGGGGAGAATGCGTTGTCCCATTCTCGTCCTTCCTGCCCAGCTTCCTTGAAGTCTGAATGCAAGTCCAGAGGAGATGACCTTGTCAGAATCCCTGGCGTTCTTGATGGGGTGCCGCACATTTCTCTCTGTCCTATCCAACAACAACAATAATTATAATAACTACAACAACTATTAAACAACAAGGGCAACAGAAGAGAAAAACATAGCCTCCAGAAGCAGTGGTGCAGGCAGCGAGCCTCAGCAATAACTTTGGAAGCAAAAAAAACAAAAAACAAAAAACATTAGCAATTGAAAGTTTACCTGGTTTTCCTGCTGGCAGATTTGAAGCACACTACTACTACTATTACTATTATTATTTGCCTCCAGGGTTATTGCTGGGGCTCGGTTGAATCCACTGCTCCTGAAGGCTATTTTTTTCCCCTTTTGTTGCCCTGGTTGTTTTATCGGTTTTGTGGTTATTATTGTTGTTGCTGTTGTAGGAGAGGAGGAGAGAAAGACACCTACAGACCTGCTTCACAGACCTGCTCATGAAGTAACCCTCCTCTCCGCTGCCCCCCCCGTGGGTGGGGTGTGGAGGATGTGGGGGGGACTCGAACCAGGATCCTTACTCAGGTCCTTTCACTTTGTGCCATGTGCGCTTAACCCGCTGCGCTTCCTCCCGACCCCAAAGAATGCTATTATTATCTAAGCTGATTCCATTATACTTTAGATATTTACTAAATTGTTTCATTTTTTTCCCCAAAATGAAAGTCCTTACTTAAAAGGAATATAAAGTTTTGCAACATCTTTCCCTTTATTGGATCTCAAGGTTGTTTCAGATATTAAATACCACTGTGCTAACTTGCCATAAAATTCAGTGACATTAACATTCAAGTTTGTATCTATTATTTCTCATAAATGCAAATTTTCAAGAAAAGAGAAAAAAGCAAACCTATGTATCTATGTTTTCTGCCTTCCTGATTACTTTAATGTCAGAGTTCAGTGTTCAGGTCATTAAAATCACACCATAGCTCCCTCTGTAATCTATAGCAGTGATTTCAACATACAAGAACATGTTGTTCTCATAGAAAATCTTTTTTATTTTTTATTTTTTTAAGAGTTTAAAATATTTATTTATTTATTTCCTTTGTTGCCCTTGTTGTTTTCATTGTTGTTGTAGTTATTATTGTTGTTGATGTCGTCGTTGTTGGATAGGACAGAGAAAAATGGAGAGGGAAGGGGAAGACAGAGAGGGGGAGAGAAAGATAGACACTTGCAGACCTGCTTCACCGCCTGTGAAGTGACTCCCCTGCAGGAGAAAATCTTTTTTAAATATGTTAAATAAATTCCCCTGATATAAGATGGCTAACAGCTAAGCAAACATTTACTTAAATAACTATCATGACATTTTAATACAAAAATAAATCACATTATAATTAACCCAAGAGCAGTTTCTGTATTTGTCTGAAAGGAAGATGGTTTCTTACTCAAATAACTTTACTCAAAAGCCCAGTGGATTGATGTTTGTAGGAGGGGTAGTTCTTATGCCTCAGGGAATCTGATGAATTTAAAGAGATATCAATCAGGAAAATAATAATAGAACACCAGGTTCAGTTCCTGTTAGATGTTTGTCTTAAGGTTGAATTCCTGCTGTATGGAATTTTTCCATGCTAGAAGCCTGACGCCCCCCCCCCCCCCCAGGCCAAAGACTCAGTAATTTCATATCTTTCACTATGGATGTGCATAAAGATCATCCTTGTTGGAACAAGGGTCAAAAAGCAGTAGGGAAGAAAAAGGAAAGAAGGCAGGCAAACCCTACACTTTGCTAAGCACTCACTTGTTAGGCAAGGAGCCTGCCTTCCCAAGCAAGGACAGTTAAAAGTCAGGAAGCTCAGCTGGGCCCTCCTGAAGGACTATGGGGGCATAGAAGGGGGACTGAGCACAAAGAAATGCTATTTTAAGCGTGGACTATTTAAAGGTCTACAAAAGATGTCAGGTAGAGGCTTTGAATCTCTACTTTAAAAATAATTTTTTTTATTTTGGATGGAGACAAAGAAGAGTTGAGAAGGAAGAGGAGGTAGAGAGGTAAAGAGGAAAGGAGGAAGGGAGGGAAAGAGAGAAAGAGAGACATAACACTGCTTTACCATAAATGAAGCTTTCTAGTGTCCTTCAGCTCTGGCTTATGGTGTCGTGGGGGTTTGAACCTGGGACTTTGGAGCTTCAGGCATGACAGTCTCTTTGATGCTGGGCTAGTGTGGAGGTGTCTCTTCTTGGGTGCGTATTCTCTGGGTTGGAGAGAACACAACCGGAGCCAGCCTGGGTTGCTACTCACTCAGCGACACAAGAGAGATGACCCAGGAACAGAGCTGGTGATGGTGAGGGGATTCAATTCTTTATTGATCAGAGAGCCAAGACTTTTAAGAGTCGGACCCAGAAGTGGCAAGTCGGAAATGGAAATGGCTTGACATGTTTTGGAAAGGGGCGGAGAAAGGCAAAAAGGGTTGGGAAAGGTAGGAATTTCCTTATCAACTGTTGCAAGGGTTTTAACTGGTAGGATTAATAATACCCTGTAGGCAGGGAGGGTCTTGAGGGTAGAAAGAAGATAGATCAAAGGAATGGAATGGGTGGGGATCTTTCAGGCAAACCTGTGATTATGTAGATAATAAGGGAACAGGCCATAGTATCAGGAATGCACGGTTCTTTGTGAGGCAGGGAGTCTGATAAGATGAATCAAACCTTGGGGGGGGGTCTTGTGTTGCTTCTCACTCTACCTCTCAGTGGAGAGAGAGACTGACAGGATGGACTTGCCCCTCAGGTCAAACCCTGTCAAGCTCAACCACATCCTCACAATTTCCTGACATTTTTGCATAACCATTATGCTATCTACCCCCAAAATATTCTTTAATGTGATCACTTTGAACAATCTTGAGTGGGCTTGTGGGTATCCTCTAAGGGAAAAGTAAACAACAAAAATAAATCTTTCTCATTCCATGTTTATAAAGAATGTTTCTCTTGTTTCTAAAATCTTTATTTCTTTACTTTTACCTTTTACAAATGGACCTTTATCCTGCTGGTTTTAAGCCATCCCATCATCCGGGGCCCTAGGCAGGGAATACTGGGATTCCCATATAGACACGATAGGCCTAGACCTCTAACAGGTTCCTCTCTTCACTGTTATAGTTCATCTCCATCAGGTACAAAATAGTGAAGCCTCTTGTGAAGCCTGGGCCTCTACCAGACCTTGCCCTCAATATGGAACAATGGTAGGGATTGCACCATTCTCCAAAGGGAGGCTGGGCCAACATATTCTGCCACTCAAGAAAGACTGCTCCTGTAAATGTTCCTAGCTATAACCATAGGATGCAAGCTCAGACCCACAGGCATGCAGGGGCTACACAGGCTCCTATGCTGAATATGGGCCTCAGATCAGACTGATGGGGTTCATAGTTAATGGTATTTATATATGCTTCCCATATTTGGGAACTACTCTCTGCCCTGATCCAGTATTTATTTATTTATTTATTTATTTATTTATTTATTTATTTATTTATTTATTTTTTACCAGAGCACTGCTCAACTCTGGCTTATGGTGGTATGGTGGATTGAACCTGGGACTTTGGCCTGATCCAGTTTTCAGTCCTATTTCCAACTCTGACACCATCTCCTCAGACAATACCTTTAGTCTACCTGCATGTTAGCTGTGGGGCTCAGCCAAAAATGAGTAAAGTTATGGGCTCCTTGGAATATACCTAAAATAGACTGCCTAGCTTTTTCCAAAATGGAGACCCCCAAATCTCACCTGCTCTATTCTTACCTTTAGGTTCCTGATTATTGTTTTTAAAGTGTTTTTTAAAAAATATTATTACCTTTATTTATTTATTGAATAGAGACAGCCTGAAATCAAGAGGGAAGGGGGTGACAGAGAGACAGAGACAGAGAGACACCTGCAGCCCTGCTTCACCACTCTCGAAGCTTTCCCCCTGCTGGTGGGAACCGGAGGCTTGGACCCTGGTTCTTGCACATTCCAACATGTGCGCTCAACCAGGTGTGCCACCACCTGGCCCCTAAACAACTAAACCGGATTACTAAACAATTTGTTCTGCTTTATATCTTAATACATTTCGGTTACCAAGTTGCTGACACTACCATGATGCCCACCTGACTTCCCTGGGCAGATGACCTCACCAATGTGTCCTAGAGCCCCAACTTTCCAGAGCCCTGCCCCACTAGGGAAAGACAGAAATAGGGTGGGGGGTATGAATTGACCCACCAATGCTCATGTCCAGTGGAGAAGCAATTGCAGAAGCCAGATCTTCCACCTTCTGCACCCCATAATGACCCTGGGTCCATACTCCCAGAGGGATAAAGAGTAGGAAACTTCCAATGGAGGAGGTGGGATACAGAACTCTAGTAGAATTGTACCGTGTAGAATTGTACCTCTCTTATCCTACAGTCTTGTCAATCATTATAAAATCAATTAAAAAACTCACAGGCTGAAAGAACTTACTGTAAATTTATGACCCTAGAATTACTTCCGGCTGCATTTCTGGAAAGTAGCTCCATAGCTCAGACCAAGACCAGTGCACAGACTGAGTTCTTTTTTTAAAATTTTTTTATTATCTTTATTTATTGATTGGACAGAGACAGTCAGAAATCGAGAGGGAAGGGAGGGATAGATAGGGTGAGAGACAGAGAGGCACCTGCAGCACTGCTTCACCACTTGTGAAGCTTTCCCCCTGCAAGTGAGGACTGGAGGCTAGGACCCAGGTCCTTGCACATTGTAACATGGGCGCTCAACCAGGTGCACCACTACCCAACCCCAACAGACTGAGTTCTAGGAGCTTCACTTCCTTCTAAAGGAAACTAGGCTTCCCAGGAACATAAAAACAGTATTTGGGGTGCACCTGATTGAGTTCACACATGCCCAGGCACAAAAATCTGGGTTCAGACTCCCATTTCCCACCGGCAGGGAGGGAAGCTTCATGAGTGGTGAAGCAGGTCTTCAGGTCTCTCTTTCTCTCTCTCTCTCCCTCACCCCATCTCCCTTTCTCTTCTAAGTTTCTTTCTGTCTTATCAAATAAATAAGTAAATAAACAATATTACATTTTTTCAAGGGTTCCACAGTGTCGGCTAGAGAGGTCCTTCACAGGGTAGGATGTGCGCCTGGTTGTTTCTGAAACCAGCCTAGGGTTCAGTCCTGGCATCACATGGATGTGTCATAGCAGCAGGGAATCTCTTCTCTCTCTCTCTCCCTCTCCTTGTGTGACTGCCTGGGAACAGTGAAATTAGGCAGTGGTGCACCTGGTTAAGCACACAAATTGTGCAGGTGCCTCTGCTCCCTCACCTGCAGTGGGAAAGCTTCACGATGGTGGACCAGGGCTGCAGGTGTCTCTCTCTCTCTCTCTTTCTGTCTTCCCCTCCCCTCTCAATTTGTCTCTCCCTAATAAATAAAACATTAAAAAATGAATGAGCAAAAAAAAAATAAAGAAATATTGAAATATTGGGGGTTGTGGAGGTGCAGAGAAGAAGCAATGGCACGAGAGAGAGACAGACAAAGGACCACAGGTTTGTGTCTTTCCCCACATGGGTCAAGCAACAAGTTTATATTAATTGAAATAGTTAAGTTGAATAGATTCTCTTGGGGAAATACCATGGCTCTATGGAAATTCAAGAGAAAACAAATTTAATGTAAGGCATCGAAAAGATGTGTAAATAAGAAGGGAGGTTGCCATTGGCCATGACAGAATTATTTTTTTTCCTCTCCAGGGTTATCTCTGGGGCTCAGTGCCTGCACTACAGAGCCACTGCTTCTGTGGCCACTTTTTTGATTTTTTTTTTTTTTGATAGGACAGAGAGAAATTAAGAGGGGAGGGGAAGATAGAGAGGGAGAGAGAAAGATAAGACACCTATAGACTTGCTTCACCACTTGTGAAGTGACACCCACCCCCTGCAGGTGGGGAGCCGGGAGTTCAAACTGGGATCCTGGAGCCTGTCCTTGCACTTGATGCTATGTGCCCTTAACCTGGTGCGCCACTACCCGGCCCCCATGTCAGAAATCTAGGTTTGTTCTCAGAGAGTCAGCATGTGCTAGTTTGTGTACTTCGTGTCTTTTACTGCTGTTGGACATCACAGCATGCGTGCTTTCTGTGTGTTTTCAGGACAGGGTGAAGTTAAGGTCTGGGTAAAGGCCTAGGGAGACAGGAACTGCCCTAGGCAGAGGTGGACTCAAGGCCACAGGTGGTCACAGCATTGCTGGGAAGGTGAGGCTCCTTCAGGCCCGCAGCATGTGGGGGCAGGGGAAATCTGCTATCCAAGTCAGAGAGGGCTCAAAGGAGGGCGGCTGGTTGTGGGAGAGACAGCAGCTGGTAGAGCGCTGGGCTTGCATGCCTGGGGCTGCTGGTTGGACCCCTGACGTCACATATACTGGATTGGTGCTCCAGTCTCCCTCACTCTCTTATGAAATTCTCTCTCTCTCGATCATGTGAAATAAATAGCTTTAAAACATGTATTTATCTTATTATTCTTATTTGCTAGGATAGAGAGAAATTGAGAGGGGAGCGGATCATAGAGAGGGAAAGAGAGAGAGACATTTGTAGCCCTACTTCACTACTTGTGAGGTTTCCCTCACTGCAGGTGGGGACTAAGGGCTTGAACTGTGGTCCTTGTGCACGGCAATGTGCGTTCTAGTAGGTGAACTACCACCCAGCCTGTTGGTTTTTGTGTTTTGTTTTTGTTGTTTGCTTGTTTGTTTTTTATGATTTTTAATATATTTTTTTGTTTATTTCCTTTTTGTTGCCCTTGTTGTTTTTATTGTTGTTGTAGTTATTATTGTTATCGATGGCATCGTTGGATAGGACAGAGAGAAATGGAGAGAGGAGGGGAAGACAGAAAGGGGGAGAGAAAGACAGACACCTGAAGACCTGCTTCACTGCTTGTGAAGTGACTCCCCTGCAGGTGGGGATCCGGGGGCTCAAACTGGGATCCTCATGCCACTGGTCCTTGCACTTTGTGCCATGTGCGCTTAACCCAGTGCACTACTGACTCCCTGATGTTTGTTTTTAAAGGACAATTCTAAAATGATTAACTGGCCAAGTGTCCCCATGTCCCAATCAAGGAACAAAGCCAAAACTCCAGATCCAGTGCCATCCAGAGACCCCAGGGGCTTCCCAAACCCATCTCCAAAGCCCGGAGGAACCCAACATGCAAAATCCTGTAAAAGAATAACTCAGAGGATGGAAATGATTCAGAAAGGATTGCCCTGTCGTTAAACGTTAAACAAACAAACAAGAGGTGGTGGTGTACTGAGAGACCCAGCTGTGAGCACTGTCTGGGCTAAAGTGCTAAAGAGGATTGCCTTAAGAAGTTGGGGCTGGGAGGGTGGGCACCCAGATAAATGCAAAAGTTACTATGTGCAAGGACCAGGTTCAGATCCTGCTCCCTATCTGCAGGAGGGACATTTCATGAGCAATGAAGCAGGTCTGCAGATGTCTCTCTCCTCTATCCGGCCCCACCCTTCTCAATTTCTGTGTGTTGTCAGAGAAGGGTGAAGTTAAGGTCTGGGCTAAAGGCCTGTGGAGACAGACAGGAACCGCCCAGAGCAGGGGTGGACTCAAGGCAGCCTTGAGTCATAGCACTGCTGGATGGATGAGGCTCATTCAGGCCTCAGCATGTGGGAAACAGTGGGGATCTGCTATCCAAGACAAAGAGGGCTCAAAGGAGAAAAAAAATAGAAATAAACAAAACCACCGGGAGCACCAGATTTATAGTGTAGGGACTGAGCTTCAGTGACAACCCTGGTGGCAAACAATTAAAAAATAAATTCACCACATGGCACAAAGCACAAGGACCAGTGTAAGGATCCCAGTTCGACCCCCCGGCTCCCCACCTGCAGGGGGGTTGCTTCACAAGCAGTGAAGCAGGTCTGCAGGTGTCTTTCTCTCCCCCTCTGTCTTCCCCTCCTCTCTCCATTTCTCTCTGTCCTATCCAACAATAACGGACATCAATAACAGCAACTACAGCAAAAAAAAAAAAAAAAAAAAAAAACCAGCAAGGGCAACAAAAGGGAAAATAAATAAATATAAAAAAATAAATTCACAATCACGTTTGGAACCCTCAAGTAAAGCTGGATTTCCGAGTTGAGTTTCATGTATGACACAGCAGAGAAGGGCGTGCACTGCAGCTGCCAACGGAGACCAGAGTGAGCATCCCCAGGGCTGATACTAGAAGCTCTGTGGAGTGAAGCCAAGGAAGAAGTCAGTACAAAGTGCCTTTCTGCCTCTAGGCCACTTATGTTCTCCTTTCTATGCTGCCCACTGGCTTAAAGACACCTAGACCTCAGCTGACCCCCAGACCAGGCCCAGGACGCAGGCAAGTTGAGGATACTGTCCCCACACTCTGAGGGGAGTAACCCCAGTGTGTAGCCCAGGTCTGTGGGCTATGGCAGACCAATTTTTTCTTCAACGGGGCTGCAGGCTTTGCAGAGTTTGGCAGTGAGGCTGCAGTCTGATTGAGTACAGAGAAGGGAGGGACCGTCTGGAAGCACGGGAAGTGTTCTGCCTCCTGAGGGCGGGCCTGGGAGGTGGGCACAGCTGGCACAGAAGCGCGGGAGCAGCCCAAGGAAATATGGACACCGCCTGGTGTTGGGTTGCTCTCTCTTTCTGGGCCTGACAAGGAAGGAGCCACAAGGAATGAACATGAAATGTCAGAGGAGGACCAACAGTCTCAAGGACTGAAGACACTTTAGTGGATTTTGCTACAGTTTATATAGAACAAGATTGTGACAAAGAAACACGAAGTGACTTTTAATTATAATAATATGTTTTTAGTTAAACCTTATAAGTAACTTATGCTTATGATCAACCCTTATTGTCTCTGCTCTCAAGAACCTTTCCCAGAACAGGTAGGCATCTGTGGTTTACCTCCAGATGGCCAGTCAAGTTCATCTCTGTGAGGTTTGCCTTCAGAGAAGGACGTCTGTTTGCACAGCCTCATGAACCTATTGTTCTGGGTTTTTCAGTCATTGAGAACAGAGCCAGCTTAGGTCAACAGCACTAAAGGTCCTGTGTTTTCCCACAGCCGGGGTGCGACTCCTCATAGAATGGCCCAGGTGGAGCTGTGTGAGAACCTCCCCCCTACCCCGTGGGGGCAGCCCTTTCTTATTGCTTTGGGTTTGGGCATCAGCCTCATATCCACAGAGCCTGTGCTGTGCCACTGTGATACCTCTCTGGCTTCAGGCCCTGCATTTTGCCCCCAGGGCTTGTGCACTTGATTCAGACCCAGCACAACCAGGTACAAATTCCACATGCCTAACATTTCACACAAGGAAACTTCTAGGGTAGCTCCCTTCCCAGGAGCAATGCCACTACCTTCATGGGAGTTAACTGACTTTCTCCGGTGTTCTGGTTGTGCTGCTTTGCCAAAGCAATCTGAAAATGGGACAGTCCTTTGAGCAACCTAAGAACGGGTCTCAGGAAAGCAGGACCCAGGCCACCACTGGCCAAGGTGGTGTTAATCATTAGGGAGTGGTAGAGGGGCCCTGAAATCGGGGCAGCTAGGAACGTTCCTACTCATGACCACAGAATGTGAGCTCAGATCTACAGGGATCAGAGGTCACGTAAGTTCCTAAGCTGAATATGGGCCCCAGATCAGATCAAACTGATGGGGTTTACAGTAAACAATATCTATACGCCTTTCCCATATTTGGGAGCTACTCTCTTCCCTGATCCAGCTTTCTGGCTCTTTTTCCAGCTATGATATCATCTCCCCAGACAATAACTTGGATCCACCTACATATCAGGTTTCAGGCTCAGGGAAAAAAAGAAAACTAGTATAGTCATGGGCCCTTTGGAATATAACTAAAATAGGTCTACTATATCTACAAAATGGAGACCCCCCCAACTCTTCATCTGCACTATTCCAGCCTTTAGGTTCATGATTAGTCAACAATTTGTTTGACTTTATATGTTAACTCTTTTTTCAGCCACCAGGTTCCAGATGCTAACATGATGCCAAACCTGACTTTCCTAGAGAGACAATCCTACTCGTGTGTCCTGGAGCCCCAATTCTCCAGAGTCCCGCCCCACTAGGGAAAGAGAGAGGCAGGCTGGGAGTATGGATCAACCTGTCAACGCCCATGTTTAGCAGGGAAGCAATTACAGAAGCCAGACCTCCCTTCTTCTGCACCCCATAATGCCTTGGGTCCATACTCCCAGAGGGATAAAGAATAGGAAAGTTATCAAGGGAGGGGATGGGATGCGGAGTTCTAGTGGTGGATGTTGTGTGGAGTTGTACCCCTCTTATCCTATGGTTTTGTCAGTGTTTCCTTTTTATAAATAAAAAATAAATAAAAAGAAATTTTCATCTCAAAAAAATCATCAGGGAGTGGAAACAGGACTGTCCACTGTCCCTGTATCATAGACGCATCTGGGAGGGGGCGGCAGACACCACACATATTGTTAAGTGTCTTAAGAGGTTAGATAATGGACCCAACATTGTCTTTGGGCCCCCTTGGGGGAAGGCAGGAGGTAGAAAATTTAGGTAGGAATGCAGCCCCACCCCACCCCAGAAGATGAAGTCAGACCCCCGAGGCCACAACAAACTCCCCACCCAGCCCACAGTCATCACTCATGTTGGAAAATATATACATACATATATATGTGTGTGCGTGTGTGTATGTGTGTGTGTTTATGAGAGAGACAGAGAGAGATAGAGAGAGAACCAGAACATCACTCTGACATATGTGATGCCAGCGATGGGACTTGGAGATGGCCTCATACTTGCAAATCTGGCACTCTACCCAATGAGCACCTCCCAGGCCACTGACCAGCCCCCGTTTTGGGCATCCCTAGCTTTCCATCTCTCAGCTGTTCATCCTCTGGGAAACTGGAGGCCATCTAGACCCTCAGTGTCTTCATCTGCCAGTGAAGAAGAGCGTTTACAAGGCTCAAGTGAGCACTGTGCCCCTCAGGCCTGGGCAGGAGGGCAGGATGGAGGCAGACAGGATGCCAGCTCCTCGCCCCCCCCCCCCCCCCAGCCCTAGGTACCACCGGAGCTTGTGGCTCTGTAACCCAGGACTCCTCTACCCTACTCACAGGACATTGTCAGGCAGTCTGGACTCACAGTCTGGGCCTAATCAAATTATTTGGACATCCGGCTCCTAGGCTCTGTTCTGGCGGAGTCCCCTGTGGCTTCCTCTCTATTTCCGAATAGGTGAAATGTCCTGGTGACCCACAGCTGCCTTTTCCTGGCCTGCTGGGATGTTTTTTCTAAGTGAGAGGAAGCAGGCCATGAGGCCTGTGACTTCAAAGCAGTGCAGTGATCTGGGTGGACTCCAGGCACACATCCCTGACCCTAGGCAGTGCCTCCTCCAGGAAGCCATCCCTCCTGGAGTCTCATCTTTGGGCTCTGAGCTCCTGTGCTCTTGTTGTCACGAGTCAGGGCTCCAGGAGTGGGCGTGGGAGTCTCCTCTCAATTTCTCTCTGTCCTACAAAATTAAAAAAAAGAGAGAAAAGGGAAAAGGGGGCAGGGAGTGGCCACCTGGAGCAGTGGATTCATTAAGTAGTCACCAAGTCCTGATGCTAACCTTGGTGGCAATACAAAAATTAAAAATAAATAACTAATAAAATAAATAAGATTTATTCCCTCTTTAGCTAGTCCATTCCAAATACACTTGCTTTTGAATTTTGGGGGGCAGGGTTAGAGCTTCAGCATAAGAACTCAGGGGACACAATTCCATCCATAAGAGGCAGGGCTCCCACTATCTTAGCCACTGTACCCCTCCTTTCCTGCTACAAGGAGCATGGAATGGTGTTTCTACCATCTCTGTACTTTCGACATCTTCTCTGCCACTAGTGTCAGCATTGATCTACTTTGAGTTGGAAGAAGTATTCATTGCTTGCTCTAGAATAACCTCGTGCTACCTAAGGAAGTCACAGTGCTGTTTTGCTTGATTTTTGCCACCAGGATTATTATTTTTTTAATTTTTTAAATTTATTTGTTATTGGCTAGAGACAAAGAGAAATTGAGAGGGGAGAAGGAGAGAGAGAGAGAGAGAGAGAGAGAGAGACCTGCACCCTGCTTCACCACTGGTGAAGTTTCCCCCTGCAGATGGGGACCGGGCTTGGACCTGGGTCCTTGTGCACTGAATGTGAGCCAGGTACACCACCGCCTGGCTCTGCCACCAGGCTTATCACTGGGGCTCTGTGCCAGCACTAGGAATCCACAGCTCCCTGGGGCCATTTGTTATTATTACTTTCTTTTTTTTTAAAATTTATTTTCCCTTTTGCTGCCCTTGTTGTTGTTTTATTGTTGTTGTTATTGATGTCAGTGTTGTTGGATAGGACAGAGAGAAATGGAGAGAGGATGGGAAGACAGAGAGGGGGAGAGAAAGATAGACACCTGCAGACCTGCTTCACCGCCTGTGAAGTGACTTTCCTGCAGGTGGGGAGCCAGGGGCTCTAACCGGAATCCTTACACTGGTCCTTGAGCTTTGCACCACATGCGCTTAACCTGCTGTGCTACTGCCTGACTCCCTGTTATTATTATTTTCTTTTTATTTTATTTGATAGGGAAGAGAGACATTGAGAGGGGAGGGGGAATTAGAGAGGGAGAGAGAGAGAGGCAGACACCTGCAGACCTGATTCACTGCTCCTGAATCCCACCCACCCCTACGAATCCCACCCACGCACTACGAATGGGGTGTGGGAGCTTGAATCTAGGTCCCTACACTTTTTTAAAAATTTTTTGTATTTATTTATTTTCCCTTTTGTTGCCCTTATTGTTTTTCATTGTTGTTGTAGTTATTGTTGTTATTGATGTCGTCATTGTTAGATAGGACAGAAAGAAATGACAGAAGAGGGGAAGACAGAGGGGGAGAGAAAGACACCTGCAGACCTGCTTCACCGCCTGTGAAGCGACTCCCCTGCAGGTGGGGAGCCAGCGGCTGGAACGGGGATCCTTAAGCCCATCCTTGCGCTTTGCACCACATGCACTTAACCTGCTGAGCCACCACCAGACTCCCTGTTTTTAAAACATATTTTATTTTTTCATTAATGAGAAAGATAGGAGGAGAGAGAGAACCAGATATCACTCTGGTACATGTGCTGCCAGGGATTGAACTCAGGACATCACACTTGAGAATCCAATGCTTTATCCATTGCACCACTTCCTGGGCCTCTTGGTCCCTGCACTTTGTAACAGGTACACTCAACCAGGCCACCACCGTCCACCCTCCTGCTGTTTGGAAATGGGGCTCTCCAGCTACCGGACACAGGTGTTCAGGGAGTCAAAGAGAAGGTCCCAGGAGGGGCTAGGAGAGAGCAGACACATGCTTCACCATATGCATGGCACTGAGTTTCCTTTGTCTGTCTGCTATGAAAAGAATAAACAAACAAGTCAGCCGGAGAGTGGTGAGGTTGGGTAGCACAAAGCCATGGAGCCAATTAAACTGTGCTGTACCCCTGGTGTCTGCCCTTCCGCTCTCAGCAGGGCACCTGCAGCCCACCGAGGCCACATAAACATGCTCAGCTGGCCTGGTCCTCCTGCTCCGGCCTGGGCTGTCCGCTTATAACCTCTGAGGATGTGGATTTCCCAGCCTGTGCTCACCCCCACAGGCTGGCCTTCGAGCCATGCAATACCATAGTAACACTGCACATGCAAATCATACATGCTAACCCTGAACAGCAATAGATACGCAAATGTGGCACCAGAGGAGATCCGGCTGGAGCCACCCAAGGCCCCTGTGAATCTTTGAAGACAAGATTGTAAGGAAGGTCATGAGTGCGCTCCAGAGGTGGCCTGGTGGAAGAGTGCAGGGTTCCAATGAGTGGAGCCCCAAGTTCATATGCCAGAGGGATGCTCTGGTTCTCTGGTTCCCACAATAAATAAAGGGAGAGAGAGAATGAAAAAGGGCAGGAGTAGGTAGCATAATGGTTATGCACAGAGGCTCTCATGCTTGAGGCTCCAAAGTCCCAGGTTCAATCCTCTGCAATACCATGAATCAGAGTTGAGCAGTGCTCTGGTGGAAAAGGGGTGGGGAGGGAGATGGAAAGGGAGATAGAGAGGGAGAGGGGAAAGGAGGGAGAGGGAAGAGGGAGAGAGAGAAATGCTCTGCTTACCTCTGGCATAGGGTGGAACCTGCAGCCTCTAGGGTTTTAAGCAAGCAAACCGTTACTCTAACAGACTGAACTCTCTCCCCAGCCCGAAATAAATCTTAAAAAAAAAAAAGGAAGGAGATCAGGTGATGGCATAGCTGGTAAAGTACATACATTACCATGTGCAAGGACCTAGGTTCAAGCCCCTGGACACCACCTATGAGGCAGAGGATGAGGGGAAACTTTATAGACAGTGAAGCAGTGCTACAAATGTCCCTCTTTCTCTCTCCTTTTTGATAAATAAATGAATTAAATCAAATATTAAAAAATAATATTATAGTTGGGGAAATAGCAGGTGAGTATAAGCCTTGCCTGCCTGAAGCTTGCAGTACCAGCCTTGGCACCCTGTGTACCTGAGTGGTGCTCTGGCTTTCTCTCTCTCTCTCTCTCATGTGAAATAAAAGAAATCTCAAAGAAAAGAAAGCATGAGAAGAACTCTATGCATCATCACTCTTCCATGGGGTCTTGCTGTGACGCTTGTCTACAACGTCCATGTGGGGCTCATGTCCCTCATATGTCTTCTTTTATTTATTTATTTATTCCATTTTATTGCCCTTGTTGTTTTTATTGTTGTAGTTATTACTGTTGTCGTCATTGTTGGATAGGACAGAGAGAAATGGAGAGAGGAGGGGAAGACAGAGAGGGGGAGAGAAAGACAGACACCTGCAGATCTGCTTCACCACCTGTGAAGCGACTCCCCTGCAGGTGGGGAGCCGGGGGCTCGAACCGGGATCCTTATGCCGGTCCTTGCACTTTGTGCCACATGCGCTTAACCCGCTGCACTACAGCCCGACTCCCCCTTATATGTCTTCTTCCAGTACTTCCATCTTGGCTAATTCTTTCCATATTTATTCCATCTTCCAAACTGCTCTTCTTGGGTGGAGCCCTGACTCTTCAAACTCTTCAGACTCTGTCCTCTGACTCCCGTTTTACACACAGGACTCCCATAGTCATCCCCAGTCCAGGGCCTCCTGACTCTTTCTTTTTAGTAAATATTTATTCATTTTAATAAGAGAGATACAGATGGAAAGAAGGAAAGAAAGAAAGGAAGGAAGGAAGGAAGGAAGGAAGGAAGGAAGAAAGAAAGAAAGAAAGAAAGAAAGAAAGAAAGGAAGGAAGGAAGGAAGAAAGAGAAAGGAAGGAAGAGGCACACCATAGCACTGCTCAGCTCTGGCTTGTGGCGTTGCTGGAGGTTGCATCTGGGATCTCAGAGCCTTAGGCGTGAAGGTCTTTGCAAAGCCATTATGCCGTCTCTCCAGTCCGAGTCTCTCACTTTGTAGAAACATTCTTGACTTCTCTCTCTCTCTCTCTCTCTCTCTCTCTCTCTCCGTTTTTCTTCTGAAACCCTGGTTATTCAGGGGTGAGACCCACTGCTCCTATTCTTTGACGCGTTAGTGTCCACCTAGCTGCTCTCCTTTCTGCAAGTTCTGGTTGTCTTTTCCTACCCCTTCTTATGCCTGATGCTATTTTGTGTTGACTTTTTTAAAAAAAGATATTCAAGGGTCCTTTCTTGTTCTCTTATTGTCTTTGTTTGTAGAATCCAGTCCTTGTTCAACAAATGAGATATCTTTTCCTTGCTCTCTGAGGATTCCAATATAGTTTTTTAAAAACAGTGCTGCCTAATCTCTTCCTTCTGAATTGCTCTTTTTTTTTTTTTTTAAAGATTTTATTTATTTATGAGAAAGATAGGAGGAGAGAGAAAGAACCAGACATCACTCTGGCACATGTGCTGCCAGGGACCAAACTCAGGACCTCACGCTTGAGAGTCCAAAGCTTTACCACTGCGCCACCTCCCCGACCACACGAATTGCCCTGTTGGTTATTGTTTGCTTGGTGTTCTGTTTTCATCCCGTATGCTTTCCTTGAAGATTTGGTCATTCTTAGCTCTCTGCTTGTATTGAAGAGAGAAACACCCCAAAGTTGTCAGACACCTATACCCAGGCCTTGGGCTTAATGGTTGTGAAGTGACATGTGAGGTAGACCAGTTTGAAACTAGAACTATTGGACATTTTCAGACTCATTCATCCCAAGAAACTCATGTAAGCATGAGGCCCTGGGTTCAAACCCTGCTACTTAGTGAGAGCAACAAGAGCAACAAAGGAGCAAGACCCCATGACTGTGGCGCAAGGCTTTGTTATCTCTCCCTCTCTCTCTTTTTAAATGAGTCAGTTTCTTTTTTAAAATTATTTTTATTTATTTATTTATTTATTTATTCATGAGACAGGTAGGAGGAGAGAAAAAAACACATCACTCTGGTACATGTACTGCCAGGGATCGAACTCAGGACCTCATGGTTGAGAATCCAATGCTTTCTCCACTGCACCACCTCCTGGACCACAGGTCTTATATCTCTAGCTTATTCTCTCCTAAAATACATGTAAACACCTCAGTTGGGCTGGTTGTGAGGTGGCTCTGTGACAGAGCACTTGCATGAGTTTGTTCTCAGCACCACCTGAAATGCACACGTGTTCAGGCGCACACACATGCCCAAGCCGTGTGAGCCCAGAGCAGGGCTGTAGCCGGTTCCCTGCCTGCAGCCTTGTGAGCCAGACCTACATGGGAGACATTGGGACCATGTCTACTCTGAAATCGCTGTGAAGGCTGGGCCCTAAAGAGGTCATGTCTGGGAAGACGGCATAAAGGTTATGCGGAAAGACTCATGTCTGAGGCTCCAAAGGCCCCAGGTTTACCCCTGACACCACCATAAGCCAGAATTGAGCAGTGCTCTGATTAAAAAATTAACAATAATTAACAACACACATTCTTAGGGCTAGCAAAATAGCTCACTTGGGTAATGCACTGCTTTGCTGTGTGTGCAACCCAGGTTTGAGCCCAGACTTCATCATATTGAAGGAACCTTCTGTGCTGCAGTCTTTCATGCTCTCTGCCTTCCTGTCTATGTTTCAAAAAAATTTACCTATACACATACATGTACACACACACACACACACACACACACACACACACACACACACACACGCCAGGCAGTGGGGTAGGTCTCTGGAGAGTTGAGGTCTCAGGACACATTGGTGAGATTATCTGCCCAGGGAAGGCAGGATGAAATCATAGTAGCATCTGAACTTGTGACTGAAACATCTGGTGACTGAATGGCAGTTAAAATAAGAAGCAGGACAAAATGTTTAATAAACAAGAACCAGGAAGCAGGAATAGAGCAGGTGAGAATAGGGACTTTAAGGACTTTAGGGTGGTAAGTAGCTAGAAAGTCTATTTTTAGGTATTTTTCTCTTTTTTTTACTTTTCTCTTTCTTCCTTCTTTTCTTTCTTTTTCTTTCTTATTCTTTCTTTCTTTTTTGCCTCCAGGGTTATCACTAGGGCTCAGTGCCAGCACTACAAATCCACTGCTCCTGGTGGCCATTTTTTCCTTTATTTTTAAATTGGACAGGACAGAGAGAAATTGAGAGAGAAGGGGGAGATAAGAGAGGGAGAGAGAAAGACACCTGCAGACCTGCTTCACTGCTTGTGAGGCGAGTCACTTGCTAGGGACTCGAACAGGGATCCTTATGCTGGTCCTTGTGGTTATTACTATGTGCGCTTAACCTGGTGTGCTACCACCTGGCCCTCTTTTAGGTATTTTTCTAGGGGTCTGTAACTTGCTTGAGCTTGATAGTTGACATGGAAGTGGACTTATGAATATTGCCTGGGAAGATGGTTGAATTGAGAACAGAACAAGTAAGCTGGATGAAGGCAGAGATTAGCTCCCAAACTTGAAGAAAATATGTAAATACAACTAACGGTTTACCGTGCCAATCTGACCCAGGGCCCATAGCTATTCATATTTAGGACTAAAGCCTGTATACCCTTCAAGCTGCTGTCAGTCTGAGTTCAAAGTCCAGGGCCACAGCTGGGAACATTCTAGGCTGCGCTCATTTCAGCACCAATCTTCCTCTAGTGGCAGAGTAGGCTGACCCAGCCTCCCTTCAGAAAGTGGGGCAGTCCCTACCATTGCTACTTTACAGTGAAGGTAAGGTCTTAGAGAGGTCCTCAAGAGGGCTTACAATGATATTCCTGATGGAAGTGACCAGTGATGGTGGAGAGTGGGGTCTATTAGTGGTCTAAGCACATTGTTCATGGGGAAATCATTCCCTGACTAGGACTCCAGGTGATGGGGTGGCCTGGCAGTGACCAAAAAGTCCATCATGAAGTGAGCCTGTCTCTTGCCCATTTCCAGCTTTTGTAGTCTCTTCTTTGTCTGGTGAGCCAGTTGTTAAAGAGTTGCATGCCATTTGTTGTATCCCAACCGGTATAAGGTCTAGGAGGTCTGGCCTCAAGCTGGGGAGGAAATACACCTAGGGTTTTAGTGAGGTCTAAGTTAACCTCGAGTTTCACAGCATTTAGTAGTTCGATGATTCTAATAAAGGTTATGGGGACACTAACTGCCCTTTAGTTGGTACTATTGTTAGGTTCGGGAATCCAAGGCGACACCAAGAGACCAGAGTGATGTAAAAACAGAGTCTTTATTTCTAGCGCTAGGGCCGAACCTAGTGTTCGACCCCCTATCTAAGTTTGACTAGGGTTTATATATGATTCAGAATACATGGCTTACGTGACAAGTCTCAGCTACACAACATAGTGATCACATGACAGTGTTACAATTGTGGTTATCTATAGCCTACGTATGTGGGGGAAGTTGGGGGGTCTTTTTACAACCTCCAGGCTCCGGGAGAGGTTTTCCCAAGGTCTTGCTATGTGGTTATCTCTTACTTTATAGACTCAAGGTTCTGCAGCTGGTGACAGCCTTAATTCCAAGAGTCATTTTTCTATCTGGGAACTCAGGTCTGTTCTGTAATTACTTACTGAACCCTTGTGTTATTAGAGTCCAGGATTACATATCTTTTAATTACAATTTTACATCTATTAATTTTAGCTCAACTTCTACACTATGATGCATATTTATGAAGGGAAGGGATAGGCATAGTTGAACAATGATGACAACACATGTACAGAAAATGTCAGGGAAAAGTCGTCAGGGCACACACCCAAGGTCACTTCCAGCGAGGACGCCCACTTACCGCTGTGTCATGGATGATGCCCCAGCCCAGCCCCTGCCCCACACAAACACAGATCCACCTCTAATCATACCTGCCACTGTGTCGCGGATGATGCCCCAGCCCCAACCCCAGCCCAGCCCAGCCCTGCCCTGTCGCACACAGACACAGATCCACCTCTAATCATACCTGCCACTGTGTCGCGGATGATGCCCCAGCCCCAGCCCAGCCCAGCCCAGCCCAGCCCCTGCCCCACACAGACACAGATCCACCTCTAATCATACCTGCCCCTGTGTCACGGATGATGCCCCAGCCCCAGCCCAGCCCAGCCCAGCCCAGCCCAGCCCAGCCCAGCACCTGCCCCACACAGACACAGATCCACCTCTAATCATACCTCCCACTGTGTCGCGGATGATGCCCCAGCCCCAGCCCAGCCCAGCCCAGCCCAGCCCCTGCCCCACACAGACACAGATCCACCTCTAATCATACCTGCCACTGTGTCGCGGATGATGCCCCAGCCCCAGCCCAGCCCAGCCCAGCCCCTGCCCCACACAGACACAGATCCACCTCTAATCATACCTGCCACTGTGTCGCGGATGATGCCCCAGCCCCAGCCCCAGCCCAGCCCCTGCCCCACACAGACACAGATCCACCTCTAATCATACCTGCCACTGTGTCGCGGATGATGCCCCAGCCCCAGCCCAGCCCCTGCCCCACACAGACACAGATCCACCTCTAATCATACCTGCCACTGTGTCGCGGATGATGCCCCAGCCCCAGCCCAGCCCCAGCCCAGCCCCTGCCCCACACAGACACAGATCCACCTCTAATCATACCTGCCACTGTGTCTCGGATGATGCCCCAGCCCCAGCCCAGCCCCAGCCCCTGCCCCACACAGACACAGATCCACCTCTAATCATACCTGCCACTGTGTCACGGATGATGCCCCAGCCCCAGCCCAGCCCCAGCCCCTGCCCCTGCCCCACACAGACACAGATCCACCTCTAATCATACCGCAAGTCAAACACACGTAACTGTTGTGCCCCGTGTCTTCTTTTACTGTGATGACGAAAGCTTTTGTAACAAATCAGTCAACACAATTTGCTGTGCCTATTTATTATATTCAGAAGTCTACAAATCTGAACTCTTATGAAAGATTCACAAAATATTCAGTTGAAGCCATGTTCCTGGTTCAATTTTCAAATACATTTTACTGTGCTGAACAATATATTCTAGTGCTGTCTAAAACACAGCCAAAATTATTTCTTCTTATTCATTTACATACATTCTGCATTTTTTGAAAGCCAAGATTGAGATAAAAAATATTAACAAGACTATCCAATTACAAGTCTTATTTTTCCATGGACTGAAATATTATCTGTGGATGTATCTTTTTACCTTATTCATTTTTAATTCTGTCCACTATAACGATTTATAACCACACAGAGGGAGTCAGTCCTCACCTTATATTTCTCAGAAACTCAAATAGCAACACCTTGTTAAAAGATAAAATTAATTCCCGTGGCAACACCAAAGCTCCAGTTTGTTAAAATCACTCAGTGAAAATTATTCTTAAATTTGTAGGCCTTACAAAACAAACAACTGACAGAGGGCCAGGTGGGTTTGGCTATATTTTGGATCACCTTAATTACATGGAAGGAAAAATCAAGCGATCTGTTCAAGTAGACAGCAGCCGTGTTCTGGTCTTCTGTTTTGATTTGTTGCTCCCCTTTGAATGAAACGTGTGCTATGCGTTTAGTTTCTCCAGGCTGGCCGAGTGCCAGAGGCTTCCAGTAGCCCTTAGCCCCTGAGCCTCAGAGCCCCCGAGAAGACCTTCAGTCCACAGGGTGGTGGAGGGGCAGAGGCCTCCTGCTCCTCAGCTGTTGGAATTAAAGGTTCTGAGAAAATAAGAAGGAAATAAGCAAGAAAATGCTCGCGTGTGTCCAGGAGGGCATGTGCAGAACTAACACAAAGCGGAAATGATAAGAAAGCTTCTACATTGAAAATAAGGATTTCTCCAAAGTATGAAAAATCAGTCATGTATATGTACTACGTGCAAAGGGACAAAACTGGTTCTTCTTTGCTGCTGTCCGTGCTGTGCTCACTGGTTCATTTAAAGAGGAGTTTCTCCAGGAGGAGTTCCTGGCACCGTTCCTGGGATTAAGAGCCATAGCGATCCTGACAGGAGAGAACAAACATCAAGGCTTTGGGACTGTGCAGGACCCCCACTCTCAGGCACAGAGTTCAGTATCACTGACCAGCACTGAATGCAGGTGCTGCACTTGAGCGCCCAGTAACGGGGTGTTCAGGGCCACAGCATAGCTGCCCACGTGAAGCTGAGTGGACCTGGAGCAGAGCAACTGTGTGCACGACTTAGTGGGGAGACCTCAGGGAAGCCCAGTGATGTGAGGGAGACAAGGAATGCACTTGCAGCCTGGGCCTGAAATTCAGCTAAGTGGCATTACGATATGACTTAACCTTTCTGTGCCGCTTCTTCTCCTAAATATGAGGCTGCCTGTCTCTGAGAGAGGGGTGAGCCAGTCCCTCGTTGTGCAGCTGAGGTGAGCTCATCGGAGCTAAGGGACAGGAAGAGCGTGTGGGTTCTAGCCCAGCACTGTCTTGTTCACAGCAGTGAGAACAGCAGGGCCTCAGGCTCAGGAGTCTCCACTGCAGGAGCTCCCTGCACTTCCCAACCCGAGAGGCAAGAGGCATTAAGTGTCCAGCCCACTAGGTCCTCCCCACAACTCTGGCCGTGTTTCATTTTATATTTAGTCAACCTAAAATAACCCAACAATAACAAAAGGGTCACAGCATAGCATAAGCTTTTCACTTACTCAGAGAAGCCCTTGAACTGCTGTCTACAATGACCACCATTCTTACCTTGTTAAAAAATTTGAAGAGCCATCCAAACACCTGGTCATCTGGGCAGCGGAACAGCTTAGCTGGAGAGCTCAGGGCTTGCAATGCCTCAGACTCCCTTTCTAGATCCCTGGCTCTGCTTATGCCCCAATGGAGCTCTGGGTCCTTCCTTTCTCTCTCTCTTTCTTTCTTTCTCTCTCTTTCTCCTCTCACTCTCTCCTCTGTAACTCATATAAAATAAACCTTTAAAAAATATATACCACCAGGAAGATGGCTCCATGTGTTAAAACACAGGAGTCATGTACCTGAAGCCCCAGAGATCCCAGGTTCAATTCCTGGCATTGCCACAAGCCAGAGCTAATTTTTGAATTTTAAAGTGAACACCTGAGTTAGGAAATAGTTAGATGAACTGCACATATTCTCACTCAAGAGAGAGCAGTTTCGGAAAAATTTTAATTACATGGATAACAAAGAAGTATGTAGGAAAAAAGAAGACACAAAGCCATATATAAAATACGATCTTTCCTTATTTTTAAAAAGATAACCTAGAAATTAGAACTAAAAAATAATATATATTATTAAAATGTTAACAGAAGTTTTCTCTGTGAGGTGAAGTTATGGGTAATTTAAATTTAACATTTCTTTTTGTTTAAATAAATGATTATTTTTTAGAATTTATTTATTTATTCATGAGAAAGATAGGCAGAGAGAGAAAGAAGCAGACATCACGCTGGTACATGTGCTACTGGGGACTGAACTCAGGACCTCATGAGAATCCAGTGCTTTATCCACTGCGCCACCTCCTGGACCTCTTAAATTTAATATTTCTTTGTTGTAACATGGGGGGGGGGTCATCATGACACTTCTTGTAACAATTGCCTTGAATAATGAATCCAAACATTTAGAAAACATATGCAATGAAAACATATGCCAGCTTACATGATGGCCTGGGTCACATGGTGGCAAACACAAACATCAATAATCCAGAATCTACGCTCCCCATCTCATTCCTGAAACTCTGCCCCCTCGTGCCGCTCAGTCCACCGCTTCACTAACCTGGATGGAGGTCATCACCCCGTTGGCGAAGACAGACAGCTTTCCGGCCACGGACCTGACACCCTGCTTGAACTGGGCCATGTCGGGGGCCGTGGGCAGCACGCTTGTGAGGTTGTAGTTGCCTGCACACAGAACACGCGCAGCCTATCACTCAACCGGCACCTGGAGTGTCTGGGGACTTCAGAGGACAGGGACCCCATCCTCCCATGTGCCACAGAAAGCGGCCAAGTTAGGAGAGGAGCCCATGGTGGGGTCAGGACTGAGGACCCAGCTTTCTCCCTGCCACATGCCGGCTGCGGCCCGGGTGAGAGAAGGTGGGTGCAGTGCTAGACCTCAGGCCACCAGAGCTAAACACTCAAACACTGGCACCACTGCATTCAGTGCGGCCCTGCAGGGCTCCTCAACCTCTTTGGTTGTTTTCCTCCAAGCCCTTAATGCCACACGGGAGAGGCCAGTCTGGGGACAGGCAGGTGGTTGTACTTGTGCCTGCTCAGCATTCCCGTTCCTCTGGGTAAGTGCTGTCTCCCCTTCCCCTGGATACTGTCCTCCCTCAAGCTGACCACAGGGTGGGCATAAGTGCCAACTTGCCACAGCCTTCCGGGGGCTCAGTGTGCTCACAGGAGAGCAGCCACTGCTCGCTGCTCTCACAGGCGGTGGCTGTGCCCCCAGGAGGGGGCAGGGGCAGTCCTTCAGTAGAGTGCTTGTGGCCATCACTTATGGCCAATACTGGGAACAAAGGAGCACAGGCAGCCATCGGAGAAATGTTATTTGATGACCTCATTTCACTTCACATTTGTAGGGGAAGTTCACCCAGGGGTGAGCCGGCCGATGCCTCCTTGACTGCCTCACAGCACAGCACACTGCACGCTGTCACTGCTGGGTAGCACCCAACCTGGTGGGAGGTGTGGCAAAGGCTCTAGTTCAGGGGCTCCTGCTCCTGACAGGCCCGTGTCCTCCTCCCCAGGCTCGGCAACCCTGGGCAACGGCCCTGACTGCAGACTCCCCTGGGACTGTCAGGGTGCCGGGAAGAGAAGAGACATGTCCTGCCATGAAGAGTGAGCTGTCCATGCAGTCTGGGTCACCGGTGGTCTCAGCCCCAGCCTGGGGCTTAGGGCAGTGGGAGGGGACAAAGGGCCTGAGCAGGTTAATGATCAGAAAGGAGCCTGCAGGGAACCACTGTCTGGGATGGTGGGGGAGCCAGTAAACCGAGTGGCAGGACCGCTCCTGAATGACTGGCCTGGACTTGGGTCCTGGGAGGAGAGGAAGGGCAGGAGGAAATTACGCTGAGGAGGCAGAGGGGTGGGGGGAGCAGGGTGGTTGTACATAAGTGGACCTGGCCAGGGCACCGAGAGACAGAAGAAGGGCAGGCTGTGTGTGGCGTCAGGGCTACAACCCTCACACGGTGCCTTCTTAGTAGACCGGAGACAAAGCCAGAGAATGTGGCTTTCCAGAACTGCAGGTGTTGAGTAAGGAGGGTGGGCACCTCAGGGAGCCTCAGGCTTCACAGACACTGATGGCTCCACAGGGAGCTGCGTTCCCAGACTGAGCCTGGGCTGGTGAGGCCACACCACAGTGCCACACTTTGAGCAGACAGTGAGACAAATCACCTGACTACAGACTAGCAGGGAGAGGACAGTGGCCCAGGTGCTGGTGGGCCCTCAGGTCAGAGGTCGACAGCAATACCACCGGGGACCCTGTGCTGCATGTCCACAGGAGATCTGGTGTCAGAGACTATAGGGGTGCAGCGTTCGGCACCCCAGGAGGCTGCTCACATTAAACCTTCACGACAGTTCCGCTAAAGAAATGCGTGGGGTACACCCGGTAGAGCGCACATTACTATGAGCCAAGGGCCTGGGTTCAAGCCCCCAGTCCTCACCTGCAGGGCAAAAGCTCCGTAAGTGGTGAAGCAGGGCTGCAGGTATCTCTCCTCCCTCTCACTCCTTTCCCTCTCTATTTCTCTCTTTATCAAAAAAAGAAAAAAAGTGTGCAGGTATCAAGCCCCAGCGATAATCCTGGCAGCAATAAAGTTAAAAAGGAAAATAAATACACGGAATGGGGCAAGCGCAGGGCCCTGGATTTGAGCACTGGCACCATATGGGAGCCCAGGGTGAGCTCCATGGCTGACAGAGTGGTGTGGTGGTGTCTCTCCTCTCTCTCGCTTCTCTTCCCCTTTCCATTCTCCTCTAAAATATGAATGGAAGATTGACTTGGGGAGGTCACTCAGCAGTGACAGCACACACAGGCCCTG